>NC_139603.1:57880890-58376800 GCF_964270895.1 Podarcis filfolensis
GATTCCTTGTTCCCGCCACATGCAAATTTGACCTGACTTCCGGCCATGAAGATCCTTGCTTTATCATGAGAGTTATTGATCAGGGTTGGAACATCTTCCTGTGCAATACATTTCTTAAAGTGGCAATAATCCCTTATCACTGTGTGTAACTTCATTTAAGCTACATTTATGTATTTCATGTTCTCACTACTCATTACCAGTAAGAATACCCTTACAAAAGATGCTCACACTAATTTCCTCATGTTTCTTTCCAATTATGTTGTTTCTAACTGTTCTTTCTTTTATTGTTTTCCAGGTTTGTGAACAAAATCGGTGGAAGTAATAAAGAATGGTTTCTCATAATTATATAACCTGCAAGTGAAAAGTTCTTTTCACTGATTGTGTATAATAAAAGCTTATTTTTATAAATTCAACAGAACGTAAGTGGAATTATTTTAATGTGTGTATGCTAAAATGCACTAACCTCACATCTATCTTATTGTACAATGGCCTTAGGTAAAGATGGTTAACAGTCACTTTTTAATACATAGTCCATAATATAATGTATTTTATTCATACCCCTTTTAATTTGATATATAAAACTTTGCCTGATGAAAAAGAAAGTTTTCCTTAAAAGATTTTATGCATATAACTTGACTAAGGTTTTCTACTCCTTATATTTTTCTAAACTTTCCTCATTTTTAAATCAATAAACTTTTAAAGTATTTAGCCACATCTGCCGATATGTATATATAACATTCAAACGTCACGGATGGTTGGCTTTTCACTCATAACCATGGTAGAAATTTGCTGAGACAATAGAAAGGAATGAATGGGGTGTGGGGCACATGTGTGTGTTTTTTTACATGTGTTTGTGTGCATGTGTACTCACACAAACCTAACTATTAAGAATCAGCAGTTTCACATTGCTTTTACTGAGTTCTAATTAAATCTTTTACAAAATAAAGAGACTACTAAGTGAAATAATGTGGAATGCAGCATGCACAAATGAAATATACTAGTTTATTAAATGATATTCTTTACTCATATCCTAAATGACTTAAGCATTTGACTATATGTGTTTGTGTGTGAAACAAGTTGACTATTCTGGATCTGGGTATGACATTTCTGGGAAGATTTCAAATGAAAGAGCTGTCAGAATGACTGCATTTGGTGCATTAATTTAAGCTATTTGTTCTGTTAAGCATGGGTTTGGTTTAGTGCCTTCTGTTTCTCAGCCATAACCACATAATAAAGTTGCCTGCTGTTACAATAGATATACATTGTCAGATTATTGAAGAAATAAAATTAAATTCCTATCACAAATATACTGAGAATATGAGCTTTTTGTTTCATTTCTGTTTTCATTCTGAAAGCTAGTAATCATGGAGAGAGCATTCAAATAAAACGTATTTATTTTATCTAGATTCCAAGGTGGTTTACCACAGCATAAATTAGGGGCAGCCAACATGGTGCCCCCCCCCGATGTCATTGGACTGCAACTCCCATAATTCCTGGTTGCTGGTCATGCCGGCAGAGGCTTATGCAAATTGTAGTCCACAACATCTGAAGGCACATTAATTACCCGCTGGCCTAGAACAAGCATACAATGCAACATAATGCAACCAAGATACATTGATAGCAGGCAACTAAATTTAAAATGCCTGAGTGAATTAAAAAATGATGTTGAGGATGAAAAAAGTATAGCAATATGGGCTCCGGGTGAGTTTCCTTGGGGATTGCATTGTATAATGGGCTTTATGGCTTTAAAAAAACACAATAGTGTATATTGGTGGAGACAGTAACGCCTTTCCAGATCATTAAGATGCTTCCTTCTGCACTCTTGACCTTTCCACATTCTGTGAAAATTTAAAGTATGGGTTATATTTGTGACCTTACGGCTCCCCACAGGAAGCAGCCCAGGAGCGTGGGGCAACGGCGCAGCACCTGCCCCCAGCTCCCAAGCCTCCCCTGAGCTGCCTAAGGAAGTGGGAAGGAGGGGAGGCCATTGGCAAAGCAGTGCAGCTCAGGCCCCCCCCCAGGAGGCAGCCCGGGTATTGTCTCCCCCCCTTCACTTTTAAAGGTGCATCTTATTTGTGGGTGCAGCTTATATTTGGGCCAATACAGTATGTTAATAACATTTCAACATTTCTGTTAGGCAAGAGATGCAGTGCTATCAATTTTTATCCTTAGTATTAATGGATTGCAAGGGGGGTTGTTTTATTATTGTTACAGTTTTATTTCCTGCCCTTCACCCTAAGGCCCAAAGGTGGGTAATGTGAACAAGCGCAGTATCAACCAGTGTTTCTGGATGGAAACATCTACTGAAGCTGCCAGCCTTGCCTTCATTTAGTGACTCCCTGATTCTTCAGTCTGTGACAGACGTGCAAACCCTCCTTCTGGTAAAAATAGAAACAGTTTTCTGAATTGTGGATTTCTGCTTTCAGAGCAGTGGAATCGCATGTTGTTAAAACCCAACAACCTCATAAGGTTGAAAACAATACATCCTCTGTGCTGTTCATTCACATCTTCTTTTGATCTTTCTTACAGCTTTTCCACTGAGAGCTGGATGCCTGTCTCATAGTATGTAATGCTCCTTTCAAGGACACCTTGAATCTGGCCACCTGTCTATTTGCTTGTTTGTTTTTGATTCTCAGGTAAATGGATTTCTGCAACCACAGGGGCTAGAAACACAAAAACAATGATCCTAAGAGGTCGTCAAAGACTACACAAAATACTTCTGAAACCACATACGGCCTGTATGTCACTCAGCCTTACCCTTAAGGAAAAGGAAGACATTGTGTATGTCAAGTCACCCTTGCAGGTTATAATGGAAAAGGATGTCATTCCTAATCACCCTGAATGACAGCAGGTGATAATTTCCTCTAGTTTCTAGGATGCTTGTTTTAAAATGTGTACCTATCACATATTAGAAGGAATGACGGATAAGGTAAATGTCTTATCATGCCTCTTCCCTTCAGTCATCACAACTGCATCTAGAGTACATGAGGAATTCATGAGTTAATTTCAAAACCTTGCCAAAGAATGCTCCTCGGGGCCTGGTATACACACACGCCAGATCTCTCCCAAAGTGCCTGCGGTCATCATTCTCTTCCTGTTGGTGTGTGTAATCCAACACCTAAGTGCTCACAATTTCAGTTTTAACAGGTATAGGCCCTTTGCTCAAATTCCAGAGCCGTTCCTTGTTGCTATTCCCTTTAGTGACGCCGCTTTATAGTATCCAGAGCATGGTTATCTGCGATAGGAGTGCAGCTGGACAAACAGCTCATCTAATTTAAATCCCCTTCCCTCACCCTTGTCTTGTTGTTGAAAACAGCTGAGGGAATTGCCTGGAGCATCTGAACATATAAGTACTTTGGGAAATATATTAGCATCAGTCTCAGCCATAATTTCCTATTCACGGTTTAGGGTTATTTGGAGGGTGATGTCATTTTCCTTCCCAAAGCAGATTATAGCAAGAACTAAGGTCCATATATCATGTGTTTTTTTCATTAAGTGGTAAAGCAGCGAGGCATTGTCTCTTGTCCTGGTTTTTTTAAATACACGTGGAGCTATACTTAATAATAGAACAGTATATTCTATTAGACCCATTAAAATTCACAAACATTACTATGGTAGGTATATTAATTGGATACCACCCTATATCTTTCTGGCCTCAAGCGGTTGAAGGAGCAATTACTATCCATTTGGGGAAAGCTTTGCATGCCTTGGGCCATTCCACACAGCTCCTTTAAGGCCACGTTCTTTGTTATCCAGCCCAGGTGAAAGGGACGGGTGTGTTAAATGGTAGAAAAATAGGTTCACCCAGTATATCAGTTTCCAGCACAACAACAACAACAACAAATTAATTAATTAAATTCCTGCCTTTCATCAGGTCCTAGGGAGGGTTACAACAATTTACAACTCCAAATATATTCCTCCTCCAGTATACCTGAAGGAGCGTCTCCTCCCCCAGCATTCTGAGGTCCAGCTCCAAGGGCCTTCTGGCAGTTCCCTCACTGAGGTTCCCTGAAGTGAGGTTCCATGGAACCAGGCAGAGGGCCTTCTCGGTAGTGGTGCCTGCCCTGTGGAACGCCCTCTCATCAGATGTCAAGGAAATAAACAACTATCCGACTTTTAGAAGACATCTGAAGGCAGCCCTGTTTAAGGAAGTTTTTAATGTCTAATGTTTTATTGTGTTTTTAATATTCTGCTGGGAGCCGCCCAGAGTGGCTGGGGAAACCCAGCTAGATGGGTGGGGTATAAATAAATTATTATTATTATTATTATTATTATCATCATCATCATCATTATTCAGAAACAGTTAAAGCAAATGTAAGCATTGTAATGTGGTTGCAATCTACCTGTAATATGCTTCTGGATACCAGTTTCTGTGGACCATAAGTAGGAAATGCAGTTGGTTGGCCATGGTAAGAACAGGATGATAGTCTATGGTCGTTTTGTCTGATCCAGCAGGGATCTAATTGTTGTGAACCGCCCTGAGATCTACGGGTATAGGGTGGAATACAAATTTTAATACTACTACTGCTGCTGCTACTACTACTACTACTACTACTAATAATAATAATAATAATAGATAGGTACTAGTGTTCCTCTATGAGGGGGGGCTTTACATCTTGTCATAAAGCTCCACAGATGCCTCACTAGGGATGCTAATGTTTGAATTATGATCCATGAGACATGCGCCAACCCTATTCCCCCGATTAGTCAATGTGTTAAAGTCAAGCACAGAAGCAGCTTGTGTAAACAAGTGCTTTTTGTGGAATCACATGTGAAACTTTAAAAGTGTGGACTCCCATCACAGGTCAAAGAAGACAACTCCTTATGTGCTGCATTCCTTCACTGCCACATACATCACAAATAAAAACCAAGGTTTCTCAGGGCATCTCATGGAAGGCAGCTCAACATGCATTGGGTAAAACACACATGACTACCCTCCGTGTGCATTGCAACACAAAGTGATAACAAATATTAATTGGGGGGAAGCACTCGATATAGTGGAGAGAAAGTTAATATTGTAATTACTTTCTTTCATCCTATCTTGGCCCTGAGTGCTGTTCCAAATACTTTTTTTGTGTGTTTGAGGCAATATGCCTTTTTGTGGGTGGGCAGATCTTCACTATGCTTAATGGCTGAGCTTAAATATCTTTGCTTAAATATCTGGTCTGTTCTTGAACCACTAAATTATTCATGTACATAACGAATACCAAATATCCAAGCAAATCACAGAAGATTGGGACCACGAGCACACCTCACATTTTAGAACATTTCCTTCCCATTTTTTGGTCATGGGTTTGGTTTGGAGCATTTATCTGCAATTAGAGGATAAGATAAATGCTTAATTGTGGTAATGCAAGCATGTAATTGCTTTTTGGCAGGTTCATGCAAAGGTAGCTCATTTCCACATTTTATTACAAGATGTGTCACCCTTTTGAAAGCTTTCAAGTAATGAGGTTTTTGTGGTAGACCTGATGAGTTCCTGTTGCAAACAGTTCCTCTAAATCCATTGTGTAACAAGACTTTTAAGCCCCCAAAGGATCTCAAAGGTGATGCCGTAAAATCTATACCGGAAGGATTCAGCCATTAGCTGCTCTGTGTGGGTGGAATAATTGAGGGATAACTGTAGAAAAGAGAGAGAAAGAATTCTCATCACATCATTAAAAAAAAATTCAAGAAAAGATGGACACTGCAAATACTTCACCTTGCTAAAAAACAATAATATGTATGCTCAGCATATAAGATTATACTGACTTGCAATTCACAGGCTGTTTATTCTGAAAGAATACAATTGACTTCCAAGTAAGTGGTTCATAGATGATGGCAAATGTTTAGTGTGTGTCCGTGCATGTGTATAAATTTGATAGGTGGATAAATATACGTAGATTATTCATTTTGAATTTTCTGGAGCAAGGCCCATCCACTGGTGCCGTTTCATTGGTGGCCTGATAAGGATCTTGCCCACAAAGCCCAAATGCCTCCCAACATTGACATACATGCTTAAGCTGAAAAGTGGGGTGGGGTGGAGTTGGGGGCGAGCAGCAGATCTGAGGGACGAACCATGCATTTCTGATGAGGATGGCCTTATGCAATTCAGTAGTGTTCATGCAAGAACATTAATTGAAATAAACAGATTTCTCTGCCGAGTAAATACTTTGTCTAGAATTTTGGCCAGTCCTAAGGCTTTTGAAAGAAATCTTGAAAGGGTCCATATGGGATGACAGTGGATTTTGCAGACAAGTAGCATGATAAAATCATTCATCTGGCATTCTCTACCATTGATTCCCCCCCCCCCTTTGCATTTTTGTATGAGAGGCTGAGAAATGAGCTGATGATTCAGGCCAGTGGAGAAACAACACAAGCAGTAGCCTCTGACCCTTGCAAAAAGCCATTGCATAACTCTAGCGATGACAACAAACACTGTATTTGATTTATGGCCCAGAAACCTCCATTTAATATTCACCATATGGCACTTCTCACCCCCTACTTTGTTCAAAATCCATGGCAGTCACACACGGAGTGGTAAACCTTGTTCCCAGGGGGCTTCACTAAGACTGGCGATGCTGCAGTATGGCATATTGATGGATCATGAAAAGGACTGGTAATTAAATCATTCTGGAGTCCTTTAGGACAGAGCTCTGGGTTCTCAAACCTCATTGCGTGATATTGACTTATAAGAGATGGAGCCTTGTTTTGACCCATGTTGCTTGAAACATGCTTTGGCTGGTAGCATGAAGAAAATCTTGTTTAAAAGCCTCTTTGTAAAATATTACTAAAGTATTTTAATTGTTTAATTTGGTTATAGGGCTAAAGCAGGCCAACTTCCAGTATAGCTTGCACAGTGCTGGCTCTGTTAGGGAGCAACTCTGTGGTGATGGTAGGGAGATTCCATAACAGCAACCACCTCATCCAAATGGCCTGGCTGGATGCAGAGGAGTGGTGGAAAGCACCGGCTGAGGGACAGGTGGTGGGATGGTGGCGAGTGGTCAGAGGGAGAAGCAGCAGACTGGGAAGAGGTGGTGTCAGCAGCAGGAGGTGACAAGGGTTAGTGAACAGGAAGAGGCTGTGGCAGAGAGCAGTTCAGATTGACTCTGAGGCTGAAGCAGAGGCTGGAGGGGAGGGTGACCAAGACCAGAGTGGAGACAGGCTGCTGAAGAATCCCCCTCCTGCTGCAACCAACTCTCCTGCCTCCCCGCCCAAGTCTCTAAGCACACACAGAGAAATGGAAAGAGCAGAACAGAGGTTGGTTGTGCTCCGATGTAGTTTTGAGACTGCATGGGAGAAACCCAGGAGAGGAGGATCCTTAGGGATGAGAAGGCAGGGATCTTTAGTCCTCACAACTATGTCATCAACCTACCGGAAAGGCTTGCTGAGACCACTACGCCTGAACTGTATTTTGGTTTATTTGAATAAAGAGTTAACTTCACTGGCATCGGTGACTTATTACTTTAGTGCTGATCTGCATCTGACTCCATTCCTGACATCAAAGCTTTGCTGGCATACTGCATTCAGGACAAGGAATGGAGGCAAGGTTTTTCCTGTGGGGTAGAGATTTTCAGCTCTCATTGTGGTCAATGGACCCACCAGGGACTACATTAGGTGAACAAGGGATCCTGTGGATTGGAGTAAAGTAAAGGTAAGGGGACCCCTGACCATTAGGTCCAGTTGTGGCCGACTCTGGGGTTGTGGCGCTCATCTCACTTTATTGGCCGAGGGAGCCGTGTACAGCTTCCGGGTCATGTGGCCAGCATGACTAAGCCGCTTCTGGCAAACCAGACCAGCACACGGAAACACCGTTTACCTTCCCGCCTATTTATCTACTTGCACTTTGATATGCCTTTGAACTGCTAGGTTGGCAGGAGCAGGGACCGAGCAACAGGAGCTCACCCCGTCGTGGGGATTCGAACCGCCAACCTTCTGATTGGCAAGTCCTAGGCTCTGTGGTTTAACCCACAGCTCCACCCGCATCCCCGTGGATTGGGGTAGGTATCCATTTTCAGCTTGAAATAAAAGAAAGGCACACATAAGCCTCAGCTTTGCCTCTTCTTTACCAAAACATGTGCTATTTAATTTCATATGACTGGCCTCATCAATGGACTGGATTAGAGCCAGCAAACCATAACTCATTGTAGGCAAGACTCAGACAATTGTAGTGGGTGGTTCCTCTGTGCAGGTGAAAGAAAGCTCCTTGTTCTGGATGAATTCACACATTCCATGAAGGGGCAGGTACGAACATTGGGGGTACTGTTGAATTCCAAATGGTCAGTGGAGTCACAAATTACATCCATGGCATGAAGTGGCTTCTGTTACTTTCATCTGGTGGCTCATCAGGTGTCCTCAACCCCAGCAGACTCTGAGGTAAGTTCTGATTGTGCACACAGCCCCAAGGGCAACACTAGAGAAAATTCACACAGTCCAATGGTCAAATACAGGTCGGGTCCAATGCAACGAGAAAGGTTTGAAGTCAAACTGTAAGGCCAGATTCCAACCTCTGCAGAAGGTTGGAATCCTAGGGTCAGTTCCAAAATTGTAGTCCAGTGGAGTTCCTGAAATAGCCAGGCTGTGGTCAATCAACAGTGAAAGCTGAGCAGACAGAGTCTCTGCCTTGCTTCCCTTTTCCCCCTCCCAATCTTGTTTGACGCACCTGAGCTTGCTTCAGCTGAGTAGCTGGGGCTCTCCACTTAACAAATCATGTGACCTTCACCTGCCCTGAGCTTAATCAAGCTGAGTGGCCACAAACTTCCTTGCAGTCCTAACAAGCCTCATGATCTTCACCTGGTCAGCTAGTAAGTTGGGCTGTGTTCTTTTGCCTGCCTCAGCCTCTTAGAGTGCACTTCCTGTTGTTCCTGATGCCTCAGAGCTTGCTGTGTTTGTGGAGACTGGGGCACCTCTGGTTCTGCCGATGGGTCCACTTCTGGCTCCTGTGAAACATCACCTGCCCCACTGATGTTCTCTGATGTGAGTACCTCCTGAGTCCCCAACCTCTCCTTCATTTTCAGCTTGTCCCGGTACACCCCTCACCAGAATCCTCTTCCCTTTCCTTGGTGTCCTGCCACTTTGAAATCTGGATGGGGATAACTTGGCTTCATTTGTTTGTGCGCTGGTAACTTCCTGATTAGACTTCTCCAGTGTATAGTACTGTACATAAAGCTGCCTTTGGAAGTGGCACAGAAACTACAGGTCTTGGTCAGGGTTGGTGAGAGTTGCACTTCCTATCCCTCTGCTGTACATGTCCACAGGTTCATATTAATACTTGTCCATGTGGCGGTGTACAGAACTGTATATAGCACACTGTGCGTGTGTGAACAGTACTTGAAGCTGTGCAAGTAAAATATATTTCAGGCATTTAAAAATCAAGGGATTTCTGTATGCTGTATGTTTTTCTTCAACTTTAGTAGACGCTTCTGAGGAGGTCACCCTCTGTTTTGTCTTCCTTCAAGAAAGTAATCTTATCCAATAAAAATAGAAAACCTAATTTTTATATCTCATGATTGAAGTACCAAGCCACTGCCTACATAAATCTCAAAGCCAAGCAGATAAGCCATTGCTTTTGAGGATAGCTTTAATGTTTATTGGCCCTAAAAGCTTAAACATGGCCCTGGTAAAGTTTGAGATAAGTTCCAATAGTCCCCAACACGTCAAAATTAAATATATCAGTCAGTTTATACCTTGATCAGTTCACTTAGGGCCTCCTGCTTTTCCTTGGTAGAACAAATGACAGAACCACAGGTGGCTGGAGCAGGAATAGATTTCAAGCAGAATCCAGAATTCGAAATACCCTTCAGATAGAAAGTCTCCTTTTTTCAAGCTATCTGAATACAGAAAATATTGCGGAGACCCCCCACCTTCCAAAATGAAAAGGCATTAACATATGCTATCGTCACAGCCAGACATGGCTTTTTAACACTTTCCAGTTAATTCTTGTCTTTATAGTAATTAAAATGATACCGACATTATACTCTCATCTGTTCGGCAAACAGATTATAAAGTCTGGCTCCTTGGTTTTAAGCACTGTCAATGGAACATGTGAAGTCAGGCAATGTTAATTGTTCCAAACTATTTCTATACAACTTATGCACACCCTCAAAATTGATTCTTCTCTTGTCAAGACAGCAGCAAAGTCATATATTCCCATTTGATTCCCCACCCAATTAGATGCAGAATTTCTTTGTTAGATTCAAAGTCTCATAGTTAAAGGAAAGATTAGCTCAACAGGTCTGTGGTTGTTCCCTTTCTCTTTTTCAAAAGTGAACACTGCCTATTTTAAATGAATTTTAGAGAGCACCACCTACTTTTGGAGACCAGCATTGAAACAAGTGAGATAAAACTAAGGTTGTAGGAATTTGCCATAGTTGTGTGAAATGCCAAGGAGGAAACAACAACATGGAACTGGGAATTTGGAATGCATTATTTCATTTATTTATTTATTCATTCATCCAATTTCTAACCCACTTTTCATTTGGTATGGTCCCAGAGTGGTTTACAGGCATCAAAACAGTAAAATTTAAAACAGCAAATGTAAACATTAATGGAAGTATCACACAAGCTACAGTACAGCGGGTGACCAATCAACAATACTTAATGAATTGTTTACATCAAAGAGCCAAGTGAAGAAGCCATTTATTTTTTTTAGCGAGTGCTTAAAAGTTTGCCATCAGTCATACTTGCAACTTGATGGCTATTTGAACTGCCTTTATGGTAATATGGGACGCGGGGGATGCTGTGGTCTAAACCACCGAGCCTAGGGCTTGCCGATCAGAAGGTCGGCAGTTTGAATCCCCATGACGGGGTGAGCTCCCGTTGCTCAGTGCCTGTTCCTGCCAACCTAGCAGTTCAAAAGCATGTCAAAGTGCAAGTAAATAAATAGGTACCGCTCCAGCGGGAAGGTAAATGGTGTTTCCGTGCGCTGCTCTGGTTCGCCAGAAGCGGCTTAGTCATGCTGGCCACATGACCCGGAAGCTGTACGCCAGCTCCCCCGGCCAATAAAGCGAGATGAGCACCGCAACCCCAGAGTTGTCTGCGAATGGACCTGATGGTCAGGGGTCCCTTTACCTTATAGTAATATAAAGTACTTTTTTTTTTGAACTTTTTAAATGTGTCATATATTACTATTTTTTAATTTTTAAGTTAAATGGGCTGAAATCTTATACCCCCTTACTACACAGCTTACCTGCATGTGAGGATGAGTGCACTCTCTGCGTGCAGAACCTTGCTCCCAGCTGTTGCACACAAGGATGGGACAGTGATAAGAGTAATACAGCTCAGACAAGCCCAGGTTCCCATTTTTACTGGGAACCTTTCTTGGTGCCTGCAATGGGGAAGGAAAGGAGCTGGGAGCTCTTCCAGGAGGAAGAGGAAGAGTTGAAGCTACAGATTTGTGTTCGGAGTTCCACAGAGATGTTCTAGTCCAGGCATGGCCAAATGTGGCCCTCCAGCTGTTTGGGGACTAAAATTCCCATCATCCCTGACCACTGGTCCTGTTAGCTAGGGATGATGGGAGTTGTAGTCCCAAAACAGCTGGAAGGCCAAGTTTGGCCATGCCTGTTCTAGGCAGAGAACACTTAGCAAGGCTCAAGTCCCCGTGTGCATTCTCAGAACAGGCTGTTGTGTGCAAAGCACATTTTTCCATTTCAATCCTTGTGATATCTAAGGGTAAATGTCAAGAGTCAAGGAAGTTACAGCCTCATGCTGTGGGCTCTGTCATCAAATGTCTGGTCTCCCTGTACGTGGTTTATATACTAGCAGTGGTGTGCTATGATTGGGTGGTGAGTTACACCATATCCCATGCTCTGCCCTGGTGACATAGGGTTGACAGTCATTGTGAGAGTGGTTATTTTCATGGAAGCCAGTGGGAGGTAAAATTGTTCCGTTGATGTAAAGCTGTGCCACTAATGTGGGCACAGCTGTGGATTTAAGGGGATCATATGATATAGGATTGGTGTGTTGCTCATGTCCCATCCTTGATTCTGCCCTGTGGCAGCCAATCCCCTGACATGCCTTCACTGACAGAATATTTTACCAGCCTATCTGTCATAGCAGCAGCATACCTGACATTCCACCAATACAGAGGGACTTCCACCAAAGCATATCAGTAGAGCATTGCACCCCAAAGAAGTAAGCTCCATTGAACTCAGTTGGGTTTATCTCTGACCAAGAATGGCTAGGATCAGGCTGCAAAGTGTGTGTGTGTGTGTGTGTGTGTGTGTGTGTGTGTGTGTGGTTTTCCCCCCTCTTCTGCTGCTGTGTTAGCATTTTGTCTCCACCCGCCAGAACTGCAACAAGCTCCCATGTTACTTTCAAAGCCAAGGCAGACACATTGAATTTATATCTTTAAAAACCACAATAGTTAGAATATTTAATGTTGCGCAGTACATGAAAGCATTTAGAAGGCTGATCTCATCATCTTTAGTGCGATCCACGTTTTTCCTGCCTTATAATGGTGGATTGAAACCAGGTTTTCTGGCTTTAACCCCTTGAAGATCTGAATTTCATCAGTGGTAAAGGCAGGGAATGCCTGATCTGAGCTGCTGAAGATTTATGGCCTTCCATGTTCACACTTGCAAAGTCACACCATCCTAACTTGGACGCTACCTGATTCCCTCCAGCGCCCACCCCCCTCCCAACAACCTGCCCACCTAAAACCTCACTTAGGAAGAAACAGAAGGGGTGGATGACTTACTTCCCTAAAGAAATGGTTATGATGCATTAATATATGCAATAATTATGATCAAAGCATATTTTATAAATTGGAATTAATTACATTTTGAGTGCTGGCCCATGAACAATAAATTTGTTCATGTAGGGAGCCACATTACAGATTAGTGAAAGTTCAGGGCTTAATTTCTCTTCAGTACATATTTTGCAGGGTAATAAATGATTTCATACAGACTTTCTGGCTCTGCTTGACTTTCTTTTTTTGGCACAAGTTTACTTAAAAATATAGAACAGACAGTAGCTGCATTTCGCAAACCATCCTATTTCCCCCCTCGTTTTGTTGTTGTGCAAACTGACACAGGGAGGGAAAACTTGGCAAGAGCACTAAGTAATTAAACTGTGATATTCATAAAGTTATAAAGGAGTAAGTAGAGAAACTTGTTGGCACTTGGCATCTTAAAACAAAATGTTATTCCTTTTGGTTGACTAGGCTTGGCCTGGAGAGAAGGGGAGCTGTAATCAACAGGCTTAACTAATAACTTGACTATTTTGCTCCTGCAGTGTCTAACATATAATTTTCTACCTGTGAAATATTAACGTGGTTCTCCCTCCAACCATTTTATCTTCACAACAAGCCTCTTGAGGTGGGTTAGATTGAGAAAAAGAATAAAAGGAGAGAGTGAGGGTCACCAACTCGGATGGCTTCAAAAAAAGGGGTAGTCAAATTCATGCAGCATGATGCCAGCCAGGATGCCTATGCTGTGCCTTCACAGTCAGAAGCACTAATGCTTCTGAATGCCACTTGAGGGAAACCACAGGAAGGGTGAGCGAGCATGTGCTTGGGTTCTGCTTGTGAGTTTCCCATAGGCTTCTGATGGGCCATTGTGAGAACAGGATGCTGAACTAGATGGGCCATGGACCTTACGCAGCAGGCTCTTCTTGTGTTCTTAATATGCCCAAGATCACACAAGTGAGATGTCTGAATGGGGATTTGAACTCTAGACAGACTCTCTCACTCTACCTTGAAGCTGACCTTGAAGCTGACCCAGAAACTCCAGCGGGTGCGAGGCTCCTTACGGGGTCCTTGCCATGGGATCACATTCATCCAGTACTTTACCAACTGCACTGGCTCCAGCTGGAGTACAGGGTCAGGTTTAGGGTGCTGGTTTTGACCTTTAAAGGGACACGGGTGGCACTGTGGGTTAAACCACAGAGCCTAGGACTTGCCGATCAGAAGGTCGGCAGTTCGAATCCCCGCAAGGGGTGAGCTCCCGTTGCTCGGTCCCTGCTCCTGCCAACCTAGCAGTTCAAAAGCATGTCAAAGTACAAGTAGGTAAATAGGTACCGCTCCAGTGGGAAGCTAAACGGTGTTTCCATGAGCTGCTCTGGTTCACCAGAAGCGGCTTAGTCATGCTGGCCACATGACCCAGAAGCTATACGCTGGCTCCCTTGGCCAATAAAGTGAGATGAGAGCCGCAACCCCAGAATCGGTCACGACTGGACCTAATGGTCAGGGGTCCCTTTACCTTTGACCTTTAAAGCTCTATGCAGTGTAGGACCCGCGTACCTACAGGACCGCCTCTCCTGGTATGCCCCGCAGAGGACCTTAAGGTCCACAAATGACAACACTTTGGAGGTCCCAAGTTGCAAGGTGGTTAGATTGGTCTCAGCTAGGGCCAGGGCCTTTTCAGTACATGCCCCATCTTGGTGGAACTCTCTGTCACAAGAGACTAGGGCTCTGCGGGACTTGACATCTTTCTGCAGGGCCTGCAAGATAGAGTTGTTCCACCTGGCCTTTGGTTTGGACTCAGTCTGACCCTTATGTTTCCCTCCCCTTATGGTTTTGATCTATGGGCTACTTTTAAAATGAAGCTCTGTTTTGAATTGTGTTTTAACCTGTATTTTAAATTGGGTTTTTTTCTATTATGTTTTTATTGCAATTTTACTGGTGTTAGCCGCCCTGAGCCCGGCTCTGGCTGGGGAGGGCAGGGTATAAATAAATATTATTATTAACCACTACACAACACCAGCTCTTTCCACAGCATACAATGCTAACGTGGATTCAGTTCCAACCGCAAGTGCAGAACTTGAGCCACATATATTGTTCCACGTTCAGCCCGTCACCTAGAGATGGATATACATGCAATATATGGGGAATGTGCAGGGGGATAGCTCAGTTGGAAAAGCAAGGGACTCTTAATCACAGAGTTGTGTGTTCCAGCCCCACCTTGGGCAAAAATATTCCTGCATTGCAGGGGTTGGACTAGACGATCCTTGTAGTCCCTTCCAACTCTACAGTTCTGTGATTCTAATATTCTGTACTGTGACTTGGTCTAACATGAGAATCTACAGGTAGAAGCCTGCATTTGAGCATGGATCTCCCTTCTGGATGGTTACAGCGTTCATGAAATCCGGAGAACAACTAATTCCATTGCGGGGGAAACTTTTAAATCACGCCCATCACTGTAAAGAAAACCTATGCCCTTATTACGATAACAAAAATAAAATTTTGTCAGCATTTTCTGAAGGCTAGGTAGGTAGGTATGTTTTTCTAGACTCCTTTATCCCACTTGTATATTTCAACAATATAATTTATTTAGTAATGTATGTATGCATAACATTCAGAGCAGGTTGAGGCCTGGAGCTCGGGAGCTTCATCTGCATAACAAAAGACAGAGCAGATTCTAAAACCCTCCAATGACACTGTTAGTAGCTGGCAGGCAACCAATCCCTGCTGAGATTGGGCCAGTGCTGTGATACACTAATTGCAGCATTAAGGCGACCTTTCACAGGCGGGGTGTGTGTTTTGCCTAGGCTGGCTTAAGGTCTATATACTGGGCCAAGTGCCCCTGTATGCCAGTTTTGTTCCTGTTGCTGCAATGTCATTTTGAGCTGAATCTAGGCCTCGGGTCCATAGCTGTCAACTTTTTTTTCTTGTGAGGAATCCTATTCAGAATGAGAGAATTTCCCTTAAAAAAAAGGGAAACGTTGACAGCTATGCTCAGGTCGTCCTTGAACCCTCCCACACTTCACTATACACAATCATTCTCCTAAAATGATGCCAGGCCAGTTTATTTATTAATATTTATATACTTAAGAATTATAAGACACAGCTTCATTAAAACATATAACAAAATGGAAGGTGATTTTTTAAAAAAAAGAAATCTGCAAAATGAATAAATAAGAAAGATACTAAAAGCAGGTAGCACTTTAACAGCACTTTGAATTTATTTGACAGGATTTGTTTACCGCTCAGTTGTAAATAAAACCTCTAAGTGGTGTACAAAGAACATAAAATATACATTTAAAGTGTCAATAAAATTCAAAGTTAAAAAGTTTTTTTAAAAAACAGATACTCAGAAGTGGGCAAGCTACATATCCAAGTATTAAGTGGCTTACGAAAATCGCACAATATAACTCATTAAAAAGCAAAAGCTAGACGTCTTGAAAATGCAGACCCATCTAAAACATCACAAGTCACAAAAGTTGAAAGTCGTCTTCATATGCCCTTATATAAAGTTATCCAAGCATTGCAAACCCTGACTATAATAAATGCTTTTGCTGCCTGCTGAAAAGCGGGCCAAGAGAGATAAGGTAGAAGGTACTGCCCTTTCATGACACTCGGATTCAGCTGCCTGAGATGGCAACCTCTCTCCCCAATGGCTGGACCGGCCCTGAAAATGTACCACAGTACTGAGGGTTCTTCTTTGTTAAACCTGTTACACCAGGCAGCTACAAAACAGTGCACTGTTCCATTACTGAAAGCAACATTTAATCCCTTCGCTAAAATTGTTATTGGAATTGTTCAGTTAATTTGCGTGAAATGTCTGCACTAACGTGCTTAGAAGTATGGCTAGACATGTTGCTGAAGTTTAATAACCATCTTTAAAAATTAGCTGTAAATTAGAAACAAGTCCGGGAGCTACAAAAATAAGAGCCCTGTCATTCATTCATTTCATAAACTGGCATGGTTTGGTTTATGTTGCTGTTAATTTATTATAATGATGTCATGTACACTGTTGCCTTTCAGTCTGTGCACACTTCATTGCTGACAATTCTGCGGCTTGCATTACATCATCATGGCTGGAGGAAATCTAATTAAAGACCCACATACCCAAATACTCTACCTTTGAGGTGAGGGGTTTGGGGGCTGTCTCAGGGATTTTTGGCTCCAAAGCAGAATCCTTCGACATCTTTTTTAGTAGGCATGAAGGAGCAGCTACTAGTAGCCATGATAACAATCAGAGTTGGCTTTCGGGGGTTCTTGGACACTGGATATCAGGAACGCTTGTCCTTTTCCTTCTCAAACTACACCTTTTTAAACTAGAACAAACACTGGCTAAGGTGGTAGTCCCCTATTGCCGAAGAACCACAACACAAACTTTCGTATTTCATTAGTTGCCTTGACAGTATACCTTAATCCTATACAGTGGCACCTCTGGTTACGTATTTAATTCGCTCCAGAGGTCCGTTCTTAACCTGAAACTGTTCTTAGCCTGAAGCACCACTTTAGCTAATGGGGCCTCCTGCTGCCGCCGTGCCGCCACAGCACGATTTCTGTTCTCATCCTGAAGCAAAGTTCTTAACCCGAGGTACTATTTCTGGGTCAGGGGAGTCTGTAACCTGAAGCGTATGTAACCTGAAGCGTATGTAACCCGAGGTACATACGTTCATGTAGGCCCCACTGAACTCAAAGGGGCTTGCTTCTGCATAGAAATGTACACAGGATTGCACTGTTGGAACTTAAGAGACAGCTGTCTCAGGGAAACAGAAAATGCTCATTGGTAGAGTATTTGCTTTGGATGAAGAAGATCCCAGTTTCCCTGGCATCTCCAAGCAGGGCTGGGAGAAACGGTTGCCGTAAACGTTGGAGAGCAACCGCAAGGAACTTTGTATAGACAATGCCAAGCTATATGGACCAATGGTCTCATCCTCTATAATGTTACATGCCTCCCCAATCTCCACAGCAGTTCAAGATTCCATGGGTCCCACACGTTCTAAACCCAGGGTCAGTTTCCTTTTGGGCAAACGAGCCGCAGAAGAGCCTGTGATATTCTTATGATATATGGTTTATTTACATATATGTGCAACCCGAGTCCAGATGGGGAAGAATCCTAGTATTACATCCTGTACAGAGGGTCACTTGCTCTTCCCATAGGTGCAACAGGCTTGAGTCTAAAAGCAGAGAAATCACCCATGCTCTGTGTCTCTTTGTTATAGCCTGTCACAGTCAGCTCACATGGTGTTCTGCTCCCCTTCCTCTCCCTCTTGCTGCTAACCTAGTGAAACCGATGCACATAGAGACCTATAAGCTCAGCTAACTAGCCAGGCTAGAGGCCTTGTGCTTTATCTTGTGCTAGGAGCAGCTTTACTCCCAAGGTTGTAAACAACATTCTTAAGTGTCTACATTTGACAAGAGAGAGTCCTTTGTTTCCTTGCCCAATGAATAGGTAATGAAGGAAAGACCATACATGGTATAGTTACAGATAGGTAGCCGTGTTGGTCTGCCATAGTCAAAACAAAACAAATTTTTTTTCTTTCCAGTAGCACCTTAAAGACCAACTAAGTTAGTTCTTGGTATGAGCTTTCGTGTGCATGCACACTTATCTGACGAAGTGTGCATGCACACGAAAGCTCATACCAAGAACTAACTTAGTTGGTCTTTAAGGTGCTACTGGAAAGAAAAAAATTTTTTTTGTTCATACATGGTATAATTAGTGTTGTGTTGTAACTTTAGATGGGAGGAAGTTTATGCATATGTATTGCTTTAACAGGTAACAGGTACATTAGCAGGCCCCACCCTTTGCAGCTTGCTCAGCTTTTGGAGAGTGATCCCACTGAGCCATTATTGCTAGCAATAAACACCCTTTGTTTTCTCTGCCCTGTTAATGGGTTCCTTGATGGGCTAATGCCTGGCCATCATCAGCCACTCTCAGCAAGTTCTGCCAAACTGGCCTGGCTCATTATCCTAAACTGCATCCAGAGGTGTTTGGCACAGTTTAGTCAAACCTTCATTATTTCTAACTTTTGCCAAACCCAAAAATTATGGGTTTCTTGCACCCAAAACAAATTCCTATGTGCTTAATTACCACCAGCCTGTTACTGTGTAAAATGCTTATTGAACATACATTTAAGGTGAAATTATCACTGACTGTATTTTGCTATCTCATTGCCATTCAACACCCACCTTATCATTTTCTCCTTTATACGCCTGTGGAAAGGGGCATATCTTTAGGTGCCAACAAAAACAGTCCTCTTCTCCCAGGTAATTGGATAATTAAACCACCTATGGCCTTTTAAATTGTGTGTGGCAGGGTTATTGTTTTTGTTTGTTACTATGGTGTGTATTTTTGTGTTTTTATTACTGTAAACCACCCTGTGATCCTTGAATGAAGGGAGGTATAGAAATTTAATGAATAATAAAAATAACAATGCTGAAATGAGCTGTCTCTTTACTCTCTTTTGTTGCTTCCTAGCAATATATCAAACTTTCCAATGTATTCTGTCAGATTAGCCATTCCCTGCTTGCCAATACAACCTGTATGTTGTCCTCCATGTTCGTGTGTGTGTTACATAATACAATAATGCAGCTTAATTAATTATTTGCAGGGATGGGAGGAACCATTAACTCCAGTCTGATTTCAACTAACTTGGATTATGAGAATCTGGGAAAGCCTATGGCTCCAAAAGGACCCAGTAGATGGGTGTTACATGAACTCTAACTTGCAGCTTGCAACAGCTTCAGATGAAGAAGAGCTTTGATTACTGTCTTCTTGCATCTTGAGCATCTTCCCCTTGAGAAGATTGGATGGAAACAAGAACTTCTCCCAGGAACACTAATGGAGGCAGGAGGTAAGAGAATTCTTGTTTGATATTCTAACATCAGGATAGCTATCTGCTGGTTATATGTGCATAATACAGAAATCACTGAAGGAGAAATTTATTTCTGCAGGAGCTAAGCTCTGGATAAAATTTCCCTTCCCATCTTTTCCATTACCCCTTTTGTAATTGCCCATGGAGGGTTTAGGAAAGTTTTTAACACCTTATCTTTCCTCCAGCATAGCTAAGTAACAAGCATGCGCAAATCCTTAGTTGTCACCATTCATAAGAAAGAAATTAAATAGTTTGGCAGATCTTACAAACTCTTGGAAAACTTATCACACAAAAGTATATTTGTTCAACATAAATGTGACACATCTGAATGTGACTCTGTCACAGGCAAAAAACTGACACTCCCTTCACTGCTCTTATGAGACAGGCAAGGCAGTTTTGATCAACTTTGACTTGACACTTACCAGTTTCACAAACTCTGCCATTCCTGATATAAGTCCCTTGCATCACTTGAGCATGTAGAAACGCAATATATGCACCACCTTCCTCAATATGACGTGAAACAGAAATGCTGACCTTGGCAATAAACTTAAATGTCTGTGAAACATCTGTGAACTCTCTGATGGTTCGTTTTCGGTGCAGAAAACTGTGGGAAAGTCTTTGAATGATAGTTGAGATAAAGAAGTTTGCTCTCAAAGCTTTGCTGTGCTTTAAGAGTAATTGAGTCGCATGTCATCGCAGCCCAACATTATCTGATGACCTTCAGTTCTTAGCGGTTATATATGTACAAAAGTGTATGGAATTGTTCATCTTGCTGGGAATTCCCTTTAGGGTTTTGAGAATTTTATTTTATTTTATTTAGGTTGGCTATAATGTTGAGGGCAGGCAAGGAGGAGAAATTTAATATATGCACTGGAAATTCTGTGAATATCAGCAAACTTACAAGTTCCCTGGGGCCTATAATGGTCATTTTCATGCCACTTAGTACATGTTTGCAGCAGGTTATTATAACTGGGCCAGACTTACTAGACAGCTGCCAAGACACTTAACTTCTTGAAGCTGCAGATGGGAGAGGTGTTTTCTCTTTTCAGCACTTAGTATACAAACGTGTCTACTGCTCGTGAACAGCAGTAGGGTCGTTACTGTTTTCATTGTACAATGCATGAAACAAGGGTCTGAAACAGTGACTCCTGAAAGAATGGTTGGCACTGGCAGAGCACTGAAATAGATGTGGTGGACTATCCATAAATGATAACTTTTTAAAGCAAACATTTGGTTGGAGTAGATTAGATTAACTCAAGGTTGAAGGCAAAGGGGTTAGCACTGCACTGACCTGCTATCTCTCTCAGTGGTGCCCCTCTTCCTCCTGGGAAGCAGCGGTGACTCACCTGACAGGAGGTCAGGTAAGGGGATGGGGTGCCTGGCAGGAAGGAGAGGTGGGTCTTGCGTGGAAAGGAGAAACTGTGAAAGGGAGACCTACTTGACTAGCTGTGCCTTCCAAGGAGAAGGCATGGATGAATGCCTTTGGATGCAGGGATGAAAACTTGGATAAGAACTTGGGTGTGGGGTGTGCATGGCTTTCCTGCCTGCCCACCCACCCGATCCTCTGCCCCCTGGAGCAGCACCATGCATGGTGGTGGTCTTTCACAAGGGCCTTCCCTGCAATGAAGGTGCTTACCGAAGATCAGCACCACACAGGATGGAACCCTCTGCTTACCAGCTGGTAAGCAGGCAGTTCCACCCTACGGGATGCAGGTTGCTGCTTCTTTGTGAGGGTTTTTCTCTGTAGGGAAGGTGGCACATGATTCACTGATAAGCAGAGCATTTGGTCCTGCAGGTGCAGACTCCTGCTCTTTCACCAGGTGTTTCCCTGTAGGGGAGGTGGTCATGAAGGAGCAGCACCAATTTCTGCATGCTCTTCCCCATTAACTTGATACAGATGTTTGAAGGGCATGACAGATAAGATGGAACTTTGGACCCCATATGTCAAAGACACTTGTCCTTGTTGTTGTTGTTTAGTCGTTTAGTCGTGTCCGACTCTTCGTGACCCCATGGTCCAGAGCACACCAGGCACTCCTGTCTTCCACTGCCTCCCGCAGTTTGGTCAAACTTATGTTGGTAGCTTTGAGAACACTGTCCAGCCATCTCGTCTTCTGTCGTCCCCTTCTTCTTGTGCCCTCCATCTTTCCCAACATCAGGGTCTTTTCCAGGGAGTCTTCTCTTTTCATGAAGTGGCCAAAGTATTGGAGCCTCAGCTTCACGATCTGTCTTTCCAGTGAGCACTCAGGGCTGATTTCCTTAAGAATGGATCTTGCAGTCCATGGGACTCTCAAGAGTCTCCTCCAACACCATAATTCAAAAGCATCAATTCTTCAGCAATCAGCCTTCTTTATGGTCCAGCTCTCACTTCCATACATCACTACTGGAAAAACCATAGCTTTAACTATACGGACCTTTGTTGGCAAGGTGATGTCTCTGCTTTTTAAGTTGCTGTCTATTTTAAGATGCTGTCTTAAGATGCTTGTCCTTAACAGGGGATTAAGTTTTATAACCTGTGTGATCCTTCCACTGCTCTGCTTACAGATTCTGTAGTAATGGACTGCAAGAAATATGTAACTCAGTCCTAAGATTTACTGGATTGGCAAATAATTTGCAGGGATGGAACATCTCAAATACAGCAGTTGTTGAACCACACTAGCATTGTAGGGATGTTACACTGATGTTGCCAGAAAGCTTATGTAAACTTCGTGGTCAGGATGCCAGACGTGGATTTTCCAATATAGGACCACACAGTTTTATTGAAATTCAGGACTCATTAGCTTTAAACTCTAGAATTTATTAATAGACTGTAAGAAAAAGATTCTGAAATGTTGCCAGCATTACTTATCATGATTATTTTCTGTCTCAGATGTGTTTTATTGGATTTTAATGATTCACTTTAAACCATCTAGAATGCTGAAATAGGATTGCTGCAGGATTTTGAACGCTTCTTAACTCATCTTTGTATCTTAGATAGTATTAAATTAATAGAAAACGCAATGCCAGCATAAAATTACTAATCTTGGGTGGCCTTAATGCTGTGGACTTACGTGTCAGTATTTTATTTTCCTTTGTCTGCCAAAATAAACCATTTTCTCTTAAATGCATGGAAGATTAAACAGATAACTAGTTAATTCCTTATTCCAGAGTCCCACCTGTTATTTGCTGTAACCAAGTTACGGTAGATGTTATCCAAAGAAAAAATCTCCTGTAAATTTGGGGAGGAGCTCAAATGTTCTTCTGTACCTGGAAAAAGTGTTTATGGCCATCCATAGTGGCTTTGGGGCATCTCTGAAGCAAGCTTCCCAAATTTACCATGGCCTGCAGATTGAGGAAAGGTTTGCATTTATAACAGACCTATGTTCTAATGGAGAGGCTGGATTCTGGATGGTTTGTTTTGAATAGCTTACTCTACTCTTTTGTTGTTGTCGTTGTTGTTTTGCTCAGAGTGCTTTTATCACATTTTATGTGATACAATGATGCTGTAAACTGCTTTTCCATGGGCAGTCTTAATAGCCCTTTCCCTGAATGTGTGGAAAGAGAAGCAGAATCATTTGCTATCCTCAATACCTCTCTGCATGTTGAGCTGAAGGTCTGAAAAGAGCCTATGAAAATTTGTGCAGCTTTCCTCATTACACAGAGCTAATCCGCATTCACAGGCTCTATTAAATTTTTGATGGGGTGGGGACAGTGGGTGAGATCACTATTTAAGCCTGAAGATGTTTGCTATATGCATAATTGTCATGTGAAACGGACAATGAAGGCCACCCAAAGTAAGATGGTTCATGTAGTGAATCCATAGGTTAGCCAATGTATTTGTTTCTCACATCCAGTCTCATTTGAATACTTACTCCAGTGAAGTTTCATTTACTCCTATGGGATCGTAAGATTTGCCATATATTTAAGATTGTGGTCTTGGAGCTTAACAGAGTCTTTCTTCTGCAGTTGGGAGATCTGGTTACAATAAAATCACTGACTTTCAAAACGTTATTATCTGTCTTAGCCAAATGTTTTGTTAGGACAAAAGCCAAATGCTATTAATTTATATTTCCTGTGTCTGTAATGATTGTAGAAACTACATTGTAGTTTTTCTTTCTGATTTGTTCTTCAATATCATATATCATGAACAGAAAACTGTAGCGTCAACTAAATAGATTTGTGCTGGGAATACCATGTGGGAACCAAAACTCTAATTGCAACTACAAGGGAAAAGAGCACAAATAAACCAACACACTGCATATTTCTATACTATAAGCAACATTTTTGCTATACATCACTCTGTTGCATTTAAAGAATTTGTATTTTTGGTAGCCCAGTACACCAATAAGGGGGGAACCTCTGACCCACAGGTTTGATTAGGCCTGCCAGACTTCACCATTTGTCCTGCTAGACCAGAGCTTTCCAAACTTTTCATGTTGGTGGCACACTTTTTAGATGTGCATCATTTTGTGACATTCAGTTTTACTAGCAAACCAGAGGTTAAACTAACCCCTTTGCAGGAGCGCAGGGAGCGTTTGCGTGACACACCTACACACTGCAGCCGACACATTAACACGTCACAACAGTTTGGAAAGCTCTGTGCTAGACCATTTTATCCAAGCTACACGTATCCTACACCTGACATCATGTGTGATCAGGTAAAGATGCAGTTGAGCCCAAAGGTTGCAGGCCAGCTGATCAGCAACACAAAGGAAAACACATCACCAGATGCTATTCAGAGGAGAAAGCCATGCTGAGCAAGTCCTTGTGAAGCCTTAACAAGGCTCGTTAGGTAAATCCAGCCACTATGTTTGTACATAAGAATGTAGGGAGTAGATACCTTCTCTCAGACAACCCATCTTCAAAGGCATTTGTGGAAAAAAGAAAGTGCCAATTCAAATGTCAAAATTATTTACACAAACTTCTTGAACATGGACAATTTATAAGGTACTTTAAAAAATCCTATCTCTACTGCTTGTGATTTTTTTAAAAAAATGTTATTTATGTACAGCTTTTGTAGGCTACACTCTTACAAAATGTTCTGAGGTGGGTTAGTGTATATTTTGAAAATTCAGACACTAGAATGATACAGATATGATGCAGCATACAACTCAAAAGAAACAAAAAAGCAGACCAAAACAAATTTAGGAGAGAGTAAAACTGACGTAAAAGGCCTGAGAAAGCAAAAAAAAAGAAGTTATTTGTTCAGTATCGAAATGATAACCAAGTAGACATCATTTGAGCCTCTCTGAAGGCCACCATGGAAAAGCTGTTCTACCAGCTACCGGCGTCACTTTACCTGCTGGGACACCCAGAGAAAGGCCTGATTCTGTTCCTGTAACACCAATTTTCATTTTTTTTCATTTGAGCAGTTACATTATTGTCATGCAGCTGTAGCCTTCCAGCCCTCCCCATCATAAGCACTTACGGTTTGCTGCAGCAGGTCATTTAGGAATGACTGGGACAGTGTTAGCTTTTCAAAGGGGTTGCTGTATCTTGATGCAGGGGAAGTATAAACCCATTATAATTTTGCTGTCTGAAATTTCAGGCCTTTCTCCCATAAACTGTGGAAAAATGACATCAGCTTTCTGGGTGAAACTCAGAAAGCTTGTGAATGACTAAAATATACCGAATAGGCACAGAGAGGTGATAAAAATCAGCGTGTGACATGATGTCTGCCTGCTGGTGTGTGGGGAAACCGAGTGCAGAGCAGTTGAAATATTCACTTCTACTATTGGACTCTAGACCTGCTGACCTTTTAAACAGAAACATCTGCTTCAGATGTCCATTGTGAGTGTACCACCTACTTGTTGCTTGCAAACATCACTTTTCACAGCGTACATGTCTTTTAGGAAAGCATCTTGGGACTGATTACAACCAAGTTCTCTGCCTGAGGAAAGGACAGCTGATATGAAAACCTCTGTGGGTGGTGTTTTATGTGAGGTGACTGTTTCACATGTACAAGTCATCACTTCATGTAGCAGTTGTTGAGTGGCAGCAATGCAGGTGTGAGCTCACGCTCTGTATCATGGTACATCACATGGCAGACACAGAGATAGATATCTAGTACAAAATGAAATGGGTCCTTTTAACTACAGGTTTTACAGTAAATAAATAATGAAAGTGGGTGAATTATCTTCTTCAGCCACTATGCATCATCAAAATAACTTTCACAAACAAAACTTGAGGCAGAAAATTGTCACGAAGAACTCTACAGAACAATATAAGTCGTGCCTCGGCTCCCAAATGCCTTGGGAGTCGAACATTCTGGCTCCCAAACGATCGAAAACCGGAAGTGAGTGTTTCGGTTTCCGAACATTCTTTTGGAAGCCGAATGTCCAACGGAGATTCCGCGGCTTCCGATTCACTGCAGGAACTTCCTGCAGCCAATCAGAAGCCATGCTTTGGAAGTCGAACATTTCGGAAGTCGAACGGATTTCCAGAACAGATTCTGTTCGACTTCCGAGGTACAACTGTATTTACTCAAATCAATGGTGTCAACAGTACTGCTATATGCTCTCCACTTCCAAGGAGTGGGAAGTTCCAGGGCAAATGCTACAGAGTTTGTGCCCCAAAGGCCAACAGTATATTTGCTTTATTTGCCAATATAAAAGCAGATCATATTAGATACAAGTAGACTCTTTTGCAGGTGGCAGCATATGCCTTGAGAGTAACTGTCCTTCCCTTCCCTTGAAGAAACAGCAACTGATCATCCTGGGCGGGCAAGCAAGCAGCTTTGCAAAAAATGGATTAATACCTGCCATAACAATATGATAAAAATTAGATAACAGCCCAGGTTTTTTTTTTACTCATTTATGATTATATGTAAAGGTAAAGGGACCCCTGACTATGAGGTCCAGTCATGACCGACTCTGGGGTTGCGGCGCTCATCTGGCCAAAGGAGCTGGCGTTTGTCCGCAGACAGCTTCAGGGTCATGTGGCCAGCATGACTAAGCTGCTTCTGGCAAACCAGAGCAGCGCACAGAAACGCCGTTTACCTTCCCGTCGGAGCAGTACCTATTTATCTACTTGCACTTTGACGTGCTTTTGAACTGCTAGGTTGGCAGGAGCAGGGACCAAGCAACGGGAGCTCACCCCGTCACGGGGATTCAAACCACTGACATTCTGATTGGCAAGTCCTAGGCTCTGTGGTTTAACCCACAGCGCCACCTAAAAGGTAGAAATGCATGAAAATCGGGAGGGCTCAAATTGTGCATAATATTTATCATTTATTCAGCATTATGGGCAACATCTTAGATAACATTGATTTGAAAATCAATGTCTTTCTTCCTTTTTGCATAAAGTTGTGTTAGTTTTTGGTGGTAAGAGATAACCCCAACTTTCATGCTCCATCACACAGGAACATAGTTTGATGTATGATGGAAATAATCAAGGTAGCATTCTGCCATTCTGACTGAGCCTAACAGTTCCTTGTTCCCTGAGCACATGTTTTCTGCTCTGCTGCAAGCCTGTGAACATGATTTCTAGTTAGCTATGGTGCTAAATGTTTTGGACCAAAGATGTTGATAGCACAGCCCAGGGCCTCATTCTCTGTAACACTTCAACCTATAACCAAAGGACACTGCTGAGCTAATTTTGCTGCTCTGTTGTACTACTACCGCAGATGGTCAGAGGATATATAGCAGTTGTTCCATTCAGGTGAACTGGACACACACACTGTGCAATCTCTTTCTACAGGCCCTGCAGCACTAGGTCCTAATGTGGCAGTTCTGCAGCAAGACAAGGTGGGATGAGCCTCAGACAGGATACAAAGAAGGTTCAGGCAGGGTTCACACAGGAGTTAAGACAAAGGCTCAAACTGCTCTCTGTGGAACAGAGAGCTCTGAAGTTACTCCAGTAAAGAACAAGTAGGAGCTGAGCAGTAGTAACAGGAGCCACCTAATTGTTAAAACCACCTGTGCTGCAAGAGGCAAGGGCCCAGTAATCTTCTGGACGGTGGTGGAGCAGGCAAGCCTCATGTCTTCCTGGGTCTTCTGCAGTGGAGCTCTCTGAGTCAGAAGATGGCAGCACTGCATCTGAGTGGGGTGTGTGCATTGGCCCCAGAGGCTTATCTGAGAGTGCTTATTGGGTGGCCCTGCATGCCCTTCCACTTCTGCTTCAGCGTCCTTGCCCTTTGCCCCTGAAGATGAGTAATCCGACTCCAGAGCCATGACAGAAGTCTGAGAGTGTCTAAAGCTGTTGATGTATTGAAAGTGAAACAGGAGGTCACACCACCATCTTCCTGTCTTCCCCCAGTGATTAGCTTTGATAAAGGCATGGAGGTCAGGGAATGGCTTTTAGATAATTCAGGTTTAACATCTCTCATTTTAGTTAATTTAGCGCTGTCAGCATATGCTAACTTACTCAACGGGTTATTTCAACAAGTAAAAAAAGACGTTGCAGTTCAGCATTTCTCATTGTTACATTCACATTCTATTTTTGGAATATTAACAAAACAGCACAAACATGTTTTATGGGCAGCTTTGGAATGGAATCGGGACTCATCCAAAGCTGGCATATCTTAAATCTATCAATTCTTTACCATGTTATGGGTGTGAGAACTTGTTTATTCAGTGGAGCAGAGATCTGAGCCCTCTGGTGGTTTGGCATGGGACATACACAGTGCTAGGCACTATCCAGATGTTTGGGTCCAGTTGCCAAAGGATGGAATGAATGGTAGAGAATGCCACTACAGTTCTGCAGTAAGCTTTCAAAATCATGAATAAATTCAAAACATTCACAGTTGTTTATATTTCCATTCGTTAATACTTCTCAAGTGTATTACTATAAAATGCCAATAAGTGGTTCATTGCAGAACCAGTTGTGTTAGGCATGTTTATTATGCACTAAATCTATACTTTATTATAAAACATATTTGTGCAGACATGGGGACAATGCAGTAAGTAAATAATTTCCATAATGTAATTGTTGATCTTCATGAAATGTGTTTCCAATGTCTGAGTATTATTTCACCAACATAAATGATTTCCTTATTAAATCTGAACTAAACATAATTTTTGGAACCTTAGTTTAAAGCATTCCCACACTATTCTGAGCAGATGTTTTAGAGCTGCCAAAGTAAGCTATGTTTGAAGTCAGGCACATTAAGGCGAAGGGAACCTTGGAATGGCTACACATGACATTAAAAACTGGGAACAAGGCTTCAGACTGAATGTTGTTAACTATTTGCAGACGCATTGATTCAGGTGTTGGATCATCTCATGTGAAAGTTCTGTCACCAGCCTATGAATCCTCTTTCATTTCAGGAACTTTGAAAAGAGAGTTGATGAAATCATAGCGTTGCTACAGGAAATTAGGCAATGTAAATTTTGTGGGACTATGCTTGCTTGTACAGGGAATACAGTATTCATAGCATGATGAAATCAACATTGCTGGAGCTCTTGCCTGCATCCACGGTCACTTTCAGTCTCACTTAGTACTACACTGCAAGTTTAGCTCCAGACCCCTTAGTGGTAAATAGCTATCTAATCCATGAAAATAAAGTATTTAAAAATGAGACATGGTTGGTTCATCAGTGTAACTAGAAAGTGGCATAACAGGGCAAGGGCATAAGTCTACTCAAAAAAACAACCCGAGTTCAGTCGCACTTACTTCCCAATAAGCGTGTATAATTCTCAGTTTATACAACTGCACATTTAAATGTGTACTGGATTGTAGCTCAAAATTCACCATGTTGATAGGGCAGGACAATCTTTTGAGCACACAACATACATTGATGGCCAGGAAGTTGTTTTAAAAACCGGCCCATATTTTCCTCCATTGCAGCTCAGTTGCCTTAAAAATAACTCAGGCACATCTTAAATAGAGCAAAACATTCTGGAGTTTTCTGGTATGGGGTCAGAATATTTGGAATCTGAAAAATTTCTCAATATAGGTCAGCTTACCTAGAGGGTACAGAACAGTTAATTTAGGTAGAATATAATAATGCCAAAATATAAATAACTAAAACTATTCAATACCACAAAGTTTTTGTACAGTTTCCAGTAGAAGATAATTGGGCTTTGGCATGACTTCAAGGAAGGTAATTCCTTAACCATGATGTAGTTATGGAGAACTTCTCTACTTACTAACAGTATATATACTAGGATCAAAACCCCTTTAATTTAAGAGACAGGTTGAGGCACTTACAATTTCACTCATGCTCTAGAGTGCATAGAAGACACAGGCCTCAAGTCCCCCCCATCTAAGAAGTAAAGGCTTTGTACAGCCTTACATATCATGTTCAGAAATTAAGCTCCCTGTTCATGTGCCCACAATTTCTCTCTGCTTTCCTGACACTGGGTTTGGAAGATGAATGAAGGCTTTCAGAATGGTTTCAGAATGAGTTACAACAACCTTCAGGGGCTCAGTGATGAAGGACTCTGAGCATTTAACAATTACAGTAATGGTCACAAAAACCCAGTCCCCTTTTCAGGAACTTCATCACACCTTGTAGAAGCAGACACAAAAGTTCTGTCTTGATTTATCATTGAGTCATAGCATGCTAATCTCTAATCTCCAGTCCTTATTGCTCAGCCAATAACCATCCCTGTTGCAGCACCTGGTGAAGGTTGCCTTTCAGTTCCTGTGTCTGTCCACCAACCAGCGTTCCAAGCGAGTCAGGGAAGAGCTGCTGAGGGCAGAGTTTGATTCAGGATGTGGACAGGAACCATTTCCAGCTAGTCATGGTTCTCAAGCTACTCTTGGAACCAGAGGCCCTGAAAGTTGCTGCTGCAAGACAGAAAAAGCATAGATCGGGTTCTGATTTATATTTTTCCTATCCTTCCCTAAAAGCTTTGATGGAAAGTAAAAACAGGTCCCCTGATAAGTCATTCTCTGGTTGGAAGCCAGGCTTCCTGTCCCTCAAGTGTCACCTGGGGGCAGCCATTCTATCAGAAGCAGGGCTCATTCCATCAGCTTTGCTGAAAGATCTGCTGTATCAGGCACCCCCTACCTCTGAACTGTGCAGAGTGTTCCTTCTCGTAGATGGGCTACCTTCCTAGGTTGATGGTCCTAGCTGTCTCTCACTTTCTTCTACAGCACATGCAGAGACCGCCTTCTTTCTCCTTGGACATACTCATTCCACTGCTCAATCCACTGGAGCCTGTCTTTGCATCCTATTGTTCTCCATAGCATGTTAATCAGATTATTAAATAATGTTAATGAAGTTTCAGTTTGGAAGAACTGCAACAGTTGTGCCCACCTAATCTTGTCATATGAATGTGGCATTTACAACACTAGGCAGACTCATGAATCCTCAAATTTGGATGTAGATTTCTCACTGTATTAGTAAAGATGTAAGTTTAAATACTCATATTTAGGGATTTTGTAAAAAGGGAAGAAAAAGGGGGAGAGGATTTTGGCAAGGGATTCTGAAGACCACCCATAAAGACTCTGGAAGAACTCACAGGGAGTGTGCTTGAAGTACAGAAATGATCTGGAAAAGGTCCAGAATGTCTCCTTATGTTTCCTTGGTTGAGACCTAGTTTACTGATGTAGGCTGATGGCATCATAGACCTATCTTGGCTTGCCAGGCCTGGGACTAGTGCCAACATGGTGGGAGCAGTAGTAGTGATGACTGACATTGACAGCCTAGGCCTATGCAATCTGCCAACATCGCTGTCACCTCTGATCAGGTGGAAGATGGATAAACCCTTCTCTCCCTGCTTGGATGGAAACCTCATGGTGTGCCAGACATTGCTAAATGACGTAACAGAGTAGTGACATTGGGAAATCCAGTACACCATCGCTGCCACCACCAACCACCTCTGATTTGGTAGTGGAAGCTGTAGTAGTCTGAGCCTAGTGAGGGACTGGCTCCCGGTTTGGAAATGATAACGAACAACTGGATATTTCCAGAATTGAGCCAAATCAGGGCACATTTAGCAAAAACTTACAGCATCCAATAAAAGCACAAATTTTGTTCTGCGATTATTTAGGTGGGCATCTTGAAAGGTACTGGGAGTGTCCACTTCTTCAAGGGAGGGCAAGGTTGATCACTGTAGCATGTCCTCATTCTGAATTTGCTTTATGACATTGATGTGTTCCAGACCCAATTTGCTAAGCAGTGCTATTATGTTATATTCAGTACTGGATAGGTAAAGGTAAAGGGACCCCTGACCATTAGGTCCAGTTGTGATCGGCAAGTCCTAGGCTCTGTGGTTTAACCCACAGTGCCACCTGCGTCCCTTGTAGAGTACCGGATAGCTGATGTTTATCAGTACTGGATAGCTGTTGTTTAAGGATCACATTCTCATGAATGAACAGGTGTTGAAAAAGTGAGCAGGGGAGCTCAAGAATTTCTCTGTCCTCTAAAAACTTGTTGACCTCAAAATACAGAATGAAAACACCTATTTCCAGATATGCAGTGCGATTCTTGCAAAAGCAGCAGATCCAGATTATTTGTGGATTGGAAACTACAGGGTCCACCCATCCCTAATCTCAGTCTTGAAACAGTCTGAAGGAGATAAAAGTAGATCAGCTTTGCCTATGCCATCAGAACTGAGTGATGCTCACATTTAAGTAGAGTTATTCATGCGGTCAGAACAGTTTTCTTTTTAATTCAGAGAGATTACATATGGGAGTCATTCTGCTAACTTGTAGGTCTCTGAAGATTCAGCCTTTAAAGCCTTTAAAGCCTTGCTACCTTTCCACGCTGAGTGCTTCATTAAAAGTATTTTCTTTGGCAAAATGTTTTTCTCTCAAGAAAACCTTAACATTTAACAAGGCCTTAGCTGAAAAAAGTGGTGTTTTCCCTCCTGTTCGTGCCACATGTCATGCTTACAGAATGCATGTTGAGCAATTTGCACCTGCTTCTCTTATTCTGACTTATGCACATAGAATAGACCTTGTCCCCAGCCACCATGGAGGACACAGCAGGCTGTATATTTGCCTGTCTGGGGAACTGTATGTTCCATGGCACAGGAATATGTATATGGAGCACACAGGCAAGATAAGCTTTATGTGTATGTAGAGCCTGTCCACAAAGTCTATTCAACGTACACAGGCCAGTGCAGTGGGGAGGCCGGCAGGTGCTATCTTGAATTCCCTTCCCTGTATCTGCGACTCCTCTCCCAGCCCCTACATGTACAACATAATTTGTGAATGAAGGGATAATGGAGTGATGGGGACTGGGGGCAGTTTCCCACACCATTGTTATAGTTACATGTCCAGCCTGATCTAGTTAGGAGCACTATTTTATAGTAATAATAATTTATTATTTATACACTGCCCATCTGGCTGGGTTTCCCCAGCCACTCTGGGCGGCTTCCAACAAAACATTAAAATACAATAACCTAATAAACATTAAAAGCTTCCCTAAACAGGGCTGCCTTCAGATGTCTTCTAAAAGTTTGGTAGTTATTTTTCTCTCTGACATCTGATGGGAGGGCGTTCCACAGGGTGGGTACCATTACCGAGAAGGCCCTCTGCCTGGTTCCCTATAACTTGGCTTCTCGTAGCGAGGGAACCACCAGAAGGCCCTCGGCGCTGGACCTCTGTGTCCGGGCAGAACGATTTTATTTGTGATGCTTATTTATTTTATTTTGAAGCTCTTCATAGACAGAGGGCGCCATTTAGAAGCCAACCAGATGCTCAAACATCTGCTGCACACATAGTTGCCCTCTCTGACCCAACCAGTGGGGGAACACTTTCAAGCAGCTGAAAATTCTGTGGGTTAGATGATAGCGAATGGGAGTGGAGGGACAGCTGGTCAGTGGGATATTAGCTGTTTGAAAGGGCACAGAGCACTTTGTTGAATTGGAATACTTATATAATATGCCCACACCTTGTATGTGTTCTGCTACACTTTTTTGGGTAGGCAATTGTATGAACTGACCATCATTTGGGGTTATTTTAATTGTAGTGATCCTAGATCATAATCATAATAGTAATAATAATTTATTACTTGTACCCCACCTATCTGAGTTGTCCCAGCCACTCTGGGCAGCTTCCAACAGAATATAATAATAATAAATTAATAATAAATTTTTATTTGTATCCCACCCTCCCCAGCCAAGCCGGGCTCAGGAACATACAATACATCTGACACTAAAAGATTTCCAATACAGGGCTGGCTTTAGATATCTATGGTAAGGTAAAGGTAAAGGGACCCCTGACCATTCGGTCCAGTCGTGACTGACTCTGGGGTTGCGGCACTCATCTTGCTTTACTGGCTGAGGGAGCCAGTGTACAGCTTCTGGGTCATGTGGCCAGCATGACTAAGCCACTTCTGGTGAACCAGAGCAGCGCACGGAAATGCCGTTTACCTTCCCGCCGGAGCGGTACCTATTTATCTACTTGCACTTTGACGTGCTTTCGAACTGCTAGGTTGGCAGGAGCAGGGACCGAGCAATGGGAGCTCACCCTGTCGCGGGGATTCAAATCGCTGACCTTCCGATCGGCAAGCCCTAGGCTCTGTGGTTTAACCCACAGCGCCACCCGCGTCCCCCGATGTCTATGGAAGGATGATAATAGGTTATCTCTTTGACATCTGATGGGAGGGTGTTCCACAGGGTGGATGGGTGCCACTACCAAGAAAGCCCTCTGCCTTGTTCCATGTAACTTCACTTTTTGCAGTGAAGGAACCACCAGAATGCCCTCAGAGCTGGACCTCAGTGTCCAGGCTGAACAATGGGAGTGGAGATGCTTCTTCAGGTACACAGGGCTGAAGCCATTTAGGGCTTTAAAGGTCAGCACCAACATGCTGAATTGTGCTTGGAAACGTACTGGAAGCCAATGTAGGTCTTTTAGGACTGGTGTGATACAGTCCTAGCAGTTGCTCCTAGTCACCAGTCTAGCAGCCACATTCTGGATTAATTGTAGTTTCTGAGTCACCTTCAAAGGTAGTCCCATGTACAGCACATTGCAATTACCATGTGCTAGTCATCCTAAAATATACTTTCTACCTGTTTCTTTTTGTTAAACATTTCTAGCCTTCCAAACATTATTGTTGTTTAGTCATGTCCAACTCTTTGTGACCCCAGAGCATGCCAGGCACTCCTGTCTTCCAGTGCCTCCCTCAGTTTGGTCAAACATTTCCAAACATTACTTTGGGTTTTTCCCTCTGATTTGGACTTGGCAATTGTAGCCATGTAAAACCAAAACTGCGGGAAGATACAAGTGTGGTCATATTTTTCTTCAAAAGGGTGTGCTACAGATTTAATTTCAGATTTGAAAAACACAATTAAAAGGAAAGTAATAAAAATCACATATATTTTTAAGAAAATACTTCCCTCTAGACAATGTTTTGCTATTTACATGATCATTTACCTCCTCGTAGTAATAATAATAAAGTAGCAGGTTTCTTTGCACTTTGCTTTCATGATTTAAATGTCACTTTATTTATAGGCCTTCCACAAACACAGCTAGAATGTAATGTTCTGCCTGAAATGAATACCTATAAATAACACTGGAGAAGAATAAAATCCAGATATGTCTGTTGCATTTGTACATCCTCTCTATTTATTTCTCTCTTTGCTCTGACTTACTCACTTTTTTCTCTCTGGATGTCTAGACAAACTTAACATTAGGAGATTAAAACTCGAGATGACATTTATTTCCGCTAAGCAAATATAAATCTTTGTGACCTTAACCAAATATGTTATAAATTATAACTCTAGTGTGCACAATCACATATTTGTTTGACAGAAATAAATATTGACTCATCGTATCCTAATTTTGCAAAAATCTAATCTTTTAATTTGAAGAACAGAAAACAAACCAGAATCTTCTCTTTTCATGAATTTAATCACTACAATTTACAGTGCAATCCTGTATACTTTTAGTCAGAAGAAATGTCTGTTGAGACCTGTGAAACTTACTTTTAGGATTTCAGCTTTAAACTTCAGTGTTACTTTATTGATTTCAGTCAATGATCCTACTCAGATTATGAAGTCACCTATTGTACAATTCAGTATGTTCAATTAGGCAGTTATCTATTACATATCCCTGAGGTATTTTATTTCTAAGACAACAGCATTTAGCTCCACTTAAAGTTCTTTGAAGCTCTCTGTTTTGAACCATGTAATCCTAATTAGCCTTCCTTATCTTGTTTGCTTCTAGCAAGCATAGATAATTCAAATTTTTCCTTCGTCCTGTTTAGTGAATATTCTGTTAGTTAGCAGGCAGCTTTTGCAACAAGGGAACAAAAACAACTTCAAGCTGAACTATTGAAGCTTCCCTGAAAACTGGAAATAAATGTATTTATTGATGATGCATGAGGGATACCAATGGAAGGTTGCCCCGTCCTCATGATAGGATGAATTCTTCGTATCTTCTACCTAGCCCATGAGTAGGCAAACTAAGGCCTGGGGGCTTGATCCGGCCCAATCACCTTCTCAATCCGGCCCATGGATGGTCCAGGAATCAGCGTGTTTTTACACGAGTTGAATGTGTCCTTTTATTTAAAATACATCTGGGTTATTTGTGGGGTCTGCCTGGTGTTTTTATATGAGTAGAATGTGTGTTGTTGTTGTTTAGTCATTTAATCGTGTCCGACTCTTTGTGACTCCATGGACCAGAGCACGCCAGGCACTCCTGTCTTCCACTGCCTCCCACAGTTTGGTCAAACTCATGCTGGTAGCTTCGAGAACACTGTCCAACCATCTCGTCCTCTGTCGTCCCCTTCTTCTTGTGCCCTCCATCTTTCCCAGCATCAGGGTCTTTTCTAGGGAGTCTTCTCTTCTCATGAGGTGGCCAAAGTATTGGAGCCTCAGCTTCATGATCTGTCCTTCCAGTGAGCACTCAGGGCTGATTTAATTAAGAATTGATAGGTTTGATCTTCTTGCAGTCCATGGGACTCTCAAGAGTCTCCTCCAGCACCATAATTCAAAAGCATCAATTCTTCAGCGATCAGCCTTCTCTATGGTCCAGCTCTCACTTCCATACATCACTACTGGAAAAACCATAGCTTTAACTATACGGACCTTTGTTGGCAAGGTGATGTCTCTGCTTTTTAAGATGCTGTCTAGGTTTGTCAATGCTTTTCTCCCAAGAAGCAGGCGTCTTTTAATTTCGTGACTGCTGTCACCATCTGCAGTGATCATGGAGCCCAAGAAGTTAAATCTCTCACTGCCTCCATTTCTTCCCCTTCTATTTGCCAGGAGGTGATGGGCCCAGTGGCCACGATCTTCGCTTTTTTGATGTTAGTAGAATGTGTGCTTTTATTTAAGATGCATCTCTGGGTTATTTGTGGGGCATAGGAATTTGTTCATTTCCCCCCTCAAAATATAGTCTGGCCCCACACAAGGTCTGAGGGACAGTGGACCAGCCCCCTGCTGAAACAGTTTGCTGACCCCTGACCTAGCCTCTAACACCTAAACCCAAATTCCAGATACAAATGGGTTGGTTCTGAATTCTTGGTAGCAAAGGTAATGGTTTCTGTAGAACTGTTAAAATCTTGACTCCATGAATATCCGCGTTCCCTGGGAAAGGGTGCAAAGTTTGGGCATGTAGGACCAATATCTGTTTTTGTATTTGCTGACCTAAATTGATCACTGAGGGATTCTCATTGGCTATGGAAGCCAGTGTGAAAGGTCCATAAGGTGCCAGTACCCTTATCTTTCTACCTGACATCTAACATAATTAAGTCATCCCTGGCACATCCTTGTTTGATCCACATAGAGCCCTAAGGAAAGAAAGGGCATTCATGAAGAACTTTAATGACCAGCAGACACATAAACACTCCTGGGCATAACAAGCTTAGAAACCTCCAATAGATATCTGCACACCACATCCCTTTGCACTTATCTCATAATGTATGGCAAGAAACCTCAATTTTCTGGCACACAAGTTTAGACTCCCCCCCAATACAGAACCTTTCTCCCCCTTTGTTCTAGCTAAACAACTTTCCTTGGTGATCAAATTCAAGGATTATCCTTCCAAAACCTCAGTGTTAAATTCTTGTGGATTCCCTACTTACCTAGACTGCTCCCCCTTCCTATCATATCACCCCCAGTGTTCCCTTCCTCCTTTCAGTTTATGCAATTTTGTACATGGCTTATTAAGTGACCTAAGGGATGACAAAGGCTCATCAACCTCCCCTTCAAGTCTCTATCTCAGGAATTTTCCTGCTGCTTAAGGCAGGGGTGGCTGGGGATGATGAAAGCTGGAGTCCAACAACATGTGGAGGTCTACAGGTTGCCCAACCCTGACTTGAGGGTTCAGAGGACCTGTAGGGCTCCACTACCCCCACACCCCAGTTCCCATTACAGATCATCACCCTGGAGGCCTGGCACCTCAAGACAACCTACAAGCCTCTTCCCTTGAAAAGAAGTTCCATTTCCTGCCTCAGAACTAGGAGAAGGAACATCTGTGCTCTGTTTCTTTTCTTCTCTTCTGTTCTCTGCTTCAAGCTTTCAGTTTCTCTAATCCTCAGGCAAGTTGGCCACGCTGCTCGTTGCCAGCGCTGCTTATTTTTCTAATCTCTGTAACCTAACTTAGCCCCACACATGTCTGTTCAGCGTATACTGCATTCCCCTCCCCATATTTGGTATTAGGATCCTTCTTTGCCTACCACCTCCTGATGTTAACCTGTAGGTTGCCAGTCTAGTTTGAACAGTCTAGTCAACATTTTACTTGCACAGCAACTTCCCCATCTGTTTTTTCTCTGTTTTGTAATAAGTCATATATTCTACTCATTCTTGGGGCTTTCCTTGGGTCCTCCTTTCATTCAAGTGGCAGTCATTTGCGACCTCTGAAAGTTCCCCAGTCCAGAAAACTTCAGAACCGCACCCCATGTGGTACAAGGGGCTGATACCACTAAGGAATATTTTCCTAAGTATACATGGCAGTGCCTTGTGCCTCTGCATGGGAGAAGGAGGAGGGCAGGGGGGTTGAATCCTGTCCGTTTCTTTGTTAGTATATGTCATGGACTAGCTGTGCCACAGCAGTATATGCACTAAGATATACAGTCTTGTCTGCGCTGCTGACCACATTTAATAAACACAGACAATTGTGTTTAGGATCTGGTTGCCTGTATCACTGGTGCTTCACAGAGCCAGCCCTGCAGGAAAAGATTTGCTTTAATCATTAAAGTTGGGGGTGTAGTTTAGGTAATAGAAACCACTGCTGTATCCATCATTCTCCCTCCTCTTTCTCTACCCTCATATTATCCTCTACTAAGAATACACTCAGTAGGTGTTCGTATTAGCTGATATTTCCTTTCAGTGTTTCTAGTAAGTTATCCTTTCTTTGTGGGTAAGTAAGAGTTTGCAAAACTTTGCACCCTTATTCTTAAATTAAACACTGACAAGGAATGGAAGTGTAAAGCATGCTAATAAGCAGGACCTCCCTGTGGGAACCTGTGATAGAAGACTGTTTCACATTGAGAGGCAGACAGCACTGTTGACACTGGCTGTCAAAAAGCTTCACGTCTTTGAAAGGAAATCTTAATCTTCTTTATTCATGTGTGAACAGGTCCAGGCCTTCATCCCCGCAGCTCATACACATAGACTGTTTAAACCACACGTTGCTAGGCTGTGGGTAGGGTTTGTTTGACTGTGTCTACATTGTACGAACGGATGAGGACTGAAAATTAAAATCTGTCGGACACAGAGCACTGCTTTTCTGTCTGTGTTTGAAGAGACATGGCAACCCAGGGTGAAATGAGAAGGAATTTTATTGAGCGCAAAACTGCTCAGTGTTTAAATGTTGGGCACAGGGTCTGAATGGTCAATTTGGGAGGTTTGTGGATTGTTTATAGACAGTGGGATGGCTGTCAATCACCGCACAATGGCAAAATTTATGTTGGGGGAGGAAAAAGTTGCTTTTTAGTGCCTGAACTCCTGTTTCCTGTTAAAATGTTCAGATCAATAAACAAAAAGAGGTTTTGTCTGAAGTTTACAAGCAAGGAAATTTCAAAATAACAGAGCTGCTGTTACTGTTGAGGCTGCTTTTGATCCTTGCAATGGTGTTTAGCTAGCAATTTAAACCCAATTTTACGTAGCAGAATCCTACCATGCCATGAGCGTGTGTTTGTTTTTCCCTTACGCTGCTTGGAAATCAGTGGCATGAATGGGGTGGGGGTGTTTTATGCTTATTATGCTTGCTTTGCAAACCTAGCTATGCAATGGAAGATACTGATTTTTGTTTTTTAAGATTTCCAATTGATGAAAAAGAAAAAGAATCATAAAGCTATGAGGGGCTAAGCTCTCCCACTCTAGGAGGGAACAAGTTGTACCTGAAGCATCATAAAAAGATGTCCTTTCCCCCCAAGAAAACAAGAAAGGCAATTTCCTTTTGGTTATTATGTATAACTCAGAAGAGAGAAGACTTCTTATTTCTAAATAATGATTTCTGACAGAGGAATGTGTATCCTGAAATCAATTATTATTCTTAAGGCTGTGGACATTTCCAGACTGTTGCTGTGTATGGGATTCAATCACATACCAGCAAATTCAGGTTGTATAATTAAAATTGATTTTAACAAACCCTCTTCCCCCGAAGAATGTACTTTTTGTGACAAGGAGAGTGATAAGAAAATGCACTGGAAAGTGTGGGTTAACACTGGCTTGATGCAACAATGGGGTTGTCCACACCAGAGTTTACTGTGTGCTTGCAGCTGTTTTGAGTGCCCATTTAATTTGTGTAGTCCACACAACGTTGCCCTCTAACAACATAAATCTCAGTACGTTGCCTGACAAGTCGGATTTCTCCAATTTGGTGGCAATTTGGGGCTAACCAGGCTCCAAATTTCTCCACTTGAGTTTCATATAATTTTGTTGGTGTTTTGGGGTACATGGATCAATTTTCGCTTTCTGCTGTTTCCCTTTCCATTCCCACAACTTATTCAGTGCTTTCTTTTCTGGCTATGCTTGTAACATTTCCTGTCTTTTGTTTGACCCCTCAGATTTGCCCAAAACCAGGAAACTGCACAAGCAAATTTACTATGGCCCAACAGTGTGTGTGCAGCAATCTCTCTGCATGCCCTGTTGGTGCTAAACTGGCATAATAGAATAAACAAATTCTGTGGCGTAGCGTGGGGGGTGCAGGGGGTGCCGGCCACACCGGGCGCAACATCTGGGGGTTAGGGTTGGGGGCGCAAATCCACGGGTTAGGGAGCGCAAATTACTTGCCTTGCCCCGGGTGCTGACAACCCACGCTACGCCACTGAACAAATTAGAAGGTTGGGACAAGCACAAAAGAGAATGCCTACTGATATAAATGGGGGAGATGGAAGTTTCTCCTCTTATACAGATTCAAGTACCTGTGGGTATGGACTACTCTGATCTAATTCAAATGGGGGTAAAGTGGCTTAATAGCTAAATAATGCTCAAATGTTGACAAGCCCATTGTCTAACTTCTCCGCAAACAAATATGAATGAATGCTCATTAAACAGCCGGCATCATCTAATCTCTTTGCAAACAAATCAGGATGAATACTCAATAAACAGGTTGTCTAAAAGCAATCTAAGTTAAACATATAAACCTATTTCCTTCCTCTCATTGGAGGGAGTTGATGTTTATCTCAACTGCAGTTTGTCATACACTAAATATGCTACTGTATTACCTTCCACAACAGAAGGGTGCTGGAATTATGTGGTCTCTAATACTGTAAACACAATGAGGCAATTGAGAAATATCTGGAATTTTGTTTAGAAGCTCAGCTCAGCTCAGCTGAAACATTTCACAACAGACATACCTTTTTTGGAGGGTGTTACCGTATTTAGTTTCTGTGTTGCACTGCTGTGTGTGTAGTTATTCTAATGTTTTTATTATAACACTATATTCCCTTGTCCATAATTTTTTCAAAATCTGCACTGTAATCCTAAATGTTAATTTGTTAATCCTAAATGTTAATTAAATTTGTTGCGGACTGAAATGTCCATGAGTGGGCATATGAGAGAAATTCACACTAAATGCTGATGAATTTCCAGGTGAATTTCTTTTTAAAAAATGCAAACAGATGTGGAAATGTGAAGAACTGAACTTAACAGTGGAAAAAATGAAAAACGGGGAGAACCTGAAATTGAAAGATTTGTCTGTCCCTACCTGTGTCCTTGGAAGACTTCTCTGTCTTGGCCAAGTGTGTGAACATAGCTACTGTGAATAGCCTGCTGATTCAGACTAAAGGTCTATCCTCACCATCCTGTTTCCCATTGTGGCCAGCCAGAAGCCTAAAAAGAGGACATTGAGGCACTGATGCTCCACAGTAACTAGAACCGGCTCTGCCCTTCTATTGGTTTAGCAGAATAGCGCATAGTGAGCTGTCTTAGCACTTAGATCAGAAAGCAAACTTAGAAACCAAAGGGGTAAGAATCCTGTATCCAAGTAATTTACACACTTGATCTTAGCCAAAAGGCCAAGAAGCGATGTATCCAAGTAATTTAATCAGAATGCTCATTGTTCCATTTTAAACTACCGGTCACAAATCTTAGATTTTCCAAACTAGCCAAATTCTTATGAAAAACTGCAATGATCTGACAGGAATCACAGTCAAGTTTTATGACACTGCACAAAATCTTTAGAATTATTATTCTATACCCTCATTTTGATGTTCACAGGTTTCTTCCACCATCTCCTTCTACTTTATGGTCTTCAGCCTGCTGATGCAACAGGACATGTGCTGGTGCACAGAGATTGTGCTTAGGCTAAGATTTGATTGTGAAAACCAGGTTGCTACTGGTATGTCTCATAATGAAATAACCACAAAGTACTTCACAATGTTGTTCTGAGCAGAAATGGTCGAAGGAATTTTTTGTTAACCCAAGCTAAGCTTTTTCATTAAGACAGACTATAAATCCAAATAAAAATGTCAACCAAAAGGAGAAATGTGACTGGGCTTCTAAACAAACTGTGGTCTTCAGTGAAAAATACGTCAAAATGTTCTTCCTTCCACCTTCTTTTAAGTACACATTTTGTTCAGTTTACAGTCTGTCAGACAATGAGCATTTGGAAAAACCAAATTTAATCGTAAATCTCATTTTCCTGCAAAACAAAATGGAAAGTGTGGTCACTGGCAAGAATAGTTATAACCGGATACATTTGAAGGGTAAAAAAACCCACCCAACCACTGTCACTTCTGGGAAGACTTCATCAGCAAATAAAGTGACTAAAGAAAACCAGTGGAACGTCCGAAAGTAATGCAAACATGACTCTAAAAACATTGCACAACATTTTCCCGCAGTAGTCTGATCATACCATGTCATATTTTTCCCAACCCATCCTTGACCTTTGCTATTCTCCCTGCCTTTCTCTGAGAAAGACTGCAGTAATACTTGGGGATATTTTCTTTTTGTTCTATATGGTTGGCAGTTTGTATAGCTATACCAAGGAACCATGGTACTGTGAAAGGTGTATGATAGGCTAAGGAACTGAGCTATTCTGAAAAGGGCTGTGCATATATAAAATAAGAAGGGACTGGGGTTTCTTCAGGGACTGAGCAGGCTCCTAATAAAATACAGCATCTCCTTATTACTTTCCAGCCTCTACTGAACCTCCCTACCTCTATGTAAATAACAGCAGCTCTTGAGCAGAATTCAGCATGTGATATTGCGTGCAAGACCCTCAAGCCGACCCCCCAATAGAATAAAGAAATTCACACAGAGATGGATATTTTGTTTAAGGTTTTTGGGCAAAATTTTGGCCACAACTTTATTGATTACAGGAATGAGAGCGGTATTGGCAAGACTATATCTGACTCCTGCCCGCTTTGCAGGAAGTCTGTAAGGGTAAACCACACAAAGGGAAACTGCTTCGGGGGAACCCGCCTGCATCTCCCCCGGTGTTCCCAGAGGCCTAGCGTGGCCCTAGCCCCTCAAGCAGACTTCAGACAGGATCCAGGCCATGGATTCCTTTAATGAAATACCCTTGAAATGGAGGGGCAGACAATGGCCGACCTCCCCTCCCCCATTGAACAATAAGCCAATGCCTAACCGCCAAACCTTACAAAGTTGTGACGACTGCCAAGAGCTAGGCAAAAACCAAGTGGCCTGTGCCAATTTGCCAAATGGAAAAAATTCCTACCCGGTCCCCGACTCAAAACGGGCAACCAACCAAAGTCCAAAGCAAGGCCAAAGGACACTTAAATTACAGGGTGTTCAGCAGCGTGAAGCAGGTGTTTGGCACATGTCGCACTGGTGCTTTTATACTTTTCCCCACAATCACCCTTCAAAATGATTGGGCAATAGCCCTGGGTGATTGTGGTGCCACCCCGGCGGAGCTCTTCCCCCAAATACCTGGGTGATCATTGAAGTGCTGAACTAAAATCTAGGATAAGATCTCATGCAGCTAGGTTCCAATCTATTCTATGATGTTGGCTGGCATCTAAAGTCCTCTTCAGAAATCTTACTAATGAATTACAGGGACCATAATCTCTAGCCCCCTTTCCAACATCACATGCTCTGGCTTGCCCCACCTCCAGCATTACATACCCTCCAAGTGTCCCACTTTTCTAGGGACAGTCCCAGATTTACAAAAAGCCAGCCCGGCTTCTGATTTGATCCCAGAGTGTCCCTATTTCCCCTGCCAGTGCTGCCGCCGCCAAGCTGAGGGAGGAGGATGAGCAGGTGCCTGTCCCAAGCGACAGCAGGGGTGGTGAGGGAGGATCCTGTTGCCTCTCCATGGCCGCTGCTTCTGGCCTCCTCCCTTGGGCAGCTTGTAGAGAGTAAGTGAGGAGGAGGAGATGCTGCCACCACTGTGACCCAGCCCTGCCAGTGTGGTGTAGTGGTTAAGAGCGGTAGTCTTCGTAATCTGGTGAACCGGGTTCGCTTCCCCGCTCCTCCACATGCAGCTGCTGGGTGACCTTGGGCTAGTCACACTTCTTTGAAGTCTCTCAGCCCCACTCACCTCACAGAGTGCTTATTGTGGGGGAAGAAGGGAGAGGAGAATGTTAGCCGCTTTGAGACTCCTTAGGGTAGTGATAAAGTGGGATATCAAATCCAAACTCCTCCTCCTCTTCTTCTGCATGACACACCAGCTTAAAGGGGTAGGCAGAGGGAAGAGCTGCTCTGGGCAGGAAGAAAGGGCTAGCAGAGGGCATTCCAAGGAATTTCGCTGGTTTTAATTTAATAAAAATACTTTGTGTGTCAACATCTACTCTTGCTCCTTTCTAATATCTATTTATTGGTGTGTGCTTTTCTTTTTGTAAATCTACCAAAGAATAGAATAAAATCAAATCAGAATTAAGGGTTTTTTCAGGATGGTGGATGAAGAGGGTGTGTGCTGTGTCCCATTGGTGAAGTGGTGGAGGAATTCACTCTCCTTCTGTTAGGAAATGCTGGGGGAGGGGAGGGGAATGGAGGGTCAGAAAATGTCCCTATTTTCATCTGAGGAATGTTGGAGGGTATGACATTTTTGTCAGGGGTGGGGCAAGCCAGTTTGTGTGACGGCGGGGGTGGGGCTAGTTCACATGGTCCCTGCTCACACAGCATGATGATTCAGCGATACCTCTGAAGGGGGCTAAAACATTGGTCATATGGCTAATTGCTATTAGTTGCTAATTAGCCTCTGCTTCTCACTCAGTAATGAGGCTATGTGTTTCATATTCACTTTTGCCTGCATTCTCCCCATTATTAAGGCTGAATCCTTTCCCTTTTATGTTTTCAGGATATTAAGCCATGAATTATCTATTCACTTTAAGACACCCCTTGCGATTTGTATAATAAATGCAATTAAGGAGTAGGATAAATAATCTTTTGCCTTTTGGTCTTTTAAAATCCACTAAAGAGAGAACACAGTGTGTGGGATTGGGAGGGAACACTTCAGATTCTATTAACTCTAGAATGATCTATGGGCGGAAAGCGCCTGCCTGATAAATATCTGTGTTGTGCAGGAAACCCAAATCACAGATTCACACAGACCAGCCTCGTTGCTAGGACTGTACACTGCCTTAAATAGATAGTTAATGCTTGATGAGATTCTGATGCTAATGAGATCCTGAAATTTCTAAACACTTCCTGTTCCAATGTGGATATGTCACTTAGTCTTCAATTGCACTTCCTTAGTCCAAGATTTCAAGTCTGCCTCTCAATTAAAACACTGCAAAGACTAGAGCAGCAAGAGGTTGCTCCTGTATTGCTGTAGGAAAGTTGAGATTTGATTCTATAAGGTTTACTGCAACGGTTCTGGAAGTGAAGAAACTTACAGGAGGCTCATATTTGTGTTTTAATTTGTTGGAGCCCACGATCACTTCTGCACCTGTCCCCTGATTTACCAATGAGTTGGATGGAGCTTAGAAGGGGATCTCTCACTGCATAAACAGAAGAAGCATTCCATGGCCCACCCACTGAATTTTCTGACCCAGAGGACATGCTAGAAGACTAACAGGGGCAATAGGTTGACTGTTGAGTTCAGGCATAGGCAAACTCGGCCCTCCAGATGTTTTGGGACTACAACTCCCATCATCCCTAGCTAACAGGACCAGTGGTCAGGAATGATGGGAACTGTAGTCCCAAAACATCTGGAGGGCTGAGTTTGCCTATGCCTGGTTGAGTTGGATAATATAAGAAAGTCAGGTGCTGTGCTGCAACTAGCCCTTTGATGTACCGTAATCCACAAAGTTGGGGGCTCGAGCCAGACAATACATGGATATCTGATGGGGAGTCCTGGGTTCTAATTTCCCAACCTGCTCTAGGATTCTATTTGTGACTCAGGATACCGCTGCATGCATCTGATGTAGTGGACTATAGCTCACAGAAACTTGTGCCATAATACATTTGTTAATCTTCAAGGTGCCATAGGGCTCTTTGTTGATATAGATACAACAGACCGACATGACCGTCCCTCTGGAAAAAAGCTTAACTGTAGTCTCTTTCATAAATGTTGATACACATATATGGTTGTCATACATATACTCAGTAGTATATGTATTCACAAAATGAATGAATTCCACACTTCACACGGTTCCTCTGTACTTTATAGATACCTTTAAATAATAACATATTGTGACAGTAGCCAGACAATGCAAAGTTATGTGCATTGGAAAAACCATCCTGCAACAATATGATGTTGCTACAGATACTGCATTTTTACAAAATGACATTTAGTATGAATGTGAAAGTCAGACACTGGATTTAGTGTTATCATCTACAAAAATATTATGGAGCAATTAGCAAAATGTTGGCCCTTTTAATGCTGTTTCTTAGCCTGCTACAGCTGAAATACATTTCATGTCTATACATCTTAAATTCTGCCGTATTAATCACAAGATCATTACAGAACATTTTTTTGTGGTTATTATAAATTAAATATATGGTACTTCAGATAAAGGTTACTGGTCCATAAGCTACATGTGTAATTGGAAAACAGAAATAATGGGATATTAGCACATTAAGTGAAGAAAAAAGTTATGAGAAGCAGTAAGGATGACTTCATTGGCTGTTATAAATCTGACTCTGCAATGATGTAACTAAGCACCTTAACCTTAAAATACTAATAAATATTTCCAATCGTCTCAAAGTGTGGGCCAAAGTGATTTAAAGTAGTAAGTAAATTAATATGGGTTCAGAAAAGTCTCAGATATATAGGAAAAACATTTTTAAAATGTTACAGGGAAACTCTGCCTAATATAAATTTTAGTTGGCAGTATATTTTAATAGCATTTTAATAGATGCAAAGAAAAGGCTTACTGGATATTTGGTTGGGGCTTGGTTTAAAATGATCAATTTATTGACTTTTGCAGCATAATTTTAAATAAGACAGGGTTAATTTTAAACATTGTAGAATACTTGGAAATAGAACTCTGTGAAAGAATGAACCGACTTTAAAATATTTGCCTATCTATGACTGCTGCTGCCAACCTACATTTAAAGCACATTTGCACACCACCCAAAGAATTCTGGGAACTGTAGTTTACAGATCACAGAGCTAGAACATACAGACGCCTTAATAAACTGCACCTCTCAGGATTGTTGGGATATGTGTGTTTTAAATATAGTGTGTACATGGTCTTGGCAGTGGAGATCTATCTATCTACAGTATGTGTGGAGATAGAAGATGTAAGAAGTGTAAGAACATGGGGGAAACCTGAAAAGTAACCTGAAAAACTGTATGAGCATATTATCACAATATCATATGGAATGCACAATAGGGCAGGTTTTCATAACTTCAGACTCTGTAACTTGTAAGTAATTTATATTTGCATTTCCAAAGCACAATTCAGTAATACAGAGATAACTCAAAGGACAGAGTAAAAAAAAAAAATGTATTTAATACCTGAGCAAACTAAGAATTCAAATCAAATGTGTTGTTAATGCTATGAATGTTAACCATACACAATATATGCTGCTCTTCTGCGGCTAAGACACAGCTGGAATATACAAATTCTTTGAAATGTTAGCAAGATTTATTTCCACCCTATTATTCCATAAAGGTAAAGATAAAGGGACCCCTGACCATTAGGTTCAGTCGCGGACGACTCTGGGGTTGCGGCGCTCATCTCGCTTTACTGGCCAAGGGAGCCGACTTTGTCCCCAGACAGTTTTTCCGGGTCATGTGGCCAGCATGACTAAGCCGCTTCTGGCACAATGGAATACTGAAACCAGAGCAGTGCACGGAAACGCCGTTTACCTTCCCGCTGGAGGGGTAGCTATTTATCTACTTGCACTTTGACGTGCTTTCAAACTGCTAGGTTCGCAGGAGCAGGGACCAAGCAATGGGAGCTCACCCCGTCATGGGGATTTGAACCGCCAACCTTCTGATCAGCAAGCCCTAGGCTCTGTGGTTTAACCCACAGCGCCACCCGCGTCCCCTTAGTCTTCCATAGGCTAGTACAATTTGTGGCTTTACAGCCTGGAAACTCTTTAAAACTATGAGGTGAAGGCAATTTAATTCCTTTCTTGTTAAAATGTCAGGTCTACTGTAATTTAAAATCAATGTTTAGTCATTTTCTGCAGCCATGACTATTAAACACTTTGTTCTGTCAGGTTCTCTTACATTTTTTCATGATTATCCTGATCGAAAGGCTGGGTTTTACCATCGGACATGTGTTTCATCTTGGCTTATAAAACAGAACATTCTAGCCTACAGGCAGCTATATAAGCTCCTTTTGTTTCATTCCTAATTGTGTTCTGGAAGTCTGACACATAAAGTCTGAGCCTTCCTTTAATTCCTCGACTGGACCTTATTAAAGGGCAAATGAGCTTTGATCTATAGAAAATACGGACTCAGTAAAAGAAAGGCTTTTCTTCTGTTTATCCAAATGTTGCAAGCCAAGCATCTTAAGCTATAGCAAACTACTCATCTGACTGATATTTGTGCTTGTGTCATAGAGGAACTCATGATCATTAGCATTTAAAAGGGATTCCACTGTTGATACCAACTTTTTCAACACAGATTAAAGTTAGTGAGACTGTAATATAGGAAGCTGCTCTGTGCTGATGACAATTAACTAGAAATTTGCTCTTTACAAATAGTATTTTCCTCCCAGCTAGGACATACTAATTATGATCATAATGCAGAATTTATATTTCTTAGAGACAAAGTTGTATGATGAAATTTGAGGGCTACACATGCAATGATTTTTAAAAGAATACCACTTGCATGCAGTAAATTCAGGTAGCTGCCATTGAGTCTGATGAGTCCATTTGTGCCATTCATTCCTGTCTGAAAACAACCACCAGCAAAGGGAATTGTTCCTAACCCTATTCACTTGGACTGCTTTATGTTTTCCCATACTAGAAGTCAATTTGTTCAAAGTGGCAAATGTGTATTGTTTCTGTATGGTCTTACAAAGCTACCTTATTAGTTAGAAACAGGGTTATATTATTATTTTATTATTATATTTCTTGAATTTATATACCGCCATATATCTGCAGGTCTCAGGGCGGTTCACAGAATAAAACGTTCAATGTTTACTCAGAATAGACACCTTAAAATTAATGGACTTAAGTTACTCATTATCATTCATATCATTGGATCTTCTCTGAGTAAAAGTTAGTTGAAAACAACTCAAAATGTGTGGCTTCTATATCACTCTGCAAGGTGCGTTTCTTTGGTGAGAAAAGATTAAAACAATAGCACACTGAAATTCTGCATAATGCTTTAATATCACATATTCATTTATTAATGCAATAAGAAAATGCTGACAGAAAACAGCTTTTTATCGGCACTTGTTATGTTGCATTATTCCCATTTCCCATTTCCTGAATGCCACGCCAATGAAGTCAGTAATTTGGGCATGCCTCCAGCACAAAGTGGGAACAAAATACCACACAAATAGCTGTCATAAGCACACACAAAAAGGTAACAAAGTTTAAGTGCAGTTGTCTATGGAACCATATTTTAAAATACTGCAGGAAACGTAGACAGTTCCTTCCTGCAACATAAATTTGCTCTGCAGACCAGCTTGGTGGCCTCAGAATCTAGGGCTATCATAGGAATGGGCAAATCTGTTAATTTCAGGTTGTCTCTAGTTCTCATTTTCCCAGCCTTAAATTCAATTTTCACATCATTTTGTGATTTTTTTTTCTTGAAAAGTCCTCTTGAAAAATTGTCAGCATTTTAGTGCAAAGTTCTCCTAATATACACATTTGTATGCAATTTTGTCCAATAGGCATATTTTTACAGAACAATTTCCCCTAAAGTGATGCATGTTAGTTTCACACATATATACATTTTTTTGAACACTTTACTCCAGTATATACATGGAGAACTCCACTATAAAATTCAGATTATCTTGTGGCTGTGTTTCAGTTCAACTGTTGTTTTGGAAATTGTGAATGAGGAAAGTTCGTCTTTAAAAGTGTGCTGAATCACATTTCTCCCTCATCGCTAATTGCCAATGGTTATTTTTTTCTTATCCTTCAAGAGCCCTGAGAAAATCCCCCACCTCTTCTTGTGCTTCTGGAATTCCTTCCCATTACATATCAGATGAACGCAGTCAGGCCCGTCTTACCCATTGAGGCTAGTAGTGCGGGGCGCCGGGGCGCCAAGTTCTGGAGGGCGCCAGGCGAGAGTCCGGGGAATATGGAACGCACGCGCTGAGTGAGCGAGGGTGTGTGCGCCGCTCCCTCTGAGCGTCGGCTCGGTTTTTTCCCTTTTAGCCTGCAGGCGCCGAATTCTGCGGGGTGCCAGAAGGCTAAAAGGGAAAAAACTGAGCCAACGTTTGGCAGGAGTGGCGCAAGCACCCTCGCTTGCTCAGCACAGGCCCGCTCGCTCGGTGTGCTGCCTGCCGTGGCCACTGCGGCACAAAGCGGCCAGCTGAGCCAGGAGGCGCCGCGTCCAGCCTCCTCCTCTTCCCCGCCAGAGGAGCCACCTCCAGCCACTGCCCACCTCCTCCAGTCCTAAAAAAAGGTCAACTCTGGGAATGGTGGGGGTGCCGGAGGGATCTTTGCACCATGGTGCCAGAGACTTAAGACTGCCCTGAACACAGTCTATTGAGGACATCTCTTTTTTGATGATGTAACTCTGACCTACCATTGTCCATTAGGCCATGACTCACTCCAGTCTCACCAGAGTCATTACACACAGGAGTGTCCCTATGAAATGTCAGAGGACAACGTTATTTGCCTCATCCTTTTACATTTTGAGGGAATAATGCATCTAGGGTCACTTAAAAGAGTTCATTTGAAGTTGATAATCTTTAATAAAGTAGAACTCAGGAAGTTTAGAAGGGATGAATAAGAAAAGGTTTTATAAACTATGTCGCCATTCTTCCTGTAGGGATTATATACAGGATGCTAAAATGTTGCACACAGGAGTTTGTGGTTTTAGTGTCTTTGAACGGGATGAATCATAGTATTATAAACAAAAGGCTTGCCTCTAACCCACCTGCACCCAATAGGACATTTATCTCTGTGTTTCACTAAATTGTTAATTCTGACTTTTATAGCTCTGTGTAAACATGTTCACAACAAACCAAAAATACAGGCAATGCATTAAGTGTAAAACAACAGTGAACAGGATATTGTGTTTCTGTGTTCTTTCTTAACAATTGCTTCTGGCTCTTCCACAGTTTGACAGAGGTTTGTTGACTGAGTGAATTTCTATTGTTGTCATGTTTTGGGGAAATAATATTCAGGAAAATATTATATACTTATCCCGACCGTTAAAGACTGGCAAATTAAATTGTTTGAGTATATGGACGCAGAACATTAGACAGAAAAAAGGCATAAGGTTTATTGACGATTGGTCTAAATTCATAACATATATGGAAACAAATTCTAGAGATATAAAAATTACAGTAGGTTCAATATAACTCTTGAGATGTGCAGACGCTATAAAATGAAAAACTGCAGAATGGCTTTAATTTTCACATAATCCAAAACCGAGATGGAGGGAAGTCAATCGTTATTTGTTGTTATTTAATGTCTGTTTTTTGGTTGGTGTAGGTGTTTTGTTTTGGGTGATGTTTGCCTTTTTCTTTGGTATGTGTGGGCTATCTTTCGCTTTATTTCTTTTTTTCGTTTTGTTGTTGTTTGATTATAGAAAATGAATAAAAAGAAGTTAAAAAAAAGGAAAATATTATATACAGGCCAATTTACGCATGTCCAATTGACCCATGCTTGTGACCATGTGCATTGTGGTGACCTGGAAGTGCCTGGAAAGGGGGATAGAACGGGGCTTAATGGGGCGCAGCGGGCTTGTGCGCACTCCACTGCTGTCATGCGTGTTGACCCAGAATGCAACCCCTGTGCAAATTGGGGGTTGCCTCTTATTATCAAATGCTTCATTGCATAAAGATGCATACAGATATGGTGTTCAAATTTGTAGTTAGGTGTTAATTTTCCATTAGATTATCAAGGCCTGATTTCAGACAACTAGATGATTTGTTGGCGTTAGAGAAGGAGGAATGGTGGTTTTACAGTGCAACCCCTATACATGTTTACCTGGAGGTAACTCCAGATGTGGTGAAGCCGGGGTTACTCCTAGGTAAAATATGTTGATTTGTTACAGAAGGTACTCAAATTATCTTCTCATCCCCTTTTTTCTAATTCACACATGCAATGCTGGGTTTCTTTTGTTCTGAATCCTATCCTGCTTACATTGCAAAGGGTAAACCACATCTGCAATTTTACATAACATGTGTCTTCACCAATGAACAGCAGCTGCAGCTGCCTTTTGCTGGCTTTGCACTCTGGCATGTGAAGTCCACCTTCTTGCCATCTCTAAATAAGCACACTGATATTATATTTATGTTAAAAGGTTTGCTTTCTGACACACCATTTACTTTCCTTTTTTAAGTTCGTATGAGGGCTTCTTCTCATGTTACTTTCTTGGGAATCATACACATGCATTCAAATTTGCCTCTTTGTATTCAGAACTATAAGAAATGGATCCGTCTCAGAGAAAAGATGTCCATGGAGCAGGCACATTTTTGTAGAGCGCATGTAAGCATAAAAGCAGGCTTCCAACCAAATATCTCCAGATGTCCTGGAGTGAGCACTGTATGAAGTGGCTCCTTTCTGGTTAGATAGTATAGTGCAAGAGTTTGTTCTGAGCAGCCATAGGTTCTTAAAATTGGCGCAGTGAAAACATAAACTAATGCTTTTAATTGGGAAGATTGGACATTTGGAATCTTTGCTTCAGTGGCTTGAATTGCCAACACACACACACACACACACACAGACTTGCTTTGCCATTAGTACCATCTAAATGTACGATTCAATTGCAAAGAGGATTTATGGCTAGCCTTGGGACTCATTGGTAATTAATATATCAAACCTGCAGAAACCTCATGGATTGTTCTCTTGATTAAAATAGCTGCCTGGCTTTTACAGCTAACTAAATTGGCAGGAACTGTTCTCAGCCCAACCTTGTGTTGGAATGCTAGCCCATCTTCCTTGTCTCTGGTTGCCCAACAAGCCACTATTGAAGCAAGCAGGTGCTGGCATGCAGGTTCCTATTAGAGAATGCACCTCAACCCTGCTGTACTTCTTCACACAGTTAAACTACGGAATTTGTCTCACAGGAGGCAGTGATTGCCACCAATGTGGATGGCTTTTTATTTTCAAAAAATAAATTTATTTTTGCATTTAAAATGGGATTGGACAAATTCATGGAGGTAACAGTTATCAGTGACTACCAGTCATGATGGCTACGCTCTGCCTTCATGGTTGGAGGCTGTATGCTTCTGAATACCAGTTGCTGGAAACTGCAGGAGTGGAGAGTGCTGTGCTTTGGTCCTGTTTGTGGGCTTTCTTGTTTCACATGTGTATGAAATTTGCAGGCAAATTTCCAGAGTGGACTTCAACCTACCAAATTTAAGGGAGAACTGCCCTGGTTTTTTTTTCATGTAGGGAATTTTTAAAGTTTATCTGTTTTTAAAAAGAAAATGTCTTGAGCTTCTTTTTTCTTTCTGCCAAAACTGGATGCAAATGACAGGGGGGACTGCCCCTTTGAAGGGAGTGAAGCCTGACAAAATTTAAGAAAGATAGGCACTGTTGTTCTCCCACAAATTATCTCAAAACCATTGGAGTAGGAAAATAGAAAGATCTTGCCTCTCCCAAACTCCTTTCAACTTCACACCTCCTTCTGTCTCTGGGTGTTTTTCCAGTCATATTGCTTTAGAAAAGAAAAGGGCAGGGAGAAGAAGTGCTTTTGGTTTTATGGAAAAACCAAGGAGGCGGAGCTACTTGGAAGATTGGACCCTTCCTGATCTACCTTACATGTCCTGTTAATGGTGCAATTTGTTTACTTCAAAGACCACACTGAAACATCAATAGGCCCCATCATTCGCGATACACACAGAGCCACACATCCCTAGCATTTGGCCCCTTTTTATAAGTTTTTGTCCACTTCTATTTCTACTGTCCTCACAGCTGAGCTATTCTATATTTGCTAGTGCAATCCTCCATAATATAATATACCGGCCCCCTTTTGCAGATGCACATACTTCAAGTTGCTTCTAAGTCCAGTTCCTTCAGCTCTCCCACTTGTACTTCTCCATGGGAAATAAACAGAAAGAGAAGAGGAATGTTGGCCTGCAATGCTAGGTGGAACAAAATGGGATATCAAAGTGCCATTGTATTTTTCCACTGCATGGTTCCATTTAATATGTTATGCTTCGCAAAATGTGCACAACTCCACCTAATATTCACAGTTAACAAATCACAGATATACTGAAGATGTGAGTAGATTCATTATGTTTGAACTTACGCTAGTTTGCAGAAACACAAGCATCTCACATCCAGCGCTCAGACTCAGATGTCACAGAATCAAGTCTATTTTATATTCCATGAGTTTCACATTAAGATGGAATTCCAATTGGAAAAATCATTGGGGTTTTCAGTCTTCCGAGGTTTGTAATGTGGCTATGCTTTAACACCAAGAATGTTTTACTTTAAAGTTGGAAATCCACACTTATTCTATTGGTAAACCACTTGGTTGCTGAATTGAGATTTTATTTACCACTGGAACAAATATACTACCAAGGATACACTTACTCAGAAACCACATGAGAGGACCATTCATAGGCAGCATCAGCTGCAGCTAAGCTCTTTGAGATGTGTTTTTCTAAGGATGTGTGTTCAACCTGGAAAAAGTGCCTATTAAAAATGTAAATCAATATCTTATTTCCTTCTGAGTATGTTGCTACTTACAATCCAAGAATCATTACATGGCTCTGACCATCCATTGCCTAATGCATTCTATACTCAATGTCTATGTGAAGGTCTTCATTTAGACTCACCACTTAACTGTGGTAATATCCCTTTAAGAAACATTGCAATATGCACAGGGGAAACACGCTAGCTTGGGAAGCAGCAGAGTGGAGCCTCGGACTAGAAGAGAGCAGCAAGGACAAGACTCCTTAACACTATGGAAAACAGGGATGAATGAGGAATTGTGGTCATATATTTGCTGGACTACAGCTTCCATCATTCCTGACCATTGGCTGTGCTGGTTGGGGCTGATGGGAACTGATGTCGAACAACAGCTGAAGGACCACAAGTTCCCCACCCCTGATGGAAAAACTTAGTACAGAGATCCACAAAGCTATATGCATGGTTTTCGAACATTTACAAAAACATGTTCATTCTAGCAGGATGACTGGCATCATCTCTTGTGAATACAGTGTGTTGCATCCCAGCTGCTGGGGAGCAAAACAAGAGGGTATCTTCCTTCCTGTCTTACCTGAATGTATATAGGAGCTATCTGGTTGATTACTGTGTCAAACAAGATGGTAGGCTAGATTAGGTGGCTCTGTGGTGTGATCCAGTAGAACTCTTTATTTATTTACTTGCAGCATTTTATACTGCTCATTTAACAGTAAGTGCTCTAGAAGCTGTTCAATTTTTTGTTGCTTTTATATATATTTTAAAAATCATAAAAATAAAAGTGCAATATAAACATAAAATAAATTTATCAGAATAAACCCAGTAGTGCCCAAAGCCTTAAAAGGCATAGATATCATTTTAAAACTATAAAGCCTGGGGAAATCAAAAGCTCTTCCTCAGGTGCAGAAAAGATTAGCATGTTAGCACCAGGCAGGACACTCAAGGAGGACCTTCTACAGGTAGGTACCACCACTGAAAAGGCCCTGTCTCCAGTAGCCACCCACCGCACCTCATTTGGCAAGGGCTTCTGAATATGATCTTAGGGTCCAGGCAGGAATACAGGCTCTTATGAACATACTGAAAAATATTCCTACCATTAAAGTTTTAAAGAGGTCTACTTTGTTTCTTCCCATTTTCAATTCTTCTCAAATTATATCATTTTAAGTTTTGGAGAAAGCGGATGCTGCAGAAATAATTAACCTGCATCTGATCACACAGATATGTTAGTGTACTCAAAACAGACACTTAAACTGAACCTTGAAAAGTTTCACCCGTAGCAATAAGTTTGACCCTAGCAACAGGTCTTCCCCAGCCACAGGGTTGTGCTTAGCAGCAGGCTTCTTTATAAGGCAGGTTCTGGAGGAAAGAGACTGGTTGTGTGATATGGCGGCTGCTACTCTGGCCAGATAGTTGAAGAGCCATGAGATAGAATGATTCTCTGTATATAGTTCTATTTTCCTTAGACCAGTAATAAGTTATAAAAACTGCAGTATTAAGTCTACAATAAATACTTTTAGAAGAACTGAAATGGGTGAGCTGTTTATTCCCACATGGGAGTTCACCAACAGATGAGCTGAACTGAGAAAGGAGATTCTGGAAGACTTTTCTGGGTGACTCTGCTGACTGAAAAAAGGAACCCCAAACGATTGGCAAAATGCACTAACAAGATATGCAGTGGATACATGTGCAGGCACAACCCATTGTGGGTTTGTAAAAAGGAAACAGCTGCTCTGCACATGCACTGCTACTACTGTGCAATTTGACTTTATGGAAAATAATTCATAACAAAAGGCTATAAGAAAGTGCTTTACAGTCCAGCAAATGAAACAACTGTCTACCCTGGCTAGCAATGACTTTCCTGGCTCTGTGGCAGGGGTGCAAAGACAGCCCTGTGTTGGGAAGTTTTTAATGCTTGATGTTTAGTTGGGTTTTTATATTCTATTGGAAGCTGTCCAGAGAAGGAGGAAAGAAAGCAAAATACATAAAATACGGATACATTAGGAATAACAATAACAATAATAATCACGCTGAGGGGCACATTCCCTTTTAGGCAGCCCCCCAGGGGCCACAGGTCATTGGTTGGAAGGACTAGAGGCAAATGTGGACAGAGCAACAAATGTAAAATTCACCTTTGTATAATAGGCTAGTTTTTACACACACTCTCTCTTCTCCATGCTGGTAAGCAAGAGGCACTGGTGCCAACTTGAATAAAATATTGTGGGAGCCCAGGTAAGCCCCGCCCTGCATAATTGATCACATGGTCCAGTGCACACACACACACCATTTGAAGGGGAATGCCCATCAACTTTGTGGGGGCCCAGCTTCCTCAAATATTTTACTATTGGGGCTGAAGCTCCAACGGCCCCTAGGAGTTGGCTCCCATGACAAGAAACATTATCAAGGATACATTCCAGCCAGGCAGCAGATGGTGTCCATTGGGACTGGTAGGGCAGAAGGCAGGGAGCCCAACAGCAGGGGGAGCCAGAGCCAAGGATAGGCTGAGCCAACTGCAATAATGTGCGTCATAATCGACACACACATACACACATTTTAAAATCATATTTGCAGTTGTGTGTCTGTGTGCATGCTTCTGGCTTTGGCCTTGCACTTGGATGCTCAGGTGGTGACAGCAGTTAAGACTACCTTTGCCCATCTGAGACAGGTGCACCAGATATGGCTATTCCTTTTCATTAAACGTCCAGAGTAGCAAACACACAAGCAATAAAACGAGTCAAACGTCTAAAAAACAATTCCAATGCCAATCCAGACTAGGAAAGATCCCTACTTGAAAGCCTTGTTCAAAGAGGAAGGTCTTTGGTGGAGTACAGCAACACATGCCTTAAAAGTAAACATCTGCACTGGATTAATGGAGTGTGCTCTGTGTGGGGTTGCCATTGAAAGAACTAACAGCTGTATTCAACTAAGTTACACAGGCATACCTCAGAGATATTGTGGGTTCGGTCCCAGACCACTGAAATTAAGTGAATAGCGCAAGAAAGCAAGTCATACAATATTTTTTTGTTTCCCAGTGCATGTAAAAGTACATTTTTTTAAAAAGCAATGTACATACTTTAATTGAAAAAAATACTTAATTGCTAAAAAGATGCTAACCATCTTCTGAGCGTGGCCAGAACAGGACAGTTTTTTGGGAAAAAACACAGTATCTGCGACGCACAATACAGCAAAGCTCAATAAAACAAGGTATGCTTGTACTACGAGTTGTATACAACTTACACTCGAGTGGAGCCACATATATCAATTGACCTAACTTAGTCATGTCTGTCCATTTCAATGGCTCTACTGCGAGGAGGTCGTCTGACGCTGATTAAACCCTAAAATTGTTGGAGACTCACCACAATTATATATAGCACCAGCAGTGTGCATATATCTAAAAGTCACGACAGGGGACATAACGAAGTAACAGGAGGGAAGAATGGGCAGGAGTAATCAGAACAGCAAGAAGTGAGCACTTCAGTTGCCCTTGCTTAGGCTTAGTGCAACTGCATAATCTTTCTTTTCTGTTTTAATTGAGAAATTCATAAAATATCCTTGTTTGCTTTTATTGGCTGTTGCACCTGTCATAATCTCTGTATACAACATATACCTCTCTTCTGCCAAGTTGCCTCATAGTTTACAATGTGGTTAGTAAAAAGCATACATTATGGCATGACTTTATAGAAGAATTAGTCTCTTTAGAGCTAACAAAAATATCTTAATCGTTCAGAGAACCTTATGAAGAGCCAGCTAGGCATTGCGATATTGGAAATAGATTGGTGAAGTGTTATAAAAAATGCAATTAATCATTTTGAATCTCCCCCTCCCCTTCTTCAAGTGTTTTTGTTCTGGACAATTAGCTCGCCAGAGTTTGTTTGTGTAAGGTGTGTGTAATAAGTTTATAGAGCATGGCAGCTGACATAATGTAGTTCTTGGCAAGCTTTCGCATTCCCTTCCCACAAGTAACATTTTGAAATGATAACACAACATTCATAACTCCCCACCAAGAAAGAAATCGTCAGAACCCACAATCATATTTTAAGTCTGCCTTGTTAAACCCCTTCATTGACATAGCTATATGGAAAATATCATTTATTTTGACTGAAGTTTAATTCTTCAACCAGACGTTGGAAGCCAGAAATAATGCTCCAACATGTTAAAGATAATAATTTAAATAACTAGGAAATAATTGAAGCAAACTGTAAATTAAATGGTATTAAAGTCCGGGAGGTGGGGGCACAGTGGCACACTTTTCAAGGCATGGTCAACATAGCATAATACTGGCTTTGACTCTCTCTATAACTGCAAACACACTTGCAGTCCAGTATTCAAAAGAGGCTATTTACATGAAGAGATTCACTTGTACAGTACATAGTTTCTGATTCAGTGCTTATTAGCATTCTAAGAAGTTTGATTAATTCAAAACAGTGGGAATGACTTGGAGGTAAATGTGCTCAGTACAGAAGTGTTGGTCAATATAACATTCTGGATGTTCGCTTATTTATCCTGCTTTCATGTTTCATTAAAGCACAGATAAGTAAATTGCTGATGCCCTGCCAAATGTTGCTGTGTAATCTTATTGTCACAGTGCACCCTGATCCAGCAGGTTCATCTTAGGCTCTTATGTGGATATATAAATTGCAGAAATGTCAAGAGCTGATTTCAAGATGGGAAAAATAACAGACTATTGCCCAGGCAGGCACATTATGTGACTCGTGAAAGCAGCAAAATAACCAGACTGTGCAGTGCTCATTGGATAAAATCAGGCCACATCTTTATGGACAGCAGCAGGCAGGACAAGGGTTTGCGTGGCATTGGGTCCCGGGATCAGTTCATCATTCCACAAGCCCCATGTTGATGGAATGGATCTGCTGGGTTTGGTATGATGAGAGTCAGTGAGTACTGAAACTTGCCGTGGCACAAAACTATCCCTATGTAAGGCAGATAATTCTTCTAAATTTGAAAAAAATGGAGAAAACCCATTTTACCATCCCAGAAAGATTAGCAATGGTAAAAATGATGATCCTACCAAAACTGCTCCTAATTTGGATCCCATTCCCAATTTGGATCCCACTCCCAGATCCGAAAGTTGAATTTTGTTCCCATTGTAGATGTTGCGTGTTTGCAGATCTTTTAAGTATATTTAATAAAAGTTTGTTGTAGTTTCAATCCCATGAATTTTTGTCACATCTCCCTTTTAACGGCGTATGGGTACAGTAGGATTAAAAGCAGAAAGGCAAACCTGAAAGAAAAGAGTCAAATGAATGCAAATGCGGACTGCATTTTAAAGCCCTGGCTGTGCTATGTGTACTCTGTTGCATAAATATTTTGATTAAGCCTTCTAGGCCAGCATCTTTCCTGGCTGAAAGTAAATAAATGAAGCAGCAGCAGAGAGGTGAAGAACTGGGTTAATAATACTGGCTTTCCCCATTTTTTGCCTACTCCTCAGTTTAACAGCTGGCATACAGCATGCCCCATAAACAAAACCATGCCAATATGTATATATACATTTGACTCTGCATATCAGATGGCAAATCATCCATGAAGATGTTTGATTTGGTTTACTACCAAACCATAGACACCTTTCACGTTTGCTGTTCTTGCACGTTTCATAGAAGGCCTGAAAACGTTAAAACTCCAGAAGGTGTAGTATTTTGCACTCCCCCTCCCACCCTGTTGTAACATTGCCTTTGCAAAGAGTAAATGTTTGTTTAATTATCTAAATAACATTGGCAAAGTCTCCTCATTTCAAAGATACAAAAAGTCAGTTGCCTCTTGCTTATTGGACAAGTCTGGCTAAGTCGGTGTTGATGAATTTATCTACCAGCTTTGAAAAAATTAATTTTACATCTGTGCTTTTGAAAAACAGTAAACATCAGTGGATTGAGTCTCACAGTGAAAGGTAGCTTAGGCTGCAATCCAAACCCAACACGCTGGGGTGGGACAAGGTAGCATGGAGCTGAGGTCTCCTTGAACAAGACCCAAAACTGCCCCATTGGTCTCTGCTTGTGTAGCGAAGCCAGTATCACACCTCTTGCACACAACTCTCCATTCTACCTGCTGAAAGTGCAGAGCAGAGAGGGAATGGAGTGACATGGGATCCTGAATTGACCCAACAGCCATGATTTGATGGCACTGGGCTGAATCCGGGCTGTACCAATTTGCCAGTTTCCTAAGCCTGGTTCAAGTTTCATAAGAGAGGAATGGAATTTTCTTTAAAAAAAAAAAAAGTCAAGCGAATCTCCACCGCCCCCTAATTTCCATCTTACGCCTTGATCCTGACAAGAAGCAGGCTATTATTATTTTTAATTCTCACATATTATGCTCATACATATGCTCATAGGTATATTACACGCATTTGCACTGCAAGTTTCTTAAAATAACCATCACATAAACTGATACATACAAGACTGAACTGTATAAAAGTGATAGGAGTGTGCAGTTGCTATGTAATAATGAGCCGAACAGAGGTGATATTACCTCTCCCCCAAAGTTAAACCATAGTGTCAGCTAAGGCAGGTCAGATCAGGGATCCCAGAAAGGCAATTGTTCAAGATTCCAAAGAGTGTGTTTGTGCAGTTAGACTACTGTTTCAATGGACTATATGGGGAATGCTGTTGATTACAAATAGCAAATATTATGCAGTGTAATAAACAGGCTAATCTTTGGTAATATGGTGCCCTGAGCAAGCCCAGAATTTGGTGCCCCGACATGGATCTTCTCAGTTATGGATCTTCTAAATTTTGCTCCTCCTCAGCTTGGTGTCCTGTGTGGGGAAACTGTCTCCACCACCCTATATCCAATGCTGAACCCCTCCTCCGCTCTACTTCCAGTGCCAAGGAACGGTCTTTCCTCTCTGTTGCACTATGCTGACATGGTTACACACACAATTCAATTTGGCTATGCAGTGAGATTGTTGTTGTTTGTTGTTGTTTAGTCGTGTCCGACTCTTTGTGACCCCATGGACCAGAGCACGCCAGGCACACCTGTCTTCCACTGCCTCCCGCAGTTTGGTCAGACTCATGTTGGTAGCTTCGAGAACACTATCCAACCATCTTGTCCTCTGTCGTTCCCTTCTCCTTGTGCCCTCCATCTTTCCCAACATCAGGGTCTTTTCCAGGGAGTCTTCTCTTCTCATGAGGTGGCCAAAGTATTGGAGCCTCAGCTTCAGGATCTGTCCTTCCAGTGAGCACTCAGGGCTGATTTCCTTCAGAATGGATAGGTTTGATCTTCTTGCAGTCCATGGGACTCTCAAGAGTCTCCTCCAGCACCATAATTCAAAAGTGAGATTGTAAATAATTCAAAAGTGAGATTGTAAAGGAAGCTAATTCCCTGTATGGGAGCTGTGCTTCACCAACATTGTTTGCCCTCGGTGATGTCATCACAAAACAAAATCTCACTGGCTGCTTGATGGCATCACTATTACTGGGAAGAAAGAGAGCTTGCTCATGTGCATACGTAGGCACACACATGCATGCACTTACTGATCAGGCGAGTGAGCTGCAGTCAACCAGTGTTGAAAAGGTAAGGTTGGAGGGTCTTTCAGAACACATCTCGGCTTTCCTCAAGACCCGTTTTTGTGCCAAAAATGTTCCCTAGAAGACTTGGATCAGCCCCGGCAATAAACTATTTAAGTAACAAATGCTAACTTCAAGGCAGCATACTATATAGTCAGCTGGTTGTAATAAAATCCAGTTTAAATTGATTGAATAATAATTTTATTCCATCCAGTTTTCCCTTTGAAAAACGTTACATCAAATAGGCGGACAGTTGTTCCAGATGGTGATACATTCACTTTAAAACACACACATTCTCATTGATTTTTATATGAGCATATGGCAGATGGATCAATTAATCAGTAATTATCTACCTCCTATTTACGATCAAAAAGGGCACTGTTGACCAAAATAAAACACATAGACATTTTATTAACAAACAATAAAATCAATTATATACCTAATCATTCAAAAAATATTATCAAGGTCCAAAAGTTACTTAAACACACACACATGTTGAGGCATGACCCATGGGATCTCTTCCTCTTGGGGAAGCAGCACCCTTCCCCAGTATAGTTTTCTGTATCACAAACAGATTGTGAGGTGGGAAGAAAAAGAAACATTCTTGGGGGGATGGTGGGAGCACTGGTTGCCTGTTGTAACTGTGTGTGTTCAGAGTGTGTGACTGTTGCCTGGCTGAGTTTGTGGGTAGGGTTGCTTGAAAGTATTTGTGTGTGGGAGCTTTAATTTTTTGGAAGGGTGGATGTGTTTGGCGATACTCAACACACACACACACACACACACACACACACACCGCCGCCAATCTTCCTTCTGGGCACCTTGTTGTGCCATGCAGTTTGGCATTTAGGACTCGGACCCAATCTGTGCCTCTTACTCAGTTTCTTGGTCAACTTGTCTTTTGAAACTAGTCAGACCCCCTATAACAGCCATTTCTAGTGGTGGGTATGATAGTTTCTCAAATTTTGAGAAATGCCTGCAGGTCCAAAAGGTTTGGGGAGAGCCCTGGATTAGATTCCACTTCATCAGAAGCATGAAGTGCCTTTCTCAATATACAGACTAACACGTTTCACCATCTGTAGCCACACCACATTTTTCTCCTCCATTCTGTAAGTACGGTATATCACATATGGAACTGGGATTAAGGGTCATAGGCTCCAAGAGAGAGGAGCTGTCTAGAACAGAGTGTGCAAAAATAATACCAGCCCTTTCTTCATAAAAAAAAATCAGAGCAGATATATTTAATTCTTTTTTGCTGAAAAAACACTTGTCATTATATAAAGTTAAACCCAGCCAAGACTGAATGAAGGGTACAACTTAGACCTATTTAAGTTATTTCTGTAGCAATTGTGTTTGCTGGTGGTTCTTGCTGTCAAGTTATATAGTGTGAAGAATACAGACATGTCCGAGTATACTAAAGGGTTCACACCAAGAAATCTTCCTTGGCTGTGATTTGTCAGTGCATATGCATTGCAGATTTGGTGATGTGTGTCTGCTGTTTATAAATTTCCTGTAGGGAACACTCAAGTAACAGTTGTGTTGTAGCTCCAGCAAATATAACTGAACCATAAAATGTGAGGTGGATTTTTTTGAGCCAAATCAGGGTGCAACATCAGGCTGTAGGAAATGAACTGAATGCTCCCCTGTTTTTTAGTGCATTCTCCCTGTGTTGTCACATCAGGGACATCAGCTCATACTTCCTGAACAGGAGGTTATAAATGGTACTTTGACAATAGGGTTCATTTGTAAATAAAAAATTGCTGAGATGTTTTTGAATGACCCACATCTCCCCAGCTGAATAAATTTTCAACTACTGTAAGTTGTTGCAAATGTGTTTTATTTAGTTGATTATATCTGGTTTCTTTGAAGCCTTCCAAAGGCCTATCCCTGTAAGCCTGCACTCCATCACCTGAACTGGGCATGGTTTCTGGAGACAGTGACCAAGTGGAGTTGTACTAGCAGACAGATGGTGTTACAGCATCTGATAGGACTGGTAGATGCTCTAGATGTGTGACTGGCAGAATCCGAGACCAGGGAGAAGAGTCGGTGGAAGAAGATTGGAAGAAATTTAAAGACTATTTACAGAAATACTGCAAAATTATTGAATGTTAGAATGATGTCGGAATGAATTTATGTGGTCTTAGCAGTAATGTTATAAAGGAGAATGTAAAAATGGGTTGTTAACAGGTGAGAATGTAAAGTTACACTATATTAAGATAAATGATTAAGATAAAAATAAAGATGGAAAGGATTTGCTGAATTAACTAACTGAACTGGAATACAAAAAAGTGAGGTGTGAGGAGGTCAAGGAAACAAGTAAATGAAAGATAAGATATGGAAAAATTGATTTGTTTTTAATTGTTTTAATTTTTCAATATTTTGTATTTTTTGTTTCATTACTTATTTTTATTTTTGTAACTTTTTGAAATTTTAATAAATATTACTTAGATGTGTGCAGTTCCAAAGCCAAAGAGCCAGGAAAACTCAAGAGGTTGGGACCAAATTGTTAACAAGGTGTTTTAGAATAGGGTGGCCCCAGGACCCGCGCAAGTATTTCTGCTGCCCATCAGAGGTGCCACTTTCTGCCACCCGTGCACCTAATCTCCCTCCTCCCACTTCTGTTTGTGCTGGTGTATCAGCAGTGGAATTGTGGGCGTGCTGAGACTCTCCAAGGCTCCTTGCCCAACAATGCCTCACCCCGATGAAGGACCCTGAGAAATGTAAGGCCCTTCCAGAGTGAGGTGCTGGGTGTGAGATGCTGTTGAAAGAGTGCCTGCAGTGCTCTTGCTGCTTTGCTAAACTTCAAACAGTATTTGCTGTGGCAATCTATGAGGCTACCTCAACCAGAATTCCTCACTCTGAGGAAACGGTCCTCAGCAAGAGGCTTTCTAGAATAGGCACTAAGCACCTTGCAGACAGCATGCAAGCATTGAATCCCTCGCAGAGGAGTGAGGCATTCCGGCGTAGCTGCCACTAGAAAGCCCTGCAGGAACCCTGCTGACTGTATTGCTGTCGCAGGAACACTACGTTGTCTGAGGCAAAACTGTCTGTGTAGCTAATAGTCAGGCTGCCCCCAAATGGTCCCAAATGTTCTTCTTGTTTAAATATTTGTTCTTCCTCGAGCCCTGTAAAATTTGGAAATATGTGTATTGCCTCCTAAGAACCAGGGACTTTATAGTGTCTCATGTGGTAATCAAAATATGCCAAACTCAAGTTTAAGATTCAGCATCAAGGCCAGCGTGGGCTCCTGCATTTAAGATGCATTCTTCAGTCATTAATACAACTTCCTATTCATATCTATGTCAGGGACAGGAAAATCGAGTCTGCAGCTAGCATGTAAAATTCACAGAGAGCAGAAGCGTCCTGCCTTCTCTCTCCCTGTCTCTCTCTTCTGCCCTTGCCGTTTCTAGAATTTGTTATTCCTGAGAACTGATTTACAGTAGGATCACATTACCCCTTGAGGTTAACAAGCTTAGCCATAAAGTTATAATTCATGTTTTTGACATTTTAATAAGACTTAATAGAACAGTTTAAAAAGTTAGCATAGACGTTGTGTATGATTCCTTGTATGGACTGATCACCCTTTTGACGCTGAAGCATACAGCAATGCTTAATCATAAGGTACATTTTAAAACCCCAAAGTCCTTTTAAACATGGTATTTTCCCAAGGTTGTTGAACATCTGTAAATGAGCGAAGGACAATTCTGATTGCGATGTTGACAGTGAACTGTCAGGTCAACAGACAAGGAATGTAACATAGCAGACTTGTACTGGGGAGGCCTGGTTTTAAATTCTTGTTCAGTTATGAAGCTCACAGGCATGAGATGAGGATAAATTTGCTCAGCGTCCTGATTAATACCTAGCAAGCTTCAAATTTGCAACAAACATAAAATGTTTGTTGAGTAACCCACATTATATTAGAGGGAAATGTGTGTATAAATGCACATATTTTGGGAAACAATGTAAATATAAGGTAAAGGTAAAGGGACCCCTGACCATTAGGTCCAGTCGTGGCCGACTCTGGGGTTGCGGCGCTCATCTCGCTTTATTGGCCGAGGGAGCTGGCGTACAGTCATGTGGCCAGCATGACTAAGCCGCTTCTGGCGAACCAGAGCAGCGCACGGAAATGCCGTTTACCTTCCCACCAGAGCGGTACCTTCTACTTGCACTTTGAGGTGCTTTCGAACTGCTAGGTTGGCAGGGACCGAGCAACGGGAGCTCACCCCGTCGCGGGGATTCGAACCGCCAACCTTCTGATCGGCAAGTCCTAGGCTCTGTGGTTTAACGCACAGCGCCACCCGCATCCCTAATGTAAATATATCTTTATGCTAATAAAAATGAAGCACTTCCCATTTTCTAAAATGTTTTAGCATGGAGGATAAACTTCTTTGAACTTTATGGTAGTTCATGAAATATCCTTGTCACACTGTCAGAAAAAGAGACATTCAAAAATGACATTCTCTGTCTGTCAAATATTGGAAAATATAAGAATGCAATTGAATTAGTCAAGTCACTCAAAATTTGGGTCAACACAACTAGCAAAACAATTTTGACTGTAATCTCCCGTCCATTAATCTTTGCATTGGTGCACCATTAGACAGACCTAAACATGCCCTTATGAGTAAGTCAGGTACAAAGTTGTTAACTTACTGTATCCAACCAGTCCTGTAATCCTTCTAATTTAATTTTTATGTTTTTAAGATTCCCCCCCCCCGTAGTTCCACAGAATTGGTGTGTTTCAGTTTCTGTAAGGTTTGCAAACTGAGATAAACCCTTGAAATAATGCAAAATAAGTGAGTTACATCTATGCTGGTTGTGTTTAAAGAAAGAAGCAGACGAAAGCTTCCCCTTCAGAGTTTGTTTACTTGAACTTGTAACCTTTGGAAATCTGAACTTCTGTAGGAGGGAAGAGATGAAACATAATCACATCAATCCCTCCTCAGCTTCTCCATAGTTTTATTGCACTGCTCCGTATCTCAGAGGCAACTTGGATTTTTTTTTTTCCTGCAGGGGCACATCACACTTGACTGAGCGACATTGTGTGATGGTGACATAGTAATAATCTGAATTGGCTTCCTGGATAAATGTTGGCTCAGTGCCATATGTATTGCTTGTGCACTGATTTTCAGGAGCTTCTTTTTTTAGATGAAGTTAAGTGATGAAGTAACCTATTGCAGCTGGTCTAAGTGTCAGCATTACTCACGCTGAGGACAGGAAAAGTGCATTCATTTTTCACATGTGCCATCCCTAGACCTCCCCACTTTCAGAAGAAAATGCATACTATGTGTGCCAGAGATAAAGGAGCACTGCCCTGGAAGCATGTGCTTGTAGAATTAAGCATTAAGGAGCATAGCTACCTCAATGCCTTCTACTAGCTCTGTGACACTGACAGCACTGCAACGGCAAGGGATACATTATGAAGCTGTGGCTGACAGCCTGCAAACAAACTGTTTTGTTTATTTTAATAACCCCAAGCCCTCAGTGCAGATGGTATGTTTAAAAATGCAAATATAAAATACTGTGTTAATAATTGATGCTTGAAGTATGGAGGTAGTCAGCCATAATGAGGGAATGTTGATAATCCTGTGAGTAATCTGGTGGTTGCTCAGAATTGCTGAGTTATTTCAGTGCATGTTGCCATTGACGATTAGGTGACAGTCCATATTCATGAAATGCTTGAGAGAGTCTCAATAAGATAATTTAACAATATATATATATTGAGTAAAAATAATCTCGTTGCCTATCCCCAACCCAGGCAAGAAAGTCTTACTTTATAGCTGCTTAGTAATAATAGTAATATAGTAATAGTAATAGTAATAGTAATAGTAATAGTAATAGTAATAGTAATAGTTTATTTATTTATTATTTCTAACCAGCTCATCTGGCTGGGTTTCCCCAGCCACTCTGGGCAGCTTCCAACAAGAGATTAAAAATACATTAAAACATCAGTCATTAAAAACTTCCCTAAACAGACATGACTTTGACACCAAAATAAGAAGAAGTGACAGTGACTTCTTCCTTCCGTTCATCTCCATTTCTGCACTTTCTATTTCCTCTTCATTTGTGTCATTTATTATTTTATTATGTATTAAATTTATATACCACCCTTCATCTGAAAACCACAGGGTGGTTTACAGTATAAAAACACATAAAAACACCCCCCACCCTCTGAGACATTAAAAAGCTCACAGATTGTTAAATCAGCAAAAAGCCTGTATGAAGAGGAATGTTTTCACCTGGTGCCAAAAGATATGTCATGAAGATGCCAAGTGAGCCTCCCAGGTTAAGCATTCCTCAAACAGGGAATCACCACAGAAGAGGCCCATTCTCATGCTGTTGCTCTCCAGACCTCTCATGGAGGGGACACACAAAGAAATAATAATAATAATAATAATAATAATAATAATAATAATAATAATAAATTTATTGTTTATACCCCGCCCATCTGGCTGGGCTTCCCCAGCCACTCTGGGCGGCTTCCAAAAAAATATTAAAATACTGTAGTACATCAAACATTAAAAGCTTCCCTAAACAGGGTTGCCTTCAGATGTCTTCTAAAAGTCTGGTAGTTGTTGTTCTCTTTGACATCTGGTGGGAGAGCATTCCACAGGGAAGGCGCCACTACTGAGAAGGGCCTCTGCCTGGTTCCCTGTAACCTGGCTTCTTGCAGTGAGGGAACTGCCAGAAGGCCCTTGGTGCTGGACCTCAGTGTCCGGGTAGAACAATGGGGGTGGAGACGCTCCTTCAGGTATACTGGACCAAGGCCGTTTAGGGCTTTAAAGGTCAGCACCAACACTTTGAATTGTGCTCGGAAATGTACTGGGAGCCAATGTAGGTCTTTCAGGACCGGTGTTATGTGGTTTCAGCGGCCACTCCCAGTCACCAGTCTAGCTGCCGCGTTCTGGATTAGTTGAAGTTTCCGGGTCACCTTCAAAGGTAGCCCCACGTAGAGCGCATTGCAGTAGTCCAAGACCTCAGATTATGGCTGAAGGGTCTGATTCAGTTCATATGGGGAGAGGTGGTCCTTGACATACTGCAGTCATGAGCCATTTAAGCCTTTATGTGTCAAAACTAGCATTTTGGATTGAGTCTGTAAACTAATTTGGCAGCCAGTGCAGTCAGGCCAGGATCAGTGTTGTATGCTCAAACCATCTTGCCACAGTGAGCAGGGCCATAGCTAGCAGGTAGTAAGGTGGGCCCCTGCCAGGGGCGCAGGTGATGTGGGGGCGCAAAATCGTCTAAAAAATATGTCCATAAATATAAATATCTATTATTGCCTCATAAGGAATTGTTTTAAATAGAGGGTGAATTCAAATGGGGGGGGGGGGGAGTTGGAGGAGAGGTGGAAAGAAGAGCTAATTTGTCTGTGGCTAGGGGGCACAATCTGGACAGTTTTGCCAGGGGTGCAAGATCACCTAGCTACGGCTCTGATGGTGAGAATCCTGGCCTCTGAATTCTGCACCAGCTGAAGTTTCTGAACTGTCTTCAGAGGCAGCCCCATGTATAACACATTGCAGTAATCTAACCTAGAGATTAGGTGTCTGAAGGCACTCTGATGTTGATGTGACTTTTGGGAAATGGTTAGCTTGAGGCTTTGGCATTTTTTCAGCATCAGAAGATGCCGCAAGGTATACTCTCTGTGTGCCTTCAGAGATGGTAGTATTGAACTAGTGTTGTGTTGACCTTTGAATGGCAATAGAACATAGAAAGGCTTTCCTAATCTCCAGGTGTTTTGGACTACAACTTCCATCATCCCTGACCATTGGTCATGCTGGCTGGTGCTGATAGGAGTTGTGGTCCAGGACATCAGAAGGAGATCAGGTGTGGGAAGGCTTCTCTAGCACATGCAGATTCAAACTGGCTGAATCACTGGATTAATTAAAATTGAAAGCAAGCAAATGCTTTACATCTGGTGTCATGTCAAGTCTTGTGGATAATTTAAGGTTAAAATAACAAGGTGGCTAATATTTATTTGGAACAGATTCAGTTTGGTTTTGGAATTTGTACAAGAAATGTGAATTTTAATGAAAAATTTAAAACATTATTATTATTTTTTAAAGAAAGAAAGAAACAAAAACAAGAAACTCATTTCCTTTAAGTGGTATTGTTTCCAGGCCTCAGCATTACAACAGCTAAATGTTTTTGTTCTGCTTTAAAAATATATCAACTTCAATGTATGTCTTTAAGCAAACAGCTTGTGTTCAAGACTTGAAATCAAGATTCTGATATCTGTGCATAATCAGCATAGCCGTTGAAAAGATGTGGGGAGAAATGGAAAAATAAATAAAATGTCACACTACAGATGTTTTCATCACATTTCATTTCAGAGAGTGACAAGAGGATTGAATGGCCATGACAAGCACCAGTGGCTGATAAATTTGAATGGTTTAGGTAAGAATCTGGGGAGCTTGAGAGCTGTTTCCTTTCATATGATCCTGCTAGGTGCCAGGAGCTCCTACTCCATATGTTTCATTGGGCTGAAGTGCAGAGAACAGTGCCTTCTTGGTAGTGGTGCCTAGATGAGGTCCAGCAGATTAATTCTTTAACAGTGGCGTTCTACTCAGAAATAAGCCCCACTGAGCTCAATGGGACCAAGGCAGCATGCACCACACACACTTAAAGCACATGACTTCCCCCAATGAATCCTGGGAACTGAAGTTTACCCTACATGGTACTACATTTCCTAGCACTCTTAATAAATTGGAGTTCCCAGGATTTGGGGGGGGGGGGCGAGTTGTGGGCTTTAAATGTGAGGTGTGTCCCGTATTATGAGAATATCGTAGGAGTTCTGTACTATAAACTTTTTTTTTGTCCATTCAGTATCTTGAAGCTTTGCACAGCATTGTTTCTGCAAACAGCTGGTGTTCAGCAAAACCATAGAAAGGGGCTGCCACCTGTCATAGGTGTGAGTTAAGATGTGCTTTCACCAAAGGAACGATGGGGAAAGTTAGCTTACAGTGAAATGTGCAATATGTTCATTCTTCTTTATGGAAGCTGGAGTTTGCCGCCCCTCTGGACACATGCCAGAATAAAGAGAGTGCAGTAGGGAGAAAGCTTTGTAGCCTACTCCTGGTGAAAGAAGCAGACCTTTTATTACTTTACTAGTAAATGTATATATGAATTTTGCATTTTAATACTTTGTTATTGTAATCTGTAATAAGACCATAAATAAATATGAAGACAAACCTGATAACTGACTCTGGATTTCAGAGCACCTGCGCTGGAGAGGCCTTTCTGCCACCAGTCATATATTGAGAATTGGCTAGCCCTCTTCGTTTTTACGCATTTAAGACCTTCTAACTTTTATTAATCTATTGTACCATTGAAAAAGGGACTGCCTCTAAGTGTTGCATTTGTGGAATTTGTCATGTCCTGCTATTTCTAACCATTTCAATCAGGAAAATGTGAGTGTGAATGATCTGCCTTACTGACAGCTTCTTTCTTATATCTATTTTGTTAATCTTTGCATTCTAAAATTTGACTCGGGGTTCACAACAGAGGAAGGGGAGCGAAATGGAAGCAACGGTAAACAGGGGAAGAATATGTATTTACTGTAATTCATTATACCTTCCTGCTTGCCATATGTCAGCCTTCCATGTCCTGGAGCGCTGCATATATTTTGAACTACTGCTCCGATCACCCTTGAACATGGCTCATGCTGGCTAGTGCTGATGGGAAGTGTAGTCCAACACCACCTGGAGGGTACCTGGTTGGAGAATGCTAGAAGGATGAGCCAAAGGCTAGGTGGAATTCCAGCCAGGTGGGCCATAGTTAATCGGGGAGGGGCTTTCAGGAACCTGTTTAAATGGATTAGCCTCTCCCCAGAACCCCTACCTTACAATGGGAGGCTTCTGCACACTTGTTGTATTCTAAGGGTTGTGTTGTCCTATAGTTTCCAGGATTCTGTGTGACCCTGAAGGCATAACACAGTTACAAGATGACTTGGCAATACTGTCAATAAATTACACCTAGAAGAGAACATTCAGGGACAAGAAATTAGCTGCATGCTGTGCATTATAATAGGGTTCTGTTTGATTCAGATAAAAACTGATCAGTGCATACATAACCATTCATCATAAGTCCCCTGTAGTGGACTCATAACAGAAGAATCCCATCAATGCTTTGTAAAATAGTTTAACAATATGACATCTCTTTGCGAGAGAACTACCTGGAGCATGAGGAGTGCTAGAAGACAGTGTGATGGGATGGGAGAATCTGTCAATTTTGTTCTCTTAGTTTTCCATTTTTCTAATCTTTATCATCATCACTTTGCCATTTTTGTAAATAAATTTCCCTAATGCATTGTTGTATGTTATTTTCAGTAATATATGCATTTTATGCACACTTTATCTCAGTATATGCATTTGTGTACACATTATTTGGCTGGCGACCTGCTTTGCAAAATTCAGAGAAGTGCAAATGTTGAAGGCTGCCCATATTTTGCTTCACGTATGGTTTTGAAAAGTGAGAATTAGGTAAATTTGCCCTTAAATGCTAACTAAATCCATTTACTCTCCCATCCCTGGATGTGAAATGCATTTTGAAGGGACGCAAAGAGAAATTTTGTGAGGAGACTGGAAGAATTATGGAGGGGAGTTCTTAAGATTAAGTAATTGTGGGTACAACGTTTTCTTCAGAAAGGCTCAGAATGCTGTGAATGTTTTTGTCACACATCTGGTATCTAGGAGAGTGCCGCATTCGCTGTGCCACAGCTGCCAAATTGCCTCTCTGTGCCTCTGATTTCCTGTTCTTTAATGGGAGATCCTATATCAGCAACACTCTGTCACTTTGGGGGCTTTTTGCCATGAAAAATAATATACAGGCAGGCAAAATATATGAAGCTTTGGTAAGGTTTTGATGGGGGAAAGTTATGCACATGTTTGGATTTTGTATTCAAATGATGACAGTCTGCTCAAGCCAAGTGCTAATGAAACAAATTGCAGATGTTGAGTCATTGCTATTTATGTTAAAATAAATAAACGGGATTGCCATTTAAGAAAACAAATGTTGTCAAAAGCTTCTACTTGGTATTTGCTTGAAGACTGTAAGTTGTTATGCCCAGTCAGTATATGCATCAGCTCTTTGGGGCCTTGATCTCTCTTTTTCTGTGATTTGCTTTTTTGGTGTACTACCCTCCCCCAGCTTGCACTTTATTATTATTTTTTACATTTACATTTTATTTAATTTTGCTTTGTCCTCAATGTCTGACACCTTGGGTGCTCTCTAGCCTGTCCTGCTGCACATTTTAGTGCTGGTTTGCACAGGACCATTCATGTTGATGTTGGATTCTGGAATGGATGTCTAGATATGATTTATCTATTCATTTCATGGCAATAGCAGAAAGCTAAATATAAATGTGTTTTTTAAAAGAGAGCAATGAATGTTAAATGGGATATTTACAAGGTGAAAAAGAACACGTATTTTAGGGGCTGGGTTTTTCCCCCCTCTCTCTCTTTCACTCAATGCTGTCTGTCACATTTTAAGAGTTTAAACAAATGCCCCTATTCACATCTGGTCCCTATAGGCTCAAGGGCTGGTTCTGTAACCTGGTGGGGAAAATGGGCTATATCATGCTTTGAAATGCTTATATCAGACTTGACATAAAGTTAAAGTGTTTTGGCACAGCCTGTGATTACTTTATTGGCATATGGGTCAATCAGGTTTTGTTTTAATTCAATAAAAGTGCAGTTATTACCCAGTTGTTACACAGAGTGCCGGTGGTTACTCTCAGGTTTTTGCACTTCTGTTGCAAAGGTATCACCTTTTTTCAGCAGTAAATGAATTGGGTATGATTCCAGATTTTGGGTGGCCTTGGGCAGGCTCCCTTATACTGCCCCTACCCAAAACAGCACTCCTTCAGCTGCCAGCCTTCCCTTTGCTTGTGAGAGGGGTTACTTGGTGATGTTGTAATGGGTGCGACCTGAGCAGCTGCTTGACCATCACGCTGCTAACACCACGACTGAGTAAGCCTGTGTGCAAGTGAACCAGGAAGGAGGGAGTCTGTGCTGCTGCTCCAAAGCCCAAGTAGCGATTGGTGTTGGTGTGTCCTGCTGGGGTACATGGCTATTGGAAAATGTCCCACCATGCTGGATGCTGATACTGGGTTAGGAATTAACTGTATTTTGTACCAGGGAAAATGCAATGTCTTGTCCATTCCTGCTGTGAATGTTGTGTGGAACATGATTTTTAAGAGTTGTTTAGAGAACCTGCTCAGGGATCTACAGTTCTCAGAGTGGTTTAGCAGTTAATCTCTCTTCCCAAGGAAATCTGGTGGAGATTGTAGCTTTCTGAGGGGGAATAGGGGTATCCTGACAATTCTTAGCACAAATCCCCTGATTCTTTGGGAGAAGTCATGACTATTTAAAGTGGTATGATACTGTTTTAATTGTATAGTGCAGTTTGAGGGTATGTATGTATGTATAACATTTATATCCTGCTTGTTCTTCAAGGGACTCAAAGCCAGGACTGGTTCTGTCAGGCAGAGTAAAGCAAGTGCCTCAGGTGGCAGATGTGAGGAGATGGCAGCAATCACTACCATTTAAAGCTAACTAGCTCTGTAGCTAGCCAGCTACCCTCAAGTACAGTGGAGGTTGCTTCCCATCACCAATATTTATGTAATACAGTAGACTCACAACTTAGGCATATGTAACTTACGCACATTCAGCTTTGCACGCTTGGCCAAAAGAGAAGAAAAGAAAGGGGATGGGCATCTGGGGGGGAAACTTTGACAATCCCAACCACCGCTGCGACCAATTTGGTTGACTATGAACAATTTTGCCTATGTGCTGTCCCTGGAATGTGAACCCCACGTGAGTTGCGAGTCTACTGTATTCAAATTCCATTGTGGTTGGATTCTGTAAGTGGAATGGGTGTACGTGGGTGTACATCATGTCTTTTGTCTCAGGCAGCAAAAGTATTGGGGCAGACTTGGTCAAAGCAACATAAAATTACAATAAAAAACCCCAAAGTGTTTTAATCAATGTATGGCACCCTAACAAACATTCTGTGCCTGCTTGCAGATTCACCTGATTGTAGGAGCTCTAATCATGTACACATGCCAGATTATGAGCAAAGCATTACCAGCCTATGATGGTATATTAGCTAGTGGTCAATTCAGAAAGTGCAACAAAGCATTTTACAGGGTTCTGAAAAGACTGTCATTGTGTACCTCAAGGAATCAAGGCAGAGCTTTTGTCTGTCCACTTTTACAAAGACCATAGAATCACAGAGTTGAAAAGAACTCTGACGGTCATCTGGTTCTGCCCTCTGCTATGCAGGAATCTTTGCCCAACATGGGACAAACTGCTGAAGTTAGTTTCTGGTTATTAAAAAGATTAAGTGTTATCTTATGGGCCCCAGGAACATCAAAATGAGAAGAGCATATACCGTATTTTTTGCTCTATAAGAATCACTTTTTCCCTCCTAAAAAGTAAGGGGAAATGTGTGTGCATCTTATGGAGCGAATATAGGCTGCGCGGCTATCACAGAAGCCAGAACAGCAAGAGGGATTGCTGCTTTCACTGTGCAGCGATCCCTCTTGCTGTTCTGGCTTCTGAGATTCAGAATATTTTTTTTCTTGTTTTCCTCCTTCAAAAACTAGGTGCGTCTTGTGGTCTGGTGCATCTTATAGAGTGAAAAATATGGCACTTTATAGATACATATCAAAGTTCACTCATTAAGAGTCTCTCTCTCCCTTTCTCTTTCTCTCTCTCTCTCTCACTCACGGTTCCTTATTCAGGCACTGACCCAGACATACACCTGCTTGGCTTCAGCAAGGTGGTAGTATCATGTACCTACCAACCATACCCTAATACCACTACTAGAGGAAATATGAACCAGAACCCCACGCCTCCCACTGAGGGACAGCAGCATATTTATAATGGGCATACATGTGTAGAAAATAGCACTACTTCATAGCAATATCCCATACTGAGACATAAGGCCATAGTCAGCATAAATGGAACCAAGTCTCATGGTGTGAGTGATTTAGCTGCATCAGAAGACAAATCAGTGGGTGGCTCACATATATGCCTCAATCTGGAATTGAACTCACAGAAAGAAGGCATTTTCTATGAACGTGGACTCACACTGGCCTGGTTTGCATCTCATGGTAAGCCAGACTGTGAATGAGGCCACTGTGAAATCGCAAGAAATGTGTTTTGCTTTCTATACGATCAGAAATGGACAAAGTTCTGAGATGGGGTTTTGGCTGCAAGACCTTACTAAAGGGTGGGGATGGAAAATGTCGTGAGGGTAGTTCAAGGTTAAGCTTTCTTGTACTGATGTAATAATGTTGCCTTTACACTAAATTGCCTCTTGGGGATCCAGCAACACAGTAATAGCCCTTTCACTGCACGTGCAGGTTGTTCTAAATGTGTGTAAAAAATTTCATGGCTATTTTTCAGTGATCAGACCTCAGCAATGTTTACTTTGTGGGCTATAGTTTTCAGATAGACTTCAGTTTTGTGGCCGTTTTACTATTTAAAATTGGGTTATTTATTTTAGCATAGGGTTTATTGCACATTATATAGTTACATTGTAACTACATGACCCAAGGCACCTAGGGAAAGGTTTATTATTATTTTAAAAGAAAGTTGGATTGGACTGAAACTTGGCATGAATCATATCAGAGAAGCACATGAATATAAATTTGTCCCATGTGCCCAAAGAAGCACATCTGGTAAGGGATCCTAAATAAATACCTGAATGAAGCATGGGTTTAACCGATATTAGCAAAGAATGAAATCACAGGTTTTGTAAGAAGAAACAAGCTCCGTGAAGAAAATCAAAAGTTTGTTTTAGGATTTTAAGCGTAATATACCACACGTTTGTTTGAAAGATGATGGAAAGCAGAGTATACAATGCCAAATAACAAGTTAGCGAATCATTGGCACAGATGCGTGAGTTATTCAAGGATATAAATATGGAACAGCTCGATGTTCTAGTCAGAACTGTGTGTAAATGGCATCTCAAAATTCCTCAGCCTATCTGTCAGAAATGGGGGGACTGAGGAACCAGTTCACCAAATTTCTCCAGAGAGGAGATACTATCTATTACTTAGGGACGAGGCTTGCAATTAGAAGTGGCAGATCATATTTCTTTTTTTCTGTGGTTTCCCCTCCACTCCCACCATGAAAATTTTATTTTCCATGTGATATCTGAAAGAATCTATTTTATAATTGTTGGTGCATGAGAGGATGCTCATAAAATTGATTCTCTTCTCAGATCTGAGTGAGCTTCAAGTGTTTTATTTTCTATTAAGAATTATCATTTTAATGAACTCTTGATGCTACTAATTCATCACGCCAATGGCATTTGATTCTCACTTTAATTTTGATGTAGTTCAGGGCAGGCGGCTTATGTTATTTGTTCAGCTCCCAGGGACAATTGATGCTGGCATAATCGCATAATTTAAGATGCTGCATAATTTGGCAACTTCAAATGGTTCAATTCTATAGATATTACCGGACTGCTATGGAACCTGATTGTAGGGAACCTTCCATGGAACTCAGGCAATGTATGAATCAGGCTCTTTTTAATGACCACATCCTGAAGACCCAATGAAATTGTTTCTCCTGACAGTCTTACCTTGTGACAGTTCTTTCAGGGCAGAGGTCTACAGTACAAAAAATATGAAGGAAAAGTTACCTGAATGTGTCTTTTCTCCATCCAAAAGCAATGTTGAAAGAAGATCAGAGAGAAGCAACTTCATCTACTGTCTCTGTCATAATACTCTTCCTGTGTAATATTATTGGTCAAGTTAAGTGAACTATAGTTAATTGTGGCCTTCATTGCATGCACAGAACTGAATCACTGAAGCAAAGTGGCCAAGGTAATAATATTGAGGATATGTCAGGTCGCAATTTCATGCCTGAATATTGTTGCAAATCCTAGGGAATGTGCCATCATGACAAGATAGTTCACAGTAAACCCAAATGTATTTCATGGAGAAAGTACATTTATTTGTTCATAGGCCACCTTTATCTCCCAAAGATCTCAAGGTGGGGTACATGGTTCTCCTCCTCCCCATTTCATCCTCACAACAGCCCTGTGAGGTAAGTTAGGCTAAGAGAGTAGACCTATTGAAAGTAATAGGCCCAACTTAGTCATGGTCATTAATTTCAATGGGTCTATTCTGAGTAAAGGGACGCAGGTGGTGCTGTGGGTTAAACCACAGAGCCTAGGGCTTGCTGATCAGAAGGTCGGCGGTTCGAATCCCCGTGACGGGGTGAGCTCCCATTGCTCGGTCCCAGCTTCTGCCAACCTAGCAGTTCGAAAGCACGTCAAAGTGCAAGTAGATAAATAGGTACCACTCTGGCGGGAAGGTAAACAGCGTTTCTGTGTGCTGCTCTGGTTCACCAGAAGCAGCTTAGTCATGCTGGCCACATGACCCGGAAGCTGTACGCCGGCTCCCTCGGCCAATAAAGCGAGATGAGCGCCGCAACCCCAGAGTCGGCCACAACTGGACCTAATGGTCAGGGGTCCCTTTACCTTTTATTCTGAGTAAAGCTTAGTTGAATACCACCCTGTGGCCATATGTGTGCAGCCCCAGTTTGTGTGTTTGGCTCTTCATCCAGCTGGTACAAGCCTGGTAAGAATAGCATATTTAGGACACTTTCCATACTTTTGCACAGCACTGCCTTTCTGTATAAACTGTCTTCCTAGGCTGCACAGTTTGCCTCTCAAATATGAAATTTTTTGTTTTTGTTTCCATTGAATCTTTAGAGATAGCAAAACATTTAACATGTGTTTGGGGGGGCAGGGGAAGAGAAGGCTTGGGAGAGCTGGTAAATAGCGCTTCGTACATCCAGATGCTTGGGCGTGGAGAGGCAATTAGAAGATGAGTGGAGTCTCCAGAGGTTTTGAAGTAAACATTCTAAGAACATTCAAAGAAGGAAAAATAGCTGCTTCCTCCCAATGCAAGAGGAAGCATTAATATCCTGCCTATCGGGGGAAATGTCTAATTTTATTTTGAACATATTTTGTAAATTAGAAAATTAGCAAGTTAAATTTAGTGGTTGTTGAAATAGCTGTCAGGTTAATACATTTGGGGGGGCCGGCGGGCAAGACCAGAAGTGGAAACCTTTTATGATGCTACTTGATTTCCTAAGCTGAACCCACTTTTAATGAATAACTTTTATTTTATTTTATTTTTTATTTATATCCCACCTTTCCCCCAGAAATCAAGGAAGCTCACAAATGTTAAAGCAAATAAAGATAAAACACACGTAACTAAAACATAGAAAATGTTATTGTTAAAAATTAATTAAATTACCTATGGAATCAAAACAGTTTTTTTTTAAAAAAAATTAGTATTTACTAAAATGCAGAAGAAGAAAAAAACAGTACAGCACACTGCTAAGACTCCTTTCCTTCAAAGGAGCCGGTTCCTAAAAATCAGTTCTCTCCTGTGCCCCCACCAGACATGACTGTGAAGGTGGTGGGAATGAGAGGAGGGCCTTCACCAAAGAAACAGTGTAGTTCTTACATGAAGGACATTGTTGGATTGTTGGCATCTGTCTTTCTCGGGAGACAATGGAAGAGTGTGCCTTTGGTGGTAAAGTCAAACCATTGGAGAGTTACAGCACCTGTTGTGGCTGTAGAGACCGATACAGGATAGACATGTTTAGTTGCAGTTCAGGCAGATGAAGGCATCTGGTTTTGCTGCTACAGGTACACCACAGTGCTTCTTCTCTCTGCACTCTTCCTAGTGGCCATTCCTCCTTGGTCACTGCTATGAATACATGACCTGTTTCCAGACATAAAGGACATACAGGTTTTTAAAGCATGTCTGCACAGGTTGGGATTGGATATTGAAAATATTAAGAATTGTCCATTTATCCTTTTTATGTTCTCTCAGAATTTTGGATATATTTTAAATTTCCTGCTTACTGTTGAACTGTCGGCATTATATAATTATTATTATATGTTATGGCATTATGGTAACCGTCCTATTAAATGTAAACTATATTTTCCATGAACCTTTTAGCAGAGATTCATCTGTGGAAAATGTCCTATGATTACAGATTTGGTGACACAAAGTCTTGACTGAACCAAGAATTCATTTTTCTTCAGGCGCTCAAAGTCTTAAAATGTCCTCAACAGCTATCACCAGGACAGCCAATGTGGTCGCCCTTCATATATTTTTGGACTACAGCTGTCAAGGACTGGCTGGACGATGAGTGGTGGCAGGTGCCAGCCGGGGAACCCCCAAGGGAAATCCCAGAGGAGGAAGTCTCATAGTCCAGGAATTGGTGGTGGGGCACAAAGGAGAGGTCATGGGGGGAAGATTGGGAGGAGGTGCTAGATACTGAATGAACAACAGGGTTTAGTGAGCAGGAAGAACCTGTGTGACAGGTAGCAGTTCAGACTCCGAGGCTGAAGCAGAGGAGAAGGGTCAAGAGACTGCTGAAGAATCCCTGGAAGAATCTCTGGCTGCGACAAGCTCCCCTCACCCCTGGTCACCCACAACATGCAGGATAGTGCGGAGAGCCAAACGGAGGCCAGAGGTGTGAAGACACAGTTTGAGGCTACTTGGGAAACAACCAGGAGAGGAGGAGCCTTAGAAGGGGTGGAAGGCCCTCAGTCCTGGCTACTGATCTATGGGGCATTACCTGCTGGAAAGTGTTGCTGAGTTGCATGCCATTTCCTTGAATAAAGAGTGAACTTCACTGACAACTGACTCTGCTTCTTCATGCCCCCTGCCTGCTGGCTGGGACAAATGGAAGTTGTAATTCAACTACCTCTGGAGCACACCATGTTGGCTACCCCAACCTATATCAAAGAACCTCACTGAACAATAATTCTGTCCTACTTATGAACTTTTTATGTGTGAACAATATGGGAAAGAAAGACCGTGCCCTTCCTCCTCATTCCTAACACCCCATGCCTAGTGAATTTGCTGACAATCCAATTTAAAATCAAACCTTTCAGCAATATTAGACCAATAAATGAAATATTAGATCACTTCCTGTTACACTAGGCAGCAGTCTTTCCCAGAGAAGAAAATATTTATATTTCTAGTGGAGGGGGGAGTTTACAATGTTCTCATTTAGTTTCATAGTAGTACAAAGAACTCCAGACGGACAGATGAGCCCCTGAAATAGCAGCTGCCCACCTACCTTCAGTCATAAACCGAGAAAGCACACACATTAAAAATGCCATCACCTTGCTTTACTTGCCTGACCTGTGAAATTTGTGATTATGTTTAAGCCAGATCAGCCAAACTGGATGATGTCACTCCTCAGAAGGTGAAAACCTAGTGGAATGGCTTCAGAAATCTTTATGACTCTCTTCTAGTCAAGGGTTTTACAGAGTTGTTTCTAGTACTTGACAATAATGAGAGGGTCTGGTGTATACTGCAATTTGGTAGTATATGCAAAACAACTAGGTCTTACAAGTCCTCATTACAATAATGAAGAGCACAGGTGGGGAACCTGTATCCTTCACATTCCCATTAGCCTCAGCCAACAAGATCAACAGTAAGGGATGATGATGGGAGTTGTAGTGAAACAACATCTGATGCACCACAGGTTCCCATTCCTGAGTTAGAGCAATATACAGTGGTATCTCGGGTTAAGTACTTAATTCGTTCTGGAGGTTCGTTCTTAACCTGAAACTGTTCTTAACCTGAAGCACCACTTTAGCTAATGGGGCCTCCTGCTGCCGCCACGCCACCGGAGCACGATTTCTGTTCTCATCCTGAAGGAAAGTTCTTAACCCGAGGTACTATTTCTGGGTTAGCAGAGTCTGTAACCTGAAGCGTATGTAACCCGAGGTACCACTGTATTTAGAAAACAAAAATAAATTCTAGTTTGTTATTTTTTCTGTACAGTGATACCTCGGGTTACATACGCTTCAGGTTACATACGCTTCAAGTTACAGACTCCCTAACCCAGAAATATTACCTCAGGTTAAGAACTTTGCTTCCGGATGAGAACAGAAATCGTGCTCCGGCAGCGCGGCAGCAGCAGCAGGAGGCCCCATTAGCTAAAGTGGTGCTTCAGGTTAAGAACAGTTTCAGGTTAAGAACGGACCTCCAGAACGAATTAAGTACTTAACCCGAGATACCACTGTACTCACTTGGCATTCACTGAAGCAATATATATGTACCGGTATATATCAGGGTTTTTTCTGTGTTTCAGTACCCAAGGAAGAAACTTCTTGGAGGGCCGATTCTGATGTGCTTATTCTGTGCTCACACTGGTCTTTGGAAACTGTCCCATGAGCTAGTGGTGGATGAGGTTGGGTAAGATGCAACACCCATGTGGTGGCAGATTGTTAAAGACTCTCTTCCCTCATCCATGATCCCAATTTGAACTGAGGGGAAATCACCAGGCAATTGGCACTGTACTGTGTTTATGTTGCATGGAGCTACCACAGTGCTGGTTGTGACATGGATCACTCCCTGATAACAAGCAAGATCCATTTCCAGCAAAAGAGGGCCCATAGAACAAAGCAGAAAATGTGACATTGAATCATCACCGCCAGAACAGCTTTGTGAATGCTTCTCTAATTCCATCAAACAAGCTCCACTGAACTGCCCCAGGAGCATTGTTGAAGCTTGTGGAACTATATTGAAGAGGCAACTTACAACACAGCTATGTCCTCCTTTGACAAAAGAGAGCAACAGATTCCAAATTGATATGAGGCCGGCATAAAGGGTGTGGAGCATGTTATCTCAGCAAAGCACAAAGCTCTTGTGAGCTACAAGTGTGCACCTTGTGAAAAGACACTTATTGCACTGAGAAAGGCAAGGAGTGATGCCCAGTGGATTGCCAAACGATGTGCCAATGACTGCTTGCTAAAGCTGTGTCAGAGCATTCAGCTCGCTGCAATACTAACCAACCAAGATGAAGGTCTACTAGACTTGTGTGTTGAGCATGCTGCTTTATGGAAGCGAGTCATGGCAACTGAAAACCACCAGGAGTGATGTTTCAATACCTTCCATACGTGCTGTGTCAGGGAGATTTTGGGCATCACATGACAGGACAGAGTCTGAAACAAATATGTGCTCTTCCACGCTCACATTCCCAGTAAGTTCACACTCCTGTCTTAATGACGTCCACGCTGGCTTGGTCATGTGTACAGAATGGAAGATAGCAGGATCCCCATCCATGGGGCTCCAGGCACTAGGCTCATTGACAGACCAACTTTGCATTGCAAAAGTGACACGCAGGCTGGCAACATGAACTCTGCCCTGTGGGAATCCCTTGCAGACGACTGCAGTGCCTGGAGACAGTCAGGTTGTGTATCCACAGCAGTAAGCAGAAGAGAAATGACTGCTGGAAGGAGAGCAGAAAGAAGAAATGCCATGGTGCAGCTGTAGCAGCACAACCGGATGCCTTCATGTGCTCCAGCACATGTCTCTCCCATAGGTCTCTATAGCCACAGTAACTGTAACTCTCCAGCAGTTTGACTTCACTCCCAAAGGTGCTCTCCTCCGTTGTCTCCCAAGGCAGACAGATGCTAACAACCCCAGGCAGCTGCTTGGACTCTTGACAGTACTTGCTCCTCCAGAGGAGAGAGAGAGCTGGGACTCCTGTCTCAGCACTGGAGCCAGTTGTGTTTGGGGCAAGGGAAGCACTTCCATCTGTTCCAGTCTCCTCCTCCCATTCCATATCATCTCCTCCCAGAGTTTGGCATTCCGGGCCTGAGCCCAAAGGCACTATGGGAGTCATGACAATTGTAGCCCAACACTATCTGAAGGGTCAAAGGTTTCTCACCACTGCATTAGACAGTGATTCATTTTTAAAAAATGCAAACTGCATTTAATATGCTTGGGGTGCTCAGCAAATTATATGAAGAAACCCTTCTGTGCCTATGCATAAATTCTAAGAACTTCTTTATATTAGTAAGATTTACGTTGCATATTAATCCATATTTGAGCAAACTTGTTCACTTGTCTTACTGACACCCCTTTTTATGCTCTAATTCTAAACTCATCATAACCTGGATTACATATATTAATCTGTAATTAGTACTTCTGCTTCACCACAGGATTTCTTTTATTAAATCCTCTCCAGCTTTCCAGTAGAATAGTTCTTTTTGGATTTCAGTCATTTTCTTGTTGAATTTCAGGTCTCTTAATCTCCCAGAGCAGCTTCTGGCAGCGTGCAGGGGGCTGCTAGGGGGGAAGAGAGCGGGCAGAGGCCCCATTGAGCCCACTTGTGCTAAATTGCATTTCATCCACTTCTGTAACTTTTATTTATTTCATTCCTCCCAAGAGTTTAAGTCACTTGTTACCTTCACAACACTCCAGTGAGGTAGTTTAGGATGAGATATAGTGACTGGCTCAAGCTCAAACATGGTGCTTCATGGCTAAATGGGGATTTGTCAGGGAGCCGACAAGGAGAACTAGTCATTCGCTGAGCAGAGAAAGAGAGTGAAGCACTTGGTTTTATAAAGGAAGCAGAACAAAGAACACAAGGAGACTTCTAAGGGTTGCTCCTGTCTAGATGAAGCCCAGACTCACTTGTAACTCCCCCTTCACTTCCTATCCCTCTGTGTCAGGCTCTTCCCTCCATCTATGGTGAGTTCCAAGGGACCCTCTCTGTGTCCGCCTGGCTCTTTGCTTGGCAACATGCAATAGACGCCTCGTTCTAAGGGGGGGAGGGCTCACATGCTGTCAGCAGAGAAGCTGTCAGACGGGCTTTGTGGTAGAACTGCCAAGTCTCATTCCTGTCCCTGCCCTGTGCTGGGGCACCTGCCTGTTTCCTCTTCTTCATCATCCTTCAAGCTCCCTGCCTCCAGTACTTCCCAGCTCATCCTCCCCTCTGGGCTGTGGCCGGTTTCTCACCACCAGGATTCAGGATCCAAATCCTTTCCCTGGGGGGCTATTTGTCAGGCGGCTTCTACCACTCCTGCTCATCCAGCCAGTCCCTGACAATATCTGAACCTGGATGCCCAATCCCAGTCTGATACTCTAACCACTATACACTGTCAGTGTTTGAAAAATAAAAGGTTCTGACCTCCTTTGCCTGGTCCTCAGACCCTAGTTGGCATAAAGAGTAATTGAGAAAGAGTACTTTGCAGAATGCTGCTTTTATTCTTAAAAAAAGTCTTCTCCAACCACAACCGACAGCTTTTACACACACCAAACTTAGTCAATGTTCTACCATCCATCCATCCATCCAGCCAGCCATCCATCCAGCCAACCCAACCCCAATCAATGTCCACTCTATATATACAGGCATATGTAGGTAAAAGGTTGCGTGAGACATTCAGGCTTTGCCAATTCATTGTAGGCCACTGACTCATGCTGACTCAGTTCCTTTTGTATTAAAGAAACAGCGGCCAATTTTTAGCCGTGACATACACCTTGCCCTACAGCCATGCTTTTTACAAGGTATCGTGATCTGTTTCAACTGCATTATTGCATGATGGAAAAGCTCTTGCACTAACAATGCAATCATCTTGCTGGGGAAAAAATCTGGCTTGCTAATATTCCTAAATAAGATAAAGAATTGGGATTTTTTTTAAAAACAAAACAAAACCCAGTGCATATAAATATTATAAAATCCTACACACCAATTTACAATGTTTACTTGAATTTTTAAAAAGTTATTCCTTTCATAGAAAGATCTGGAATTGGTGCTGTGCAAACTGTAGTGTATTCCTATGCCTGCTCTCAAAACATAAGAATACTATTCTTAGGTTTACAGGACGAACCAGAATGTATGGTGGCTATAATCGCTGCAGAATGAACTTCTGCCGTTTGAGGAAATCCCAAGGGCTGCAGCAAGCTGTGCCGGCATGGTAACTGCTGCGCTCATGGAATTACTGACTCTGCCTTGGAAGCACTGAGAGCTGTCAGAGAGGCCAAGCAGTCAATACTGCAGACCACCTTTTAGATGAGTGTTAATAAAAGCAGGAGGATAAGGAACACACATCATTTAAGAAGAACAGGGAAAAAAACAAAAATGGCAGGAAGACAAGGAATGTATCCTTCCTGACCCAGCAGATTACTTTCAAATTTGCAACACTGAGGATTGAGTGGGAACTTCTTCTTTTGGGAGCGCCGTGTGTGTGTGTGTGTGTGTGTGTGTGTGTGTGTGTGAGAGAGAGAGAGAGAGAGAGAGAGAGAGAGAGAGAGAGAGAGAGAGAATTACTGTTGCTGGATCAGGGCCTCTGTTTTATAACTAATCTTCAGTATCCATGGACTAAACCAAGAACTGGCTGACATTTTACAGTAAAATGGGACATCTTTTATCTCTGTGCTTTAATATTTTGGCTCAGATATTGGGAGGATTCCTCCAGGCCTGTTTTCCATCAAACTCTGTTTGGCAGGTATGGGTTTTAAGGCTGCTGTTCTTTTTGTTTGCTCAAAACTGGGCATATCTTCAGAAAACACATTGTAATTTATTCCATTTAAAGAGCCTCACAGAGTGCAACGTTATGCCAGTTAGCTATTTCTTTTGACATGGCAGTTATTCCATGTGTGCATACGTATGTTGCCCCAGTTTCTATACTTTGGGCTCTTATAGAAATACTTTTTTTGGCATGATGTATTAGCAATAATGGGTTTAGAGTATTTCTCAAAAGAACAGTGTAAGCAAAGCAACAATATGCTCATTATTTGGGTACAGCTAGCTCCTGTTGGGTAGCATGGATCATATTAACAAGTAATGTAACTGAAGCATGTAAGGATCATGATGTACCCAAGATTGGCTCCTCAGATGTGTAAGAATGATCAACAGTCCCCTCTAATTGTTGAGGTATTTCATATGACAATCCATAAAGGAACTGCATTCAGTGCTATTAATGCTTGGCTCTGTGCATGGTTTTTATTCAAGACACTTCCGTTCTTTTTCGCCTTGCTTCGTAACTGTTGTAGAATCTCCATTCTTTCTGAAAATTTCACTACTTTTGAACATAGGTTTTCTCATATATACCTGCACAGAGGTCTTCCTGTTATATGACCATCATTTGAACACATTGTCCGAAGTGAATCCATTTCTCAAGTCTCTCCAAAGGAAGACACCAACACATTGGCCAAAACATTAATATCCCCATCCTAAAATGGTTTGCATTACATTAAAAAACTATTAGGATTGCAGCCAAAATATCTAAATCTGCAACCTGCAACCTATTTACTTCTATGTGGTCCCACTGACTTTGTTATTAAATAAGTGTGTTGCGGATTTCATCCTAAACTCATAGTGATGGGTAAATTAGCCATTCAGTTTTGGCAATAAAATGAACAAATGTCTTAATTCTCAGTAACCATTGCTCACTTTAGAAACAAATGTGGGCATGTGAAGCTGTCTTATATGGAGTACACTATTCCATCTGTACTTCCACTACAGCACCTCTCCAGGACCTTTCCCATCACTCTTCCCTGAGATCTTTTAATTAGAAATGCTATGGATTTAATGGTGGATTTTATGCATGCAATACATGAATCCATCCACTGAGCAGTGAGCCCCTCCTGCTCAGGATAAGGGGTAGCCAACATGGTGACCTGCAGATGATGTTAGGCTCATCATCTTCAGCCAGCATGGCCAACATCAGGGATTATGGGAGCTTGTGCCCATAAATAAGTGGAAGGCACCACATTGGCTACCCCACTCTAAATACATAACATGATGGAGAATTAGCCAGACATAGGGTTTTACTTAAAATTGGTTTAATATGCATGTCAAACAACTGTTTTAGATTTGGTTGGTTATATTAATTGTTTGAAGAAGAAAAAAAGTAATAGTCCAAAAATGCTTTTCTTCTATTTGTTTCAGGAAACTAGTTTACATCATAAAATTCCAGAAAGGTCAACAGATGATAACATAGATCAAACATTTTGTGACTAGCAACATTCCTAAAGTGAGAGTCAACAGAACACTTAATTTAATTATCGGAAGTAGCAAAATGTACTTCTGAAAGAATCATTCCATTGGGCAAGAAAAGTTGTCTCCATCCACCCACCCATCCATCAAAAATAGACTCAGAATATAGGCCAGATGTTAGCATTTTGGTTTAGCCAGAAGAAGGTTTCCAGTAAAGAAGCACACAGGCTAGTTCACAGGCCCATATGTGAAGTAGGAAAAGCACCTCTTAGTCTAGCAAATTTCAGGTCAAAGTAACCTGTGGTTTAGTAGTGCATGGTGGCCTTTCACAAAAACCTTAGGTGAGTGTTGGGGAGAAATGTCATCACATAGTAAACCTTATTTTCCTATGCTTCAACAAATTGTGAGAAGAATAAGGAAGAATCAGATTCTATCCCCCAAATTATATTATTCTGTACGAAGTGGGGAAGCATATATTGTTTTCCTATAGAAGGTCCCAGGTTCACTCCTCAACATCTCCAGGTAGGACTAGAAAGGACTCCTTTCTGAAAGAGGACCACTGCCTGTTGCTGCAGGCAGTTCTGAACTAAGGCAATGTCTAATGTTCCTAAAAGTACACACAGTCTCTTTTCAATATATTTGATCTGATATAGTTTTGTAAACTGCCGGGTTGCAGAACTTTTCAGAAAGAATGAAAGTGTCCTTCAGAAAAAGTTACTCACACATCTAGTGAATATGTGCATCTACTTGTCATGCACAACCAGGCTGTCTGACCATGATTTCTGGCAGGATTATAATGATGATGGTGGTAGTAGTAGTAGTAGTAGTAGTAGTAGTAGTAGTATTAATTTATTATTTATACCCCGCCCATCCAGCTGGATTTCCCCAGCCACTCTGGGCGGCTCCCAACAGATTCAAAATGGAATAAAACATCAAACATTAAAAACTTCCCTCATTGCTAATGTGAAAGCAGCCTACCCATAAGCAGATATAAGATGTGTGCCCATAGGGCTCCTACACATAAGAGGGAAAGAACCCCAGTTAACTAGGGTTCAACTCAGTGGTGGCTGGTGCCAATTGGGACTGGTAAGGTGGAAGGCAGAGGTGCTAACAACAGGTGGAATCAAACTTAATCACAGCTGGAGACACAGCCAATGACAGGCAGAGCCAACTGAATATAGTATTCTCCCTATCATCTTCCCTGCTGGGTTCCAAAAAAAGCAGCACTAAGAATGAGTAGGAGGAAGGTGACAGCCTGTGCCTGCCATTGGGTTGGATGTAAGATGGCAGGCAGGTGGGGGCTGGTTAAGGGCAGTGCCTCAATTTGCCCTAATGAACCAGCTTCCTCTGGTTCTGTTCATGTGCACCGGCTCTACATACAGAGGCATTTGAATGTACATTGGCCCCTTTCCAGCCACCCTTATTGGGGTGTGTGGCTAGCAAATATTATCCTGCTCCCATATCATGTACTCACTGAACATATGGAGATGGATTTATGAAGGGGGCTATGGGGTTGCATCCAATGCTGTATGAGTGGAGTTGTGTGGTGCAGTGTTACCTTCCTTACCTCCCACTGTGCACCCCCAAAATCAGCTCTTAAGGTGCCCCCATCCTTCTGGGGCTGCAAGAAGGGGAGAGGAGGGAAGAGAATTGTAAAGCGGAAGTCTGCTGTGCAGGCAGAAGAGCAGCATTGGATACAACCCCATGGTAAGAATGGAAATGCAGTTTAGCAACTGGAGTAAATTAATATGGACTTAATAAATTTCTGAGTTTACTCAAGTACGAGGTGATCAGAGATGCATTGTTGTGATAATGAATGTGACAGACCAGGAGTGCCAACTTCGCCCTGCAATCGTGGGTGCATGGGGTTGTGGGTGCCATGTAGTGTACATGGCCCTGGCACTGAAATTTGCTGGTGCCTGGCCCCTTCATGGGGAATTTTGTGGGTGCTCAAGCACTCAGGACCCTAGGGAGCTGGCACCTATGAGATAGACTTAGCAGGACAATAGATAGTGTTGATGAGATGGCACATGGTTGCTGATCAACTTGTGAAATCAAGAGCGTAATCAAAGCATTGTAGTCCTTTCAGAAAATTACATTGCCATGCTATCTGAGCACCCACTGGCAATGATGGAGAGCCCTTCTGCATACAGAGCTTGTATCAGAATATTGTGTGTGGAAAATGTAGTTCTATATCCTGAGAACATACTCTGCATAGGGAAGTTTTAGGAACAAAACAATGACACATAGCTTTTGCCAATTAATTGCCTATCTATGCACAGAACTGGACTAATAGTATGCTTTCTTTTGCATTCAGCCCTCTGGGTCATGGTTAAGGAGTTATTCCTATACACACAGACAAATAAATTTCTTATCACCAGGCTCTTCACCAATACAAGTGTTAGACTTGCATAATTGATTGAAATTTTGCTAGAGTCTAGAACTTAAAAAAACCTTTTAAAATAGAATGAGAATGTGAGGCATGCTGGTATAATAAGCCTAGTGTGTCATTCTTTCTAATAATAAACCTTGTGTTTCCAGCCAATAATAGCTGATAAAGTATTCTTGGGTTTGCATTCTCTATTGACCATGCTGGTGACTGTACTAGGGTCTCCTGAGTCGATTCAGGAAATGGCCAAGGGCTTCAAAGCTACTTCAAAACTAAGTAAGAGTGATATATCAAAGTGGTGTTTTTTGTTGCAGTATTGAGGCAATCCACTATCCTTCTGAACATTTGTAATGGATTCTGAGCAGTGAAATTCATCTGGTAGACTTGACACAACATCAAAGCAGATAGTAGTGAGGACAAATGCACAATTCATAAACAATGGCAGACATTGTTAAATTAGAGGCAGATAAAACTGAAATGCTGAGAATGGAGTATTCTACATTATAATAAAGCCTAAGTTCAAAATAGCTCTGTCACTCTTGAAAGTAGTCAATTTCTGCACTCTGAGATTTCTGAGATAATGCTGAAACATTGATTAGCCTCCATGGGGGTTAGTATTCTGTGTAATTACACAACCATACCAGAGAAATGTCATGACTAAAATGTACCCCCGGCAGCTGGTGTTGCTTTTGCTGACTGATTTCTAACATAGTAAAAATTCAAGTAACTATCACATGTAACACAAAAGCATGTCATATATTCCCCACAAGTTGCCTTGATCTGCTACAGTTTTAAAGCTTTTGATATTGTTGCTGAAAGTTTTTTGTTTCTTGAGCTAAATGATTTTAGCCACACTGAAAAGCCAATTCCATTGTAATAAATCAATCTTACTCCAAGTAAACAAATTAGGAGAACTGCATGCATATGTACATATTTGTGTCTGAACAGTGAGTAACAATTAGCCCCATTCTGGTAATGTCGTTCAGATCTGATTGTTGCAGTTGCAAAAATAGACCACAGTCATACCTCAACAACTTCTTCACCTCATGTGCCAAGAAAAGTTATTTATTAGATCTAGTGTGAATTCATATCAGAATTTCAAACTTTATTTGTGTATATACCAAACAGCTGGAGAAGGAGAAGTGAGATGGCACTGATTGTGCCATCTGATTGTGTGGAGTTCCTGCTCACGTGCAGCTGTATATGTTTAGGTGCTAGAGATTTGCACCGACCACAATATATACTGTAGTTCAGGCCCTGATTTGGTGCTTTGGAAAACAGTTTGTCTGGGCCTTAGGCACTTCATAGGCTGAGTAATTCTGCTCAGAGTCTGAAAATAAGGGTTGTATTCAGCTATGTTTTGCTCAGTAGACCCATTGAAATGGATGAAAATGACTAAGTTAGGTACATTGATTTCTGTTGGCCTGCTCTGTTGGGATTTTTTTAAGGATATACAGTGGTACCTCGGGTTACAAATGCTTCAGGTTACAGACTCTGCTAACCCAGAAATAGTACCTCAGGTTAAGAACTTTACTTCAGGATGAGAACAGAAGTCGTGTGGCGGCGGTACAGCGGCAGTGGGAGGCTCCATTAGCCCCAGGATTTATCTGAATCCAATGTGCAGCCCTGGTAGATGTCATCATGCTAAATTCACAAACTTCCAAGTGGCAAGACCAGCAGTGCGTGCAACACCAGGGCACAGCCAGCAGTGATCTCCCACTCTTCCTCCTCATTTATTACATGTATATTACAACATATACTGCCCTTCATCTGAAGATCATGGGGCAGCGTACAACATAAAAACACAAAATAAAAACACAGAAAACTTAATAGCAAACCCACCCACCCATTGCATGGAGAAGGTCTGAAGATGGCCAAATAATCTACCAGTAAATAGCAACCCCAAGGGTAGGCCATATATGTCTATAGGTGCTACCCATCATTCTCTATTTGTTGATGGCGATGGGACTCTGCTGTCAAGTGTGATATTGGAAATTCCACTGGACTATCCACTTATTGGCAAAGGTGTCTGCATAGGGAAAGCCTGAACATCCTCTCAGTAGCCCATTCATATCTGCCTTAGGAGTAGAATGCTGCTGAGATTTTTAATTCTGAAAACCACCTCAGTCCTTTGAAGAAACTGCAGTTTGCCAGACGTGTTTGAAAATTAGTGTTGTAGATGAAGTAAATTTTAATGGGCTAGCGCTGAGATTAACCACAGGTTAGTGTGCTCAGGACAGCTTAAGAAGAAAAATTGATCTTTTTCATTATACTCATCCTTTTATAGCTCTCTTGTATAACATCCTTTTTGATGTGACTCATAAACCCACACTGCATTAATCTCTATTACAGCAACCTTCATTAAAACGGTGTCTTCATAACACTTTGGTATCTTGGCTCCAAAGGATGGTGATATTGCGAAGCAGAGTGTTTTATCATGGGACTGATGAAATGTTGTTTCCTATGGCAGTTAATATTTTCCAAATTGCATTTGTTCATAATCTTTAATTGCTGCAGTTAACGTTTGTACAGCACTGTGAAAACGTAAAGGTTATTTAACTGTCACTTATTTAATCGTTTTATTTTCCATGTAAAAAACAAATACTTGGCAAAATTTAGCCACTTTCAGGGACTCTAGAACTTGAACCAGGAACTTTGCGGGCTGAGGCAGAGGCCAAGCCTGCTGAGCTACTATAAACCATGCATGCCCAGACCTCTGAGCCCTTTTCCATTGTACAACATTGGCTGATGTAGCAGGAACTGCAAGACAAGGTCCTCCATACGAAATACTGTACAGTGGTACCTCTGGATACAAATGGGATCTGTTCCGGAGCCCCATTCGCATCCTGAAGTAAACGTAAGACACGACTACTGTGCGTCTGCGCATGTGCGGGTCACGTTTCACCACTTCCGCGCATGTATGTGATGTCATTTTGAGCGTCTGCACATGTGCGAGCAGTGAAACCCGGAAGTAACCCGCTCCGTTTCTTCTGGGTCACCACGGAACGTAACCCGAAAATACTTAACTTGAAGCTACTTCAACCTGAGGTATGACTGTATCCTAAAGAGTCCAGGGTTGGTGATGTGGTGTATTCCAGATGTTGTGGACTACAATTCCCTCAGCCTCAACCAGCATGGCCAATGGTAGGAGATGCTGAGAGCTGTTGTCCCCAACATCTGGAGAGCATTACATTGCCTACTCCTGCTTAAGACATTAACCCATTTTACTGTCCAAGAGAGAGCGAGGAGAGCAATTATAGACTTTCAACCACAAAAAGGGAAAACAATAATCATATGTGTCACCACAATCCCAGTTTGTCACCTGCCACGCTCACTGAAAAATGTTAAACAACAAGACCATCAGCTTAGTTGTAGCCCAGATTGTCTTGGAAGATGAGCGGCTCCTCTTCCACATGCACCCAGTAGAACAAACCAAGGTGGACAAACTCATGGCTTCAGTTTGTTAACCACTCAGTCTTACCAGCCAAGCTCTAGGACTGAGGCAACAAGCCATTAAAAGAGACATTAAAGATTGAAGCATGCCTCCGTTCACTTACTTGTGGCTTTGACTGTTTTCTTTTCCCATGAGCAGAGAAAGGAAATGAATACACCCCACCCTTTCCCCAGTCACAGCATGATATATTGGGAGAGAGACTTGGCACCACAGTTCCTGCCTACATGTGGCATAACAGTTTCCTGCTTTTTGTATATGTGCAAACTTCAAAGAAAACGTTATCAAATTCTATATCAGTAACACCTCGCAGCAAATTGGTGGTGGTGGTGGTGGGGAGGTGCTGTCTTAGGTTTACAGACAAATGTTTGAAGCGAAATAATGCACACAAACATTATTTTTTATTGTGTGAGTTCTACAGATGGGTCCTTCTGTAGTTACAGCACCTAGCTGTGGTCCCTGCCCCTTTCCTCAGCTCTCAATGTAATCTCTTTTTCTCCCAAGCATCACTTTCCAGAAACTCCATTCCACCTCTCCTGCCTTTTCCTTGCCATTTTGGTTCAGAGAACAAGGGCTTCTAGTTTACTTCGGGATACACAGTGGATCCCACTTGCACTTTCTCATGCCTCTCTCCTATGACATGGGTGGCTAATCTGTGACTCCATGTGTTGAGTTCCAGCTGCCATCAGCCTTAGGTCCAACGACATCTGAAGCAGACTTCACCAACATAGCTGGGGCTGGTGGAAGTTGTAGCCCCAAACATCTGGAGGGTACCAGGTTGGCAAAGACTGAGCTAGAGAGCCACGTGTTAGCCACCCCGGACTTGTGGCATTCTGGTATGAATTTCTCTAGTTCATGAATCCATCTGATCCATCCTGGGTTTGAAGGATTTCTAATCCTCTTTTTGAGAACTATGGTCTGTAAAGTGGTTTACAATTTATATAAAATACAATCCAAGTCCAAATACTATACAATATAAAACCATGCTCAAATTTTAACAGCCAGCACAAAAACAAACTTAAATATAGTAACAGTAAAAGCTCAGCCAACATAAGAACCCTATCTATCTGTCTATCTATCTTTTGATTGATTGATTGATTGATCTATCGGGTATGAGGCAGACATAGTTAACCCTACAAAGCCCTGTTGATTTTAATGCAGATGCTTAGCATGTTCTTAACTCTCTTCTTTTGAAACTACTGGGACTTACTTGGCAATCCAATCTATGCTGTTGAATGGGGAACATTTAAATTATTTTCTCATACATGAAGGTTTTGAGCTTAGTGTCCATTTTGGAAGCTAAGGTGAAATCCATTATCTTAATCCATTATCTTTATCCATTATCATTATCCATTATCTTGTTGTTGTTGTTTAGTCGTTTAGTCGTGTCTGACTCTTCGTGACCCCATGGACCAGAGCACGCCAGGCACTCCTGTCTTCCACTGCCTCCCGCAGTTTGGTCAGACTCATGTTTGTAGCTTCGAGAACATTATCCATTATCTAGGTTGTATGACTTTGAAGAGACTCACTCCTATATAATGGAGCTGCCTGCCCAAAAGCATTTCCCTTGCCTAGTCAATTTTTGATCTGAATAGTATATTAAATGTCAAGGAATGTTTGAATACAGATTATCTGGGTGTGTGTGGAATGATTGGCAATTATATACTAGATGTGAAGCTTAATTACTGAGCAAGATGCTATCTCAGACCAGGGGACATGATGTGACTTCCCCTTCTCCCCACTGCAGACCCCTCTGCCCTTTCCAATTTACTCCAGAGCAGGGGGTTGCAGATGAGAGGAGAAAGCCCCATTATGAAAGTGGAAATCCACTGAACAAGCAGGACCTCACTGTTCCTAAAATCTGTGAAATATCAAAGTTCACTGCAAACAAAACAGAATGAATTGCATTGTAATCTTGCCCCAGGAATGGTGTGATTTTCAAACAGCAAATATAATTGAGTTCAAATTGATGCTAACTGCAATTTGCAATTTCATTTAAGGAATTTCATTGGGTGTGTGGTTTAAAGCAAAATGCACGATCCTGCTCAGGGTTTTTTTTTTATTAGATACACATGTGTTGAAGCATCATACTTTCTCATTTTTGTTATTTTGAAGTCTTTCCCAGAGAGATTAGACAAATTTACTCACATTAATCTTAATTAAACATACTTCCTTATAATTGACCAAAATACTGAAAGTACCTAATAGCCATAAGTACCTAACAAACTATCCAGAAACCTATGCACTGTTCTAGAAATACATTAATTTTCTAGTAAATCATGGGGTTTAGAAACAACTCAAAATACATTAGTTAATACTTTCTGTACACTTTTTGGAAAATGCACAATATCAGTTCTTGCTCCCGAGACGCTATCTAATTTAAGCTGTGGAATATTGCCTGTGGAGGTGTGGGTGGGAAAATAAGATACCAGCTTCCTTTGAAAGGCTCCCATCCACAAAACAGACAGAAAGAGAGTAGATTTCCTTCATGTGGCTTTACTTAGGAGGCTGATGAAACTGGCCAAAAATAAAATGTGACCCCACTGTCCCCAGTCATTCAAATTTCATTGTGAGTAAAATGCAGCTGCTTGCCTTCACTTTGACTCATTATTACACAGCACTCTTTTGGGTCCTCCATCAGCAGGCTCTGTGCAATGCCATGTGTTTAGGTCTCATCTACTGAGAACCATATAATCTGTGTGGCCTGCACTGTGTCATCCTCTGACTGATAGATAAAATACTCCGCTATGCCTCACTTCTCTCATATAAAGAAGAGTACCTTCAAACCTTTCTGACAGCTTGCTTTCTATTCTACTAAGTCCCTTTAGAGGTCCTTCCAGGTAGGCTAGCCCTAGGTCCTTTCCAAAAGGTAAACATAATTCTTGAAAGTTCACTTTTTTATTATTAATTTATTATTTGTACCCCGCCCATCTGGCTGGGTTTCCCCAGCCACTCTGGGCGGCTTCCACAGAAACAAAAAATACACTAAAATCACACATTAAAAACTTCCCTGAACAGGGCTGCCTTAAGATGTCTTCTGAATGTCAGGTAGTTGTTTATCGCTTTGACATCTGATGGGAGGGCGTTCCACAGGGTGGGCGCCACTACCCAGAAGGCCCTCTGCCTGGTTCCCTGTAGCTTTGCTTCTCGCAATGAGGGAACCGCCAGAAGGCCCTCGGCACTGGACCTCAGTGTACGGGCAGAACGATGGGGGTGGAGACGCTTAGCACCCACTGACTCTTAGCACCCACTGATGCTTAGCACCCACTGACTCTTAGCACCCAAATTACACACACACACACAAAGACATTTTTCTAAGTAAGCAGCCTTTAAGGTTTCATCTTGGGCTCCTCTTGGGCATTCCATTACTTTTGGGAAGTTCCGCCTAGGAAAGTAGTTCCCCTTGAACTAGATTGACAGCCAAGCCATGTTCATTATGAGCTGTCACTTGCCTGGCTTTGAATGCTAAACTATCACGTAGCCCAAATCTCTCCTAGATTACACTGCTTCAGATTGCGTAGGGGTTGCTGCATGTTTGAATGTCCTTCCATACCAAACATTCCATATCAAACACTGAGAACAAGGGAAGCAGAGGGAAGACTAGGAGACCATAAGCAGAATGGATGTGTGCCCAGCCAGGGCCCACATTGTGTAGAAACAAAGAGATAAACAGATGAATGTTGTCATCGTATCTTCTTAGTCTATTGTGAGCTTCCATTGTAATTGGTCAACTTTATGGGTGCAACAGGAATTCAGTATGAACACAATGTTTTCTTTAGCATTCTGTTCATATTAAACTGCATGTATTTGTTCCATAACTGACACTGAGTGTAGGTATGGTAAAGTGTATCCATTGTATGAAGTCACAAGCAACTACATTAAAATATTGTTGTATAATGAACTGACATACCTATTTGATGAACAGAAAAATGTTTTGGGATTCCCCCCCATTCTTATAAACAATCTACATACTCCTGTAAAACTTCACTTTGATCTTATGGCAACAGATTTCATTATTAGCTGATTAGCTGAGAGGCAAACGTTTGCAAAGTCTTGAGAGTGATACAGCATCTTCGTCAGTGCTGAGCTTTTCTACAACTGATGCTTTCACCATCCAGAATTAAAGAGTGCTTTATCTACTTTTTTGATGTTACTACAGTCCATTCTGCTCCCAATCCCCTTGAAGTCTATTGAGAGCCTACATCCTACATCTGTATCTCACTCTGAACCCACTTACCATCATGGTGACACTGTTTCAGCCAAACCTTTACAGGAAGTACTGGAAATCATGAGAGAAACTGATAATGTGAGATTTCCAGACCTTAGAAGTTTAGATAAGTACATGTGATGCTTGAACCTTTAAACCAATTGAGGTTTTATATCAGCAAATGTAGCTACATGCCCACACAAAATTGATAACTGAATGGAAACAGACCTCTGATGTGGATTATTTGTGCTCTCCTTGCTTCTGAGTCTTCTTGCTTGTGAGTCTTCCTTGATTGTTTTCATGCTAGTTAGAAACTCAGAACAGTAAAGGAGATGTGTTCTGCTTTAGAAACTGCTTCAGATCATCTTGTATTCAGGTTGTTTATTTGACAACTGTGTATCAGACACCAACTAAAATGGTTATACTATTTCAATTAGTATGAAGTATTCTCAGATATTGTGTTCTTCAAAATACTGCTTTATCACAAATGAAATGACTCAGTCTGTTCACCATATTCACATTTAGCACAGGTAAAATCTCAATAGGGGTTCGGATTTACCATGTTAGTTTGTTTAGGATTAATCTGAAGGTGATTTAGAATTATCAAAAGTAATTGAGATAGTCTCAGTTTTGTTATTTAGTGGGGAAAAGTTCAGAGATTAGAACACTGGGGTAAAGGGACAGAGGGGAAAGTTCCTGAAGGTATGTTCATACATATAGATGAAGAATTGGATATCTGGCACCTAGTTCTTATTTGTCTTCTTATGGAACACATTTCCAAGTATTTATGTTTGGGCTTGCAGGCTGAAAGTACAAAGGTTAAACCAGACTGGAACAAAACAGTCTACAACAAATTAATGATTTGCTAAACCAAATGTTCATAGACATACAATAGGTGGTGCCTGAAAACTTCAGGGAGATCCTACTTTAGCAGATGATAGCAATAAATACATTTGGCAGCAGGTTTAATCAAAAGGTGCTGAAAGTTCAAGGGCTTTGCAAGCTACATGGACGGAGGCTTCAGGTTAATGTCTTGGTTGCTTTCCATTGATATGAATGATAATCAAATCACGCCTCACTAATGTTGAAAGAAACTAGAAGCAAGGGTTTGATGTAATTAGTTGTTGCTGCAAGTCTTTAAAAGAGAGAGAAGGCTTTGAAGTTGGAAGTAAAAGAAATTCTGAGACAGTTTGAAATTTGGCAAATTATAAGTGTAATTGACATATGTGCACCTAATTGATAGCAGGTAAGCAATTAATGCACAGATTAGAAAGCAGTGATCCTAAATGCCTTATAGAATATGTGGCAGCTCATGCTAGCCAGCAGGAAGGACCTTCCCTTGGCATATGCCATTCAACAGGAACCATGAATGATTTGAGAGGTGGGAGTAGAGATGTCCTCAACATGCTGCTTCAGAGCTGCTGGAATGATAGGCTTTCAGTAAGGAAGAAGTCACAGCATGGGAGGAGTGCACCAACCATTTGATTTCTCATCTGTTTCCAATGCCCCCGATGAAGTGGCATTTCTTGATGAAAGGCTTCTATTTGAGAAGAAAATCAGATACAGAAAGCAGCCTGCAAAAATTCTACTACTGCATGGCTATATGCATTTGGGAAACAGATGCTTGAGGTTTTCTTGCTCCTCAAAAGGCTGAAATATCTCAGTGGATCATAGACATTCCCCAATTCTATGCCTATGTACAAACCATATGCAAACGTTAGCAATATTGTTATCTAAAGCACAGTTTGTAAAACTGTTAAAAATAAAATAAAATGCTGTTCTCTTTCTGTTCCAAGAAAGAGCATAACATCAGCAGGACTTTTTTTTAACTTAAAATATATCATCACCTCCCTAATGTTTCTGATTCCAGATTCAGAATAAGCAAGTGGTGCCTATTGAAATCAATGGGACTTTAGGAAGCCATAGCTTGAATCATATTCATTTCAATAGGGCTTTAAAATTTCTCTCAACTGTATGCTGACCTTTTGTAGGATATAGATTTCTGCAGTGCTGAAACCAGTAAGACACACAGTCCAGAATTATGTTTCAGAGCCAAATAACTAGCACAAACATGTGTTGAAAGCACAAAAATGGATTACATGCCTAAATCTAAAAGCATTAGCTTGCCAGTACTGGCAAAGCTAGATTTCACTTAAGCGTATACATGTTAGGTGTCAAAATCCCGCTGTTCTAAGGAAAATAGCATTTAATACTCTAAACTTTGTATAAACTCTGCCTTAATAATGGGAACCAACAGAAGAAGATCTAGTAGAATTATTTCCCGTCTCATGTTGTTAGTTTTACTCATATATAAATATGCTTTATCCCCTGCATTTCTTCTTTGCAAATGGAGAAGTTGGACACACAAGTTATTATGTGCTATTTTTCTTTATAAAATCTTCAGCTATTCTTTCTCAGGTTCAGTTCATGCATGGTTTGCACTGTTCCTAGGCAGCCCTAGCGATTGCCTAGGTAGTTGAGAACCATTAGGCTGAACCTTGGGGCAGGGGGAAGTGGAATGAGAAGGAAAGAGGAAAACAGGTAGGGATGCTAGCAGCAAACGATAGAAAGGGGAACATGCATTGAGCAAAGTAGTCTCCCCTCATCTTGTTTTTCAGTCTGACTACCACTCTGACAATTTGCTGGATAAGGAGATAAGAAAGCGGGGAGGGCTGTAGCATGGCCTGGACCCATCCTTTCACTCCCATCTTCTGGGACTTCCAGAACTGCCAGGTGAGAGTGGTGGGAGCATATCCAGTGAAGGCAAATAAGGGGAGAAATGAATAATGCAGTAATGGGTGCTGTCCATTAGACCTGGTGGGCTACTAAGATGGCAAGGGGCCATGACCCATGAGAGCTGGTTGTGGTGTAGTCAGTGAGAGGTCATGGTGGTGTGGCCAAGTCATTTTGGTTTTCTCCCAATCCTCCCTCGCAAATATATTGTGGACATGTAACCACTGCTGTTTTACAGATAGCGCCTAACATGGGGCAATGGAGACCCATGAATGCTACCTTCAGTTCCTTGTAGGAAAGGTGGGGTAGCTATGAATGTTATGCTGATGAATAAGGATCTTCAGCCTGTCTATCCCTGATTTTGGATTGGGGGGCCAGTTTGGAATCATGGAAAGCCCAATCCTAGGAAACAAAGTGGTTTGAGACACAACCAAGATATTTAGACCTACATTGTAGGTCCACAGCATATCCAATGTATGGCTGCCTGCTGGGACAGGCTTGCCTGGGGGTGGGGTGGGAGGCAGCGGTTGTCCATGTGATCCATCCTCCCATACTACATACACACTTTGCACACTGGATTATCATCTGGACCATCCTCAGCAGCTTCTGACTTTTTGTAATAGCATTTTAAATTTGCCCAAGTGTTTTATAGTCTGTTATCCTCACTTCAACCCTATAAAGTAGGTCACAGTACAATTTTAGCAAAGGAACAAAAGGAACAGTACTATCACCTTAAAGACTAAAAAAAAAAGTATTGTGACATAAGCTTTCTGGGCTAGAGTCCATCTCATCAGATGCATTTGTCTTGCTAATGCCTGAAGCTTATACAATAATACAATATAATACAATAATTGTGCTACTAGACTTTCTGTCTTTTTTTCATTTCTGCTGTAATGGCTAGTTGGCCTACCCCCTTTGAAAGTGTATACCATTTTAGGGATAAGTACTGAGAGTAATGTACCCAATATCAACACCATAAAATGAGTCTGTGGCAAAGAGGAGGAATTTTAAATTATGGCCTTAGACCAATGCTCTACCGTACAGTGAGCTGGTTTTGAAAAAAGGGCGTAAAGAAGACAAGGGGCATCCAGAGATGAAGAATATGCAGGCAACAATGTGATGAAGCCTGAGGCCTTTATATTAGCGCCATCAACCACTCCTGGTCACCCACAGCATCCTTGCGCAATAGGCCTCAGTGGTGCTGGGCACCCCTTTAATCTGGTGGAGTGGAGGTAGGACCCGTCACACAATTTCTGTCAGACACATACACATAGCCACTTAATGCAGGCACACACTCTAATACCTGGGTCAGCTCTTGCCATGGTTCAGGCTATAAATCAATGATAATTCATAGGTTCCTATTGTAAATATGGACTGCCCTTATCTTTTATCTGGGGCTCCAGAAGTTGTTGGACTACAACTCCCATCATCCCCAGACCAAACAGTCTGCCCATGGTTAAGAGAGTCATTTTGGGGGCCACAGATTCCTCATGCCTGTTTTAGGTGAGTGGGGTAGTATTTGAACATGCAGGAATTCAGTAAAAGCAGTGGGGTTCCCCCGTAAGAGTAAAAATGCCTATATGTTTCTATCTTGGCTGTTTGATGTTTGTAGCCTTGTCCTTCTCCCATATATTAAAAAGGCAGTGTATATATGAGTCTGATAGTGAGTGTGGATGTGACTGCACTGAACATCAAGGTATTCAGCAACCTGCTGCAAGCTCCTCTGCAAAATTAAGGGATGATCCATGTATGATCCAATATCTTGTCTTAATTCAGCTCCACCAGATCATGAGTTCATTCCTGGGTCTAGGTTGCCTTTGTAAATGCAGCAAATTTCTCAATTAGAGGGGAAGTCAGAATAGGTGTAGGGCAGTAGACAATGCTCTAATCTGTCATGAGGTAAATACAAGCATGTCTCTAGTACATATATTATCAGAACACTAGATATCCATTGATGCTAGTTTCACCCTAAAACCCAACTATTCCTTTCTTTGAACTGTTCTCTTTGGCCTTTAGATGCATCGCCATGGGTTCTTCCTGATGTTCCCATTTGCGGACTGCTTAAATTTATGAGTCATCTCTCTGAAATAAGCCTAACATTTGTTCCATTTATTATAAACTTCCACTGAAGTTTAGCTTTGCTGTATTTAAAATTTATTCCATTGGAACGGTTGTCTACTTGACTTGCCAATGAGTGATTATCTGCACTGAATCTAAAAGAGTGGCAGTTAGTATAAATTCTTCTTACCATTACATGACTCAGCCTCTACTCCTATGACTTGTGTGGACTGTGCAGGTTAAACCATGGACAGAGCTTGGTTCCATATACTGAACTGTTACTAAAGATGTCTGTCTTCTGTGGTTTTTGGAAAATCAAAGGATTCATTTCCTTCAGTCTCCAGACAACAGAACCCAAACATACTCTCTTTGAAGTCAATGGCAAGCCTCCCATTGGCTTCAATGAAAGCAAAGTCAAATTTTATTTTATGCTGTTGTTATAAGTATCTTAGTTATTAATAATTCCCAAGCCACATTTAATGTTTTAATTATAGTGATGGAAAGACGCTCTTGTGAATATAAGAGCATGTCTTGAGGTGTGGAACTGAACCTCAAAGCTTTACAAAGCTTCTAGGTAGAAAGATATTTTCAGTATGGTTTTGTCTACAGAAGTCATGGCTACACAAGCCTTTGTTACTTCTAATGCTTTCTCTGAGAGACTATAGTGGGCTTTGAGAGTTTGGCAAGCTAGAATATCAACTGGGGCTGGTTCCCACTTCAGTTTTAAGTCATGAATATCACCCTTCAAATCATAAGAGAAAGCCTGAACTAGCAGGAATGTCTACATATGTGTTTAAAATGGGGGCGCATGCAGGCTAAAGCAGTCCTTAAGGCATCCTGAGTTGCTCAGAGCTTTGTAGACCAGTACAAGAACACTGAACCTAGTCCATCAGCACTCGGAGGGCAGCTCGTGGGCAATCCCAGGCATTGGTGCTATGATGACTGGACGTATAAGTGAATGTTCATTATTTTCTGCCTGAAGCAAATAGAAACAATAAAGACTCAAACCCACCCAGGCCTTGCCTCATAAATGTGTTCCACTCTGAATGGGCTTGTTGAGACCCTTGCACTTTCCACATCTGTGGCTCAATAAAACCTGCTTCTCATATATGCTCCTGATCCCCAAAGATGTTGTGTTATTTTCCTGTCACTATTCATTTTTGTTCCGAAAGTTATATTGAACCTAGGGGAGGAGGGGAGAGATTGTACAAGAGAGAACTTCTCTCTTTTCCACATGTCCCTCTCATTCTTCTCCTGGAAGACTTCCCTTTATTTGTCACTATGTGCCTTTTTGTCTTCATTTGCTTCAGGAAATGAATGCACATAATAAGCCAATGGGTGTGCCATGTTTATTCTGTCATTATCACCACTGACTTCCTAAAAGGACTCAAATAGGCAGAACGTGATAGCTAAACTGGGAATGGGTGGAGCTGGCAAGAAAAGCATCTGTCTGTCTTGTATTATGATTCCCCCAGGAGTCATGTGCAACTCCTTATTGTTCCAGGAAACTTTTCAAGCATATAGAAAAAGCAGGGTTCTGACAAGTTGGAGCCTCTTGCGTGGACCTATGTTTCAGCATATTATATTTTGTCTACAGCTGGCTTTTCTAATGTTCTGACTTCCATATGGGTGTATAATGTATCCTTGGATTTCACAGGTTAAAAGAAGGGTCAGGCTCCAAGTAATAAAAGTGCTAAACCAAGAAAGAAAAAGCAAATGTCATAGAAATGAATGAGATTGGAACAAATGAGACTAGATTAGCAACCATAGGGGAGGTTGTGTTTTGTGTTCAAATGGCAACAGAAAGTAAACAGGAATCAGGGTCCTTGGCTCATGGTTGCACTGAACTCTCATGAGTGAACAGAGCTCTTCAATATTTGGTCCTGGGGAAGGCCGTCTATACTAGTGCTTTGCAGAAATATGTCTTCCAATTTCTCAAAAAAATTCTACTCTTTAGAAAGAAGTTCAGGGAGAGGAGTTTTCAGGACACTGTAGGGGTTTTGGTGATTTTAGGTTTCTGAGCTTACCTTGTTGCTGAAAGGTGGCAGAAGTGTGCATGTATGTTCCTTTCCACTAAACATTTTCCAGCATGTTGCAGCCTCCCTGGCTGCCCAGGCTTCCTGACCTGAAGGCCCATGGGAGCAGTCACTTCATGATGACTTCCCTTGTGCTTTAACTGAACTAAGGGTTCCCAGGGAGGCTGCAGAGTTCAGACCACTGATGGAATGATTTGTAGAATGAAAGAGAAGACACCCACAAATATCCTTTGTGTAATTTGAGAACTTAAGAAGATGGCCCTCATTTTGAAAACACTGCCCTCCTGAGTGCCTTTCCCCCATAATAATTTGACCGAGATTTTCCCTTTGATGGGTTTCAAATGCAATTTCTTATTTAATTCATGCACAAAGGATTATAGATAAGAAAACTTCACTTGTACCAGGCTAGAGGAAAAGCTATATACCAGCTATTGACATTTGACATTAACACATCTTTATAAGGAACATTAGGATTCACATACATTCTTATTTCTCCATAGCCCAATATTCATCTGAGTACATATGTGTGTTTTTTTGTCTTGAGTATAAGACAAGCTGCTAGTAAAGCACTTTATTCAAAAGGTGCCATAACAGTGGCTGTGACTTTGTCTGGCTTCAGTTTAATTTAATGGCAGTTATGTCTGGCACTTGAGGAAGACTTCAGCCTTGAAACCTTGCACCATTCTCACTTTCTGACTACAATATTAATTAGGCCTGTCAACCTATTAAGGATTTAGAGATGATTAATCATCCAGCACGTGAGTGATTAATACATTTACTGTCTAATGGAAACGGACGTCACCATATGCACATGGAGGTGACATTTTGAGGAAAGTTAATAAAAACCTACTAAATTAAATAGACTAGGTTAGTTAGATCCTGTTAGATTCTGTTTGGGAAATCGTAAAAATAATGTGGGAATGTAGAGATGTGCATATGTACATTAAAAGCAATGGCGCAGCACCAGACCCCTCATACCACAGTGGACAATTTCAGAAAATATCTGATTAAGCTTCACATTTATGTTAACATCTAACTAATTTATCGGTTAAATGTGCATGTAAACTGACTAATGTTCTCATCAGGCCTCTATTGTTTAGTCAGTTAGCAGTTACATTATGTTTATTAACTAATTTAAAAACTACTTAAAAGACTTAAACCGACCAACACATTTACAGTTATTTTTAATACAAATACAAACACTGCAGATAGTAAGGGCCATCTTCTACAAGGAAAATTGGAGAATGCTTCCTTCAAGAGATGGGGACCAAGGGGTGGGGACCAATGTGGTATCCCAGGCCACTCTATCCAGCTCTCTGGCTCTTGCCAGGCTACCATCCCCTTCTCCCAGGGCACACCCTTCCTTAGCCCTGTTCAGTGTCCTCCTTGAGTGTTTTCCCCTAACTAGAATGTGTGCTTGAACTGTCTCTGTGCCTCTTGCTTGCCTGGATGAAGGTGTGTGTGTAGAGCTGCCTGACCTTTGTGTGGCCAGAAGGTAAGACTCAAATCCCTTGCTCCACCCTATGGCTCTGTCCACCCCTGGCACACATCCCTGGCACATTGTTCATGAGGGAATGCTGGTTTGTGGCTGGGGGAAAAGAAAATATCCACCACTGTTTTAATCACTTGTTGGCACAATTTTGTGTGTGTGTGTGTATGTGTTTAAGCAGGTTGAGTTAGCTCAATTGTTCTGTAATTGCTTTGATGTTGGCATTATTATCTTTTATTGTTGAGAGCCAGTGTGGTGTAGTGATTAAGAGTGGTAGACTCATAATCTGGTGAACCGGGTTCGCATCTCCGCTCCTCCACATGCAGCTGCTGGGTAACCTTGAGCTAGTCACATTTCTCTGAAGTCTCTCAGCCCCACTCACCTCACAGAGTGTTTGTTGTGGGGAAGGAAGGGAAAGGAGAATGTTAGCTGCTTTGAGACTCCTTAGGGTAGTGATAAAGCGGGATATAAAATCCAAACTCTTCTTCTTTTATTGTTGTGCTTTGGATTTTAAACTGCATTGCAAAGTGCTGTGGGATAAATGTTTGGGATGGGTGGTATATAAATACCTCCAACCAACCAACCAATAAATAAATGATGCTTGCAATATAAATCAATATTGCCAGGTGTGAAAAGGCCATGATTGGGGGCGGGGTGGGAGAAGGACTGAGGCTGTTGAAAAGCCTGGAAAAATTAAAAGGTCTTGGCAAGCTGGCCATCATGTCGATGCAGCTTTTGGAGCTAAGGTTGATATCTTTGCCATTTTGGATAACTTCCAGACTGTTCTGGTAAAAGCCAGCATTTTCTGTTAAAAGGAATGACAATGAAATTGGGTCAGTGGCTAAAGGCTGTGGGTGGTTTGTGAGGTTTGCTCATAAATGTCAGATGTGCTTAACAGGATGCTTGGTTTGGACATTTACTTGCCATGATTAATTCAACATATACCATTAAGTGATAGAAATTTGTATGAACTTTGGTTGTTAACTGGAGAGACTCAAGGTAGTGAGAACAATGAAGCAAAGAGAAGCAGATTTCTCATACCTGCCACCCTCCTCCATAGTCTGCTGCTTACCAGACAGCATTGTTTTCAAGAAGAGGAGAAGAGCAGCAAAAAGTCTAGGTAAAGGTAAATGTCATTACCCTTTAATCCAGACACAGAGTCAGACCCTGTAGAGGCACCAGCTAAGGAGCCAGATCAAGTTCAAGGCTCTGAGCTTGACAACAGGAGAACAGGAGACCACTGCACCGCGGGTTGTGGGACATGAGACACCAGAATAACTTTCTGGACCACCAGGACCTGTAAGGCCAGATCCCAGGCACCTTTCCCTGAGCCTGAGATACCTGGTGCCTTCCATCACGCACACCTGGTCCAGTAGTGCAGGGAGCATGCCAGGAGGGAGACTAAGGAATGGAGGAAGAGTGCCTGTCTTCAGACTAGTTGGATGACCTTTTAAACTGCTTTGAAGTTCTCCACAAGGTGGTGGATCTTGGAAGGCTTTAAATGTTTCTCTTTGCTCCCAACCTTTATTGGAGCATGTTGCTCACTTGGAGCTATCTGTGGTCCTGGAGCTCGTGACCTTGCTGCATCGTCCATTGTAAACTCATTCCTCTCCATGGATTTCATAGTTTAATCTAAACTTTTTATTTAAACACACACACACACACACACACACACACACACACACACAGTTTTGAATGCATAGCATTGTGAGGAACAGAACAGATGTTCTAAATCGAATATGTCTGATATGGTGATGCCCAGTAGATTTCCCCCATGAGATATGTGGATCCACAACTTCCAATATTAGTTCACATTTAGAAAAAGGAAGAAAGAAAAACAGGGGAAGTGTTAATTATGTGTCTGTTACACTTTAAAATGAATCATGGTACTGACTGCCTTTTTCAGGTTGTTCTTTAAGTCAGTTCAATCCTATGTGGCAGAATTGCAAGGCCTTTTTCTTTGATGACTGAAGAGGATTTAACAGATGGTGGCCTTTTGCAGATTCCTCATGAGTTTATCAGTGGGGTTGGGTTTACATTCCTTTTGTTAAGAAGAAAAATAGCAAACCCTGCTCACCAGAAATGCCTACAAAGGATAAAGACAAGCATTTTAAAAGCATCATAGATATAGCTTCAAAGACTCACTATTCCTAATAGTGGGTTTGGAGGTACAATCGTGCCATCAAATTATTTATTTTTGATGACGGTTGAATCATGGAATCATTTTTGTGGGCTTTTTAAAGCTATGCATCCCGGATGGATTGAATTTTGTGGGCAGAAATCCACTTTCATGGATAAACCCTTTTTATGCACCCTCCTCCAATGCCACCAGCCTCCCACTAGCACAAAGCACCAGTGCTTGCATATAAAGCTGTGCATGTTTTCTAATGCTGCTTCTAGAACAGGAGTCTTGTGTAAATTGTCATGATCTCTATAGCTACATTAAATTTCCTCTGAGGGAAAATTATGAGTCTAACATCTTTAGGGTAACTTGCAGGAAGGGCACATGTGTTCTTTTTGTAAAATTCACAAACCAGTTCAGTTTAGTTTCTTGCATTTCATATGGTTTGGCTCCAATTCTGAAGCAATTATGTATTTGTAAGTAAGTCATGTTGACCTCCTGACATCTTATACTCCCAAGTAAATGTGGATAGCATTATAGTCATATAAATGGTTGATCTCTAGTGCTATAGATATACATGTCCCTGTACATTGCTTGGGGAGCTTAAACTGAGCCACAACTGAGCTGGAGTTGGCTCCATTACCTGTTTTAGGTACCAGGCCATAGCCATGGGGCTTGTGACAAATAGCTTTAGCCATTTTTCCTTGGTCAGAGTTTTGGATCAGAGTGCGTGGTTTCCAGACCCGGCACCTTTCTGTTTTAGAAATTGGCCATGAGTCATTGATCCTCAAAACTGGAAAGGGTCCATGATTAATTAAGTACTGGGAACATTTTATTGCCTTCCTGCATCCAAAATGCTCAGGGTGATCTTGAAATGAATAAAATCAGGGATGCATCCAACACACACATATTTATGGTGCTGTTGCTGCTGCAAATGCCAAATGCATTATTTAAACAACACATTGGTGTCACGTGGGATTTACAGAGTAAACAAAGCAAAAGACACGTCTCTGCCCCAAAAGGCTCCATACCGGAGCAGAGGGAGACCAAGGACAGATGTGTGCAAATGAAGTCATATATACCATATTTTTTCGTGTATAACAAGCCCCCGTGTATAGGACGACCCCTATTTAAGGAAATGGGGGGGGGGAGATTGCCCAGAGTTGTTGAGTTTTATGGGGGGGTGCCAAAAATCACTCACCTGCAGGACTGCCACTGCCAATCGCAGAAGAAACCAATTGGCTGTCCGCTTGCCACCAGCAGCCACTAATCACATGACAAATTACCGCCGCTGCCGCAGCCTATCACCAGTGGGCCTTGCCGCAGCAACAAATCACCCGCCCAATTGCCACAGCAGCCGCCAATCGTCAGCAGGCCTTGCCACAGCCACCAATCACCCACCCAATTGCTGATGACAATCTCCTGCTCGCAGCTGCCACCAATTGCCCATCCTTTCTCTGCACTATCAGTGTATAAGACAACCCCCATTTTTTAGCATTGTTTTATAATTTAAAAAATCATCTAATACACTGAAAAATACGGTACTTAAGCTTTGTTTTTGTTTTGAATTAAGTCTTAGACAGGAAGCCAATGGTTTGATTTAGCTCATGAACCAGGACAGTCTGGATGACTGTTTGCTGTTTTGCAACCTGTGTACATAACACTGCAAGCTATCGGAAAGTTATCACTCCAAAAGTCATGGCAGACATATGGTTGCTAATTGGCCTGGAACGTTATTAACCAAGACTGAAAAACATGAAACTATAAATTCATGCTTGGTGAAACAAAAACTGCTCTCTACTTGATCCAAAATGTCTGGTACGTAAATAGAATATAAATGCACAGAGGAGCAGTAGCAGGACATTACAGTGTTGCTTGTTTCTAGCTTGCTGTTGCAGTTTAGAGTATGAAAACCGCAAGTGTTTAGTAAGATTCTCTCTCTCCGATATTCCAGTTTGAGCCAGGATCTACTGCAAGCAAGATCTGGTCTCCATATGAAAGGACTCTTTTTTTATGCCACTGTAGAGGGGTGGGCCGCTCTATCCAGTCCTCAGAACTCTCTTCAGGTCATGCTCCTTTTTGAGTGACATTCCTCACACCATCCTCAAGTTATTTCCCCTTGCTGGACGTATGATGATCCTTATTGCTTGCCTTGAGGGAGAGATCTGTGGGTATAAACCAGAGGTAGTCAACCTTTTTATACCTACCACCCACTAATGCATCTTTCTTGATGGTAAAATTTCCTTACTGCCCCCCAGTGCTCGATGGAAGGAGGATTCAGCTTGTGCCGTAGAACCTCCTACCACCCACCTAGAATCCTGAAATGCCCACTAGTGGGCGGTAGGGACCAGGTTGACAACCCCTGGTATAAACCATACAAGGTATAAACCATACAAAGGTAATAGCGGCACCCATTGCTCTACCTGGTTTTGTCTCCAGCCCCACCTACAAATGTCATATGGCTTCTGGAATATTCTACACAAGGGAGTGCAGCCCTTGGGCTGAAAATGGATCTCTGTGCCTGCTGTGAGTGGAGAGCACAGAAAATATATATTGTGCAGTTTCCAGTAGAAACTGGCCCTAATGTATCTACTGTTCTGCAAACTTAAGGTCAAACTATATATTTGACTTTAAAACTTTAAATACTATCAGGATTGGGGTGGCAGGGTAGGTTTGTTTGTTTGTTTGTTTGTTTGTTTGTTTGTTTGTTTTCTTTCCTCCTCCAACACTGTGGTCCTGATGAAAGGTCCCTTCCTATTCACTAACTGCATTGAATGGAAATCTGCCATTGGGATCAGTGCAATGTAGCCTCCCTCTCAAAGCAAATACCAGCTTGAAGAGGTGGGCAGTTGGGCTGCAGCGTGGGAATGAAGTGTTTAAGAAAGAACCACCACCATCAACTGTGGTCAATATAATGACTACTATTTACAATTAAATAATAATAATCCAAGACCAGACTATTAATTAGCATCATGAATAGATTGGCACATAATCTAGCACAAACACAAACCCTATTCAGATGTTCATGTTCTGTGTTAAATCAACACATGTGTGGCAGAAGAGTGGGGACAAGTCCTCTAATTCTGCTCCTCTGCTGCAATTCCTGTTAATCTCCATGAGCTGGAGGGTGACTGTCTGGAGGAGAGCCTGCCTGTTGTCTCCCTGTGTGCTACAGGAGAACCCTGAAAATTCAAGATTCTGTGTTTCACAGGTAGCCTCCACAAGCAGGCTTCCTGCTGCATATAGTAAGTCTCCAACATGTGGGTAGTGGATGGGGCCAAGAGGTGCTGGAGTGAGAACCCTCACTTTTATCCCTTGCATGTTGAGACTAACACCCGAATAGAGCTACTACAACCTTCTTCCTTCCCAAGCATCCAATCCAGTAGTCCTCTTATGCTCTTGGCTCAGACGTGGCGGCCACAGCGAGCTCTGCTGCCAACAACAGTTGGCTCCCAAGTTAGTGCTTTATTGAGCAAGCCTTCATTCTTGTAGGTTTGCATACAAGCTTTCAAACCTCTCATACCAGAAGCTGTTGATTCTTATACATGCATGAGAATTTTATCAAGTCTAGCAGTTCTAAGCTGTACTAAATTATCAAGAAACAAAGTCCCTAGGATTGCTACGCTGTGTCTGTTTTGTTTTTGTTTTAATATTACACTGTGTCTGCTGTAGTTGTTGCAATCACTTGTGAATGATGGGTTTGTCTTCCATGGAAATGTCAATGCAGTGAGTGTGTTTAGGTTTGTAACCGTAATATTGTTATATGTGATTTATTGGAGACAATATTGAACATTATGAAGAACACGGAATAGTTTACTGTTTAGTCAACTGTGGAGGGAAGCAAATGGCAAATGAGTCAAAGTGCACAATAAGGCTTTTTTTATGCCAGGTGTTCATTTGTTTCATTCACACATGTGGGAGAGTGTAGAAGGACTTAGTTAGGCTACCTACACATCATACATTTAAAGTACAAGACTTCTCCCAAAGCACCTGGAGAACTGTAGTTTACCCTTTACAAAACTGCCATTCCTAGCACCCTGAGCAAATTACATTCCCAAGATTCTTTGGGAGAAGCAATGTGTTTTTAAAGGCCAAATGTATGGCCTTATGAGCTGACTTGGCTGACTTCAGCTTGTCCATATATTGGTATGACATTTGCATAGCCATCAGCAGCTTCCTTTAAGAAACAGGTGCTTCTAAATTCCAGAAATGTGGAATAGCATTTTGATGACGACACTGTGTGAATGCTGAAAAAATCTTTCATGTGCAAACAGCATCAAGTCTACAATAAATTGTTGTGGGGAAGCACACAGAGAGAGAAGGAGAGAAAGCATTTAAGTTGACAGTCTTGCAGTTGTTACAAAAATACCATGGCAAAAGTGAAATGCCCAAGTCATAAATTGCTGAAACTTAATTTTGCTGTGTTCATGAGGTGCAGCTTGAAATAGCTAAAACTGGGAATATTTCAAGTCTTAAGATTGTTTTTAGCATATTTTTGCAAATGGGAGAAGTCAGTATTTTAAACTATTAAATACTATTTTAAAAATAGACCAGGGGAAAGGAATGTGCTAGCTAATGAGTGTGTAGACTTTGTCTTCCCTGCAGAGTGACTCAAATCCACATGATAATACTTACCTTATATTTGCATGAAAGTTTCTCCAGTTAGCTGTGAAGATGTGCAAAGTTGCACATAGCAGCACTTCATATGAACTTAGGCAGGGTCTTGTTTGTTTTTACTGCAATTAGAACAGCAATTTTTTCTGTCCTTTCACCGTAGTCCTAAGTCAAGTTAGATGCACTTGCAAGGCAGTGGAAAAAGCTGCAGAGATTGCTAATAGCATTGCCAGTTTTTTATTTAAAAAAACACATAAAAATGTGTACAGTGTATTAAAATGTGCTAGAATACATCCCTTTGTGATAAACAATCCTGTCCTCAGTCCCATTGGTATTATCCCTAGTTAGTTAGGCTAGTTGGGATATTGTTGGAATAATTAGCAGGCTACATTCTTAAAGCGCTCAACGCTTAATTTTTGAGGGCCACAGTGAAAATGTAGATAGAGTGAGGCCATATCTCTTAAAGTCCTACCTTTTGTCAGTTGAGGTTGGTCCATTAGGTTTAATGGGGCACTGCCCCTAGCAACTTCAGTATGTCCCCACCTGCCTGTCTTGCAACCAGTCCAAACAATTAAACCCCTGTGTTGCAAACAATTATCAGTAATATCCAAGGCAACACGCTGACCAAGTACAACAATGCGATGTCAATATAAACTCTATAAATCTATAGATCTATAAATCTCTGAAAATCACAAAATATGCACTCTTGATGGAGTCTCTTGAAAACACAGAACCAAATAAACATCAGTCTTATAAGTCTCTGAAAGTCTTTGTAGACTATGCAAGTGTCTGAAAGAAGCAATGGGTCAGATTCGTATCTGGTGAAAACAAGCCATAAATCTTTGTTTTATAACGTCCAATGCTGCCGAAGTGGTCCGCAAACAGACATAGTGAACAGTGATTCCGGATATACCCACTGTTTCGTGAAATTCTTCTTCAGCACAGCAGAAGGATACAGAAATGCTTCATAAACACATCTATATCGTTAATGGAATTGTATTGGTCCCCACTGGGTGCCAGCCACTGTTGCCTTTGGTCATAAGCACAACTCCGTCCAGTTTCCTATTTGGGCTCTATAGCTTGGCACATTGGTGGTCAGCTGGTATTCCTTCAGGGGAAGGGGTTGCAGATATGGTCCAGGAGCTCTTAGTGGATTTTGCCTAATGAGCGCATCCACCAGTGTGACTGAGCGCATCCAAAACCCAACTTGAAGCCAGATTGAAATAAAAAGCATCATCCAGACTATCTGGAATTCAGAATCTACCACATTCCAGCAGCTTGCCCAAAACTGTAAGGTTAAAAACTGTTTCCCTTGCTTTTGTTTCTGTTTGCGTTTGGGTTCTAAAATGCCTAAATGAATTTCATATTAAATATATAGGTAATTACAGCCCACATTCACCCCATTAGTTCAATGGAAATAATTTAGTGGCATATTTAAATAATTGTGCAGGGCTCCATAAGGATCACATCTGGATATTTACATCAAAAGATAATATGTTATTCATAATAGCATATACAGAATACATATAAGAAGATCAAATGGATTCTCTTCCCATAAAATTCTTTCTCAGCCATCTACAATGAGAAGATACTTGTGAAATGCTCATTAAACATTTGATGCTTAACACGGGAGGAAAGTTTTGCATTATGAATTCCCATGACACAGAATCATGAAACCACTATATTTTATATATTTTAAAAATAATTTTATTGATATGCTAAGCTTGATATTTGATTGAACATATGTCTATAATTCAAAGAATAATCACTCCTGTATGGCTATCAATTGGGTACAGAATTTGTCCCTTCCTGTTCAGAAGCAGAGTTGTGATATCATAGGGATCTTTCACATCTTACACAATTTCTACCCACAAGGCATTTCTGTATAGGAATTAACATGCTGCCTACAAGTAGACCAATCAGTATCCAATCCTCAATTAAGATGCATCCTTAGGATCAATTTAGACAATTAAACAATTTTAAAAAATTATTATTTTCATAATTTATATTCCAACTTTCCTCAAGACTGATCTTTAAAAATAAATAAGACAGAAGTTTAGAAAGTTGAGGTATTTTTAGTCTGTTTTCGTATTTTAGCTTTTGTATGTTTGAAAGTATGGTTGTGATTTTTTATTTTATTGTATTGTTTTATTTTTTTGTAAACTGCTTTGAGGGTTCCCCCCCCCCCAATCAAGTGGTGTATATATTTTATGGGGGGGGGGGGAATAAAACACAACACACTGTTAAAACAGTTGGCTGTTTGAACAGCTCTCCACTGTCACTGCACACATCCTATATTACACGTGAAATGCCTACCAGAAGACAATTCTCTTCAGCAGGTGTGAAAAAATAGATAAACTCAGCACTAGCTGTTCTTTGGGTAGGTGGGGGGGTGTCCGCGCGTATGCTAGCTGGTTTGACTATTCCCAGATCACTATGCAAACATGTGCAAATAGCTCTGGTGGCAAACCAAATCCAAATTTTGGTGACATCAGAGTTCTGGTCACCTGCAAAGAATGGGGAAAATCACTCAGATGATGATCAGGAATGGGAAAGGAGTGAAATTATGGGTTGTGCCCTTGTCTGAGCTGTCCATGGAAGGTATATACACTGCTGTCAAATCAGGAATCATGCTTTGATTTGGCAAGCATGTCATCTGCATAGCAGTATGCTGCTGGTGACTTCTGGAGTCTTCTGTGAAAATTATGAAATGAAAAACAACTTTAGCATACACCCAGAAGAAACTGTGGCAGCCTCTGTGAGTTCAACAATACCTCTCAAAGTGAGCCAGTCTTTCCCTGAACAGATGCGACAAATGTTAAAATATCTAAATTCCATATCGTATCCACATCCTTCCTTCCAAAATTAAAAGCTTGATAATTGAAAGAGATGATTGCTTCATTTTTAAAGGTTTTAAATTACACTAGCAGACACCTCTAATCCTGTCTGATAGAGAACTCTTACATACCCCACTGTGAAACTGACCAACACAATTGGGTCAAGTATCTTCCTCATTTATGTTGTAGCTTTCATTCAAGCAAGTCTTGTTCAGGGAATGAAAACTTTGAAGAAGGTAATAGAGATAGCAGATCTATTTTTGTTGGTCAGTCTAACCTTGTAAAAAGGTTAAGAAGAGGAGTTGGAAAATCTTTTTCTTTAGTTAGCATATTTTGAAATGAAGGAGAATTATATAAGAAGAAAATTATCAACGCTGAAGACTGCATTTTTATATATAAACAATTTTACCAATAAAACAAGTCTGGTATGGAAATAAATCACTAGATAGCACCAATGTACAGTCATTCAAAAATAGTTCTAGCATCTCACTCACCAGAAAAGTATATTTGCTTGCTGAGTTAGAGAAAAGATGCGAAGTTACTGTGAAGCCATTTTCTTGTGTGTGAGTGGTGATTTATTCAGATGTTGGGACATGTCACACACGAAGTAACCAGAACAGAGTTCCACCAACACCCACATTGTAATAGTATTCTAAGATGTAGAGAGCTGCAGTCTCACTACTTGTTCATCATCGTGTTCAAATGAAAGGTCATTTCTCAGAAATAACAACCCATGGTGGATTTGTCACCTTACCTGTTGTCTGAATTTGTAGGATTTTAAGAAAAGCTACATATTCAGCAAATTCACAAGGTAGAATCTTTCCTGAACTACATGAGTTCACTTAAGGGTGGAGACAACTGTTCTGATGCCCCTTCACTTCCTGCAAATAGCAAACTAGAGCACTGAGGGGCAAAGGGTGGGTTCTAAGGCCTTTTCATGATTCAGTAGCAATCTTTCAACTACAGTCTGATGGGTTACAGCCTCAGATATTCTCTACTGTGTGGTTCTGTTGATTGTGTAGGGCAGCTCTTACACACACACACACATACACACACACAATTTTAATGGTTATTTTTTGGTAAACTGCTTAGAGGGTGTGTGTTTTTACAATCAAGTAGTATATACTTTTTGTTAATAGTAGTAATAATAATAATAATAATAATAATAATAATAATAATAATAATACTTCAGTCTCATTAGGTAGGCCTCTAGATCTTTAACAACACACCACAATCCAATCCAACTATATTTATGGGTAAGTTACTACTAAGACAAATTTAAGCAATATAATTTAGTCCAAAAAGTATACATCAGTTTAGTACTACCCATTGTTACCATTGGAAGAAATTACGAGAATAGAAATGAAGCGTGAAGAATTTGTGGCTCTCTAAATGCAACTCCCAACATCATTGGCCACTAGCCATGCTGGCTGGGGCTGATGAGAGTTGGAGTTCAACAACATCTGGAGAACCACTAGCTCCCTACCCTTAACACAAATTTATTCCCAGAATAATGCAGTCTAATGAGGTAAACTCTATATTTAAGTTTAAACGAGTTTTTAAAATACTTTGTTTATTTGGAATCTCTTTTATGTAAGGTTGAACCATTGTCCCAGGGTTTTCTTCCATGCAGTCAGATGTTAAGTTGCTTAATCATTTGCACTGGTGTAATTGCTTTCCATTGTGGTGCAATTTCATGTTTTGCAGTGTTGTGCTGTCATAGCAATTTGACCACACATTCCATAACCAGCTTGGGCCATAAGACAGAAATGTAAATATTCTGCACATTGTCCTTTGGCAATAAAATTGTATGATGTCATTTACTGCTTGACATAATGCAATGCAAGTATGGATCCGTTTGTGTTCGTTCACCATATAGTTCCAAAATGAAAAGAACGGTTGGGATCTTGAGCACTGGTTTAGAATTTTAAAAACCATTGAGGCAATCAAGTTACCAGTACTTACAAGCAAAGGTTTTGAGAAGTGAGGTGAAAATCTTTTCCCTCCCCTTTTGGAAAACAAGCAACTAAATCATTCGTGCAAAGGAAGGTTTATTTATTTATTTTAAAATGACCTATTTTAACCTAGCTCTGTTTGCTATTTATATTAATTTGCGTCTTTCAATCTGTTTTTAGACACTAGCTAATGAATCTACATGATCCCACTGAGAATTGAGGAGGCTGAAATTTTCATAGCTGTCTGTGATTAATGAAGTGTAGTTGTCAAAATATGTAGGCTAAGGAGGAGCGGTAAGACTTCAGGATGGAGGCACTGGGATAATGAGCAGTTATTGCTGTTCTTTTTCTTTTTCAAAACTGGTGTTAAATATGACTTTTCTGTTTGGCTCCTAATTTTTAGGCAGCAACAGATTCTATAGAAACCACAGAGGCGGCTGCATGTATTGCTTGTGAGCACTCTGAGGTGGCCAAAATGGAAGAAGAATCAGACCTGGAGTGGGATTCTACATGTAGGGATGACTCCCTGACTATAGGGGGAACATAGGAAACTGCCTCATACCAGAGTCAGACTATTGGTCCATCTAGCTCAGAGGTACAACTCTCATCCCTGGCCATTGGCCATAATGCCTTGGACTGATAGGAGTTGGGAACTGAAGACCATGTTAGCTAACCATGAGCCAAGGAAACAGGCATTGAGAAAGAAAGGGTAAAACCTATTCTTCTTCCTAGGCCATCATCCATTCAGGCACCGAGCAGACCTGCTTAACTTCAGCAAGGTAGTGGCCTTATGTGTCTTCAGGTGATACTTCAAGCCCAATATAATGAAGGAATCTGGCACACCTCACGTGGTAGGACATTCCATAAGGTGGACACCCTGACAGAAAAAAATCCCTAACCCTGGTTGACACCAGCTTCACCCTACTGTAAACCTATCTGTGATTGTCAGGTGAAGGACAGTAAAGAAATTTAATTTTTTAATGGTGGTGGTGGTGGTGTCATGAGAGCTGGAGCAGGACCTCAGATTATAATTGGGGCATGTGGAGAGAAACATATGGAAGACAGTGGTTCTTGATGTACCTAGATCACAAGCTATTAAGAGCTTTACAGGTTAGGTTCCTAAATCCTGAGGTCCCAACCAGGCTATCTAAAACTTATACCAACAGCTTGAACTAAACCCAGAATCTACTTGACAGTCTGTGCAAATCACACAAGACTGGTGTGATGGAACCAAATCGCTGTTAGCTCCTTGGGCGCAGCATCCTATATAGTAACAGTAGTCCTTCCTGGAGGTCACTTCGTCATCCTTACTTGTCTGTTTATGGGGGGAATATCAAATGGGGCAGTCTTCCAGAAAGAACTCGCTGTAAAGATTTTACCTTATCTCTGAGAGTCAAGGGATATTTACAGGCTGGAAGTGATGTTATTGAAAACAGAATATGCTCTATTTGACATTGTGTTAAATACTATTTTTCAGTTCCTTTCCATAATTTTATATTCTCATTCCGTATTTTTCTGTTGTGAACTGCCCTGGATTGTTTGGATGAAGGGTGGTTTACAAATTTAATTAAGAATAATAATAACAGAACCACAATTAATGGATGATCTATTAAGGTCCATGCTTCTGCCTTTACTTCCATACTACTAAAACCTTTACTGTCAAGCACATAATACAATCTTCATAACAAAGCCTGTTCTCTTTGTAGTATTGCTAATAAGAATTAGCTTTGACTGTCCTCTGCATTTTCTTTCTCACCTCCTCAAGTAATATGTAATAATGACTTTGGTTCTTTTTAGATGCCTTTCTTTGGGCATCATAAAAGCACCTTCAATTATACTGTTCCAGCTATCCATTGCAGAGAGCCATTATATATGAGAAGCATTATTCATCCATTACATCCCCTTTGCAAGTGTATTTATTTGCTATTTAATGAAAAATAGACTTGTACACAACCTTTTGTTTCCCCCTCTGTTATAGGAGGCTCCAGGGATCAGTAGTGGGAACTTTGCTGGGAACCGGGCCATGGCAAATGCCCAACTAAGTCATCTCCTGGTGCCAACCCTGGTTCTATACATTTTTGCGTCTTTTGTGTGTAGAATAATGATGAACCAGCACTTTGATGCTCAGAGGGCAAGTCAGGTCTTACGGGTTGGGGGTTTTTTTATGCGCTCATTTGCAGTTGCCATATTGTACATCTGTTAGTTCGGGTCTGAGACTTCTGTGCTACACAGACTGGCTTTCCATGCATGTTTAAGTAATTAGCAGTTTCAAGACCAAAACCAATCGGGCAATGTTTTGGTTCCAGTGCTCCATGCTTTAATGGTGATCTGTCCTGCTACCAGCTTCAAGCAGGACATTGATCCAGCATGGTAATTGAGAGCTGTGTACTTCCATTAGTAGCAATGTTTGAAATACACGCCTTGCCCTCCTGCTGTTCAAGCATTGAAAATTGTCAATTATATGTGACAGACTGATTATAATTTGTCCTTTTAGTGACATAGTAAAGTGTTTTTCTTTACCATGGGAAAAAGACATTCCAGTACATGAATACAGTGGTACCTCGGGTTAAGAACTTAATTCGTTCTGGAGGTCTGTTCTTAATGTGAAACTGTTCTTAACCTGAGGTACCACTTTAGCTAATGGGGCCTCCAGCTGCCACCACACTGCTGCCGCGTAATTTCTGTTCTCATCCTGAAGCAAAGTTCTTAACCTGAGGTACTATTTCTGGGTTAGCGGAGTCTGTAACTTGAAGCATCTGTAAGATGAAGCATCTGTAACCCGAGGTACCACTGTATAGCATTTTAATCCTCTTTAGCTTTGTTTTGGAAAGTGTCAGTTTGTTTTAACAAGTGTCAATGTGTGGCTTCCATTTTTATATATGCTGTAATTGATATATAAATATTACTATATAGTTGTATCTCACTATTAATATAATGTCAGATAAACATTATTTAGCAATCCCATAACTGTAATGGGGGCTACAGGATTGCCATAAAAAGTCCACTTAGTCACGTTGTTCCATAAGAAAAAAATCCAACATACATATTGGGGCAATAGCTTTATTAGGCTGACCAAAACACCACAAAATAGCATGCAAGCAATGTGTGGGTCTCCTCCGTCTCCATGCTCCATCTTAAGACTTTTACCAGATGCAGACAGAGAGAACCTAAGCAACAGCCTTTTCTCTCTCCACCCTCTCCCTCTCCCACTTTGCCTTGCCTTTATCTCACCACACCCAGTCTTGATTCATTCCCAGGAACCTCTCCTCTGACTTGGCAGGAACTGGGTCTTTTCATTCCCTGCACACATTCCTTTAAGCTAGGTGTGAGTGTCTACTCTAGGTACAGCCAATGTGGTACCCTCCAGATACTGTCAGACTCCAAATCCCACCCCACCCACCCCAACCACATGCCCAGTGGTCAGGGATGCTGGGAGCTGTAATCCAGCAATATCTGGGGAACAGAGGTTCCCTATGTACAAAGCTGCTTCTACCATTAAATGGGGATTCCCTTGCAGGTGTACAATGCTGCCTACTCCAGGCTTGGTGCCCTCTGGATGACATTGGACTACAAATCTAATCAGGCCTAGCCAGCATGGCCAATGCTCAGGGATGATGGGAATTGTAGTCCAACAACACCTGGTCTATTCTGATTGGGAGCAGCTCTCCAGAATCTCTGGCAGAGTTGCCCTCCCCCCATCAACTGCTTACCTGATAGCTTAGGGCCTTAGGTAAATATGTCAAGGACTGAACTGAGCTATGGTTCTCCCCAAATTATTGATTGTTTGTTTATTTGTTTGTTTTAAAAGCAACAACATTAAAACCAACTGCAAGCAAACCCAGACCTTATATATATACAGTGATTTATTTACTTTTGACAGTTGGGAAAGGGCTGTAGCTCATTGGTAAAAAGCACATGTTTTGCATAGAGAAGATCCCAGACTCAGTCGCTGGCATCTTCAGGTAGGGTTGGGGAAAGCTCCTATCTGAAATCCTGGAGATTTTCCTATATTGTAGATAGCACTGAGCTAGAAGGACCTATGATCTTAGAATCCTAGAACCACAGAACTGTAGAATTGGAAGAGACCATGAGGGTCATCTAGTCCAGCCCTCTGCATTGCAGGAATCTTTTGCCCAACATGGGGCTCAAACCCACGACCCTGAGCGTCTCATGCTTTTGCTACTTTTCATATCAGACACATGGGTTTTCTGAAAAGAACCATCACTATTCCTAGCTTCCCTCTAGACTCATCCCTGTTTCCTCTTCCCTTGCACACATTCAGGTGACCCAGTTCCACACCAGCATCACTGTGCGGCTATTTACAAGTCATCACAAGGTGGTGACATTGGTTGTCTGAATGAACTGAGCAAATGAAATAGGAACCAATCCTCAAATCCAGGGATAACAAACAGCTTCTCGTTTACTTCTTATAGCGAATGCAGGACACCGTACCTATTTTAAGCCTTTTTGATACTTCAAAATACACCTATTCAGAGCCACGTTTTAAAATAGCTGACTAAATTAGCTGCAACATATTTTTCCTGACATCGTAATTGGCTAATAATCTCTTAGTTAATGTCTGTAACCTACAGATGTCTGCACACTAAACTCCAGCAACTGTAGCTAATTATATTTCTTTTAATGAATGCTGAGTCACAGTCAAAACCTCACCAGTGCAAATTGGCCTGCGCAGGAGCAATTTGTTTTATGGGATGAAAATAACCAAGCAGGATATTATCAGTGCAGGGGGCTGATTAGCCTAGTCCCTCAAAGTCATGTTTCCTGGTAATTTTTTGGTGAAAGAAACGAGATTTTCATTTAGTAGAGAAATTCTCTCCCTCTGCATATTTCATAGAAAGCATTGAACACGGATGTTCTGTGTTGACTGATGAAATGAGCTGAACCAGATTGGTGAAGCGCAGCAGCACTGCGTAGGTAGAAAAGGCTCCCACATCTTCTAACACTAATTAGCATATTTTTAGCACTCATTTGTAACTGGACATGTGGGAACGTTCTAGCACTAGGTGCATTTCCAGCTCTGAATAAAGCAGTAAAAATAGAAGCTTGGCGCACACATTAGTGCTCTCACATTAATGGAGACATAATGTGTACATATATTGTAAAGCTATTTCAAAATATTTTCAAGTGACTAATGATAATTTCTCTTTGAGAGCAGCGGGATTTGCTTGTTTAGTGCACTTTGTAGGGAAAGGACAAAAAGGAGATAACAGTATTCCCTCCCCTTCAATTTCATAGAAAATTATCAACAGAAATTTTAGGCCACTCTCAGACCTAATAATAACACGTGTATAAGATACTTCCCAGTAGAATTGTTTAAGAACTACTTCATAATAATAGTTACAGATAGGTAGCCGTGTTGGTCTGCCATAGTCAAAACAAAAAAAATTTTTTTCCTTCCAGTAGCACCTTAAAGACCAACTAAGTTAGTTCTTGGTATGAGCTTTCGTGTGCATGCACACTTCTTCAGATACACCCATACCAAGCTCATACCAAGAACTAACTTAGTTGGTCTTTAAGGTGCTACTGGAAGGAAATTTTTGTTTTTTGTTTTTTCATAATAATAAAATGAGACAATGACTCACATTTTCCTTTGATATTCCTTTGATTATTAGCAGTGCTTATTTTTGCAAGGCGTGTAAAAGCTGCAAAGTGGTAAAATAATATGGATGAATGGAGAAAGAATCTTCCCGTTTTATGATCACACAAGCAGCTGGGTTAAAGTGAAAGAGAAATAGACACCTTCTGGTGTAGTAATGTGGCACATTGTTCAGCTCACAGAGCTGATTTGTAGTCATAAAGGTCTACAAAAAAAGGGAATCCATCTTTCTTAGTTAAGTCAAGATTAGCATGGAGTAATAGGTTTGTTATCTGCTTGCTCTGCCTTCATGTCACCTGCAGTGTGTTTCAAGGTTGTGAGGTTCCCTCTGAGGTCCTGCAAGAAAGATCTGGAAGAAGGATCTGTAAAAGTATGCAAGAAATAAAACTTGTCAAGGAAATGGTACAGGGCGATAGTTAGGGTTTTCTTTGGTATCTTTTCGATGGCTAGATCCTTTTCCTTTCCTTTTCCTTTGGATGGCCTTGTTTAGCACCCATTAATTAGCATTTGTTAGCGAGGTTACAGAGAACCAGGCAGAGGGCCTTCTCAGTAGTGGTGCCTGCCCTCCTGTCAGATGTTAAAGAGATAAATAATCACACGACATTCCATAGATATCTGAAGGCACCCCTGTATCAGGAACTTTTTAATGTGTGGTGTTCTGCTGTGTCTTTGTATATTTTGTTGAAAGCTGCCCAGGGTAGCTGGAGCTACCCAGTCAGATGGGCAAGGTACAAAAATAAATTATTATTAGTAGTAGTAGGAGTAGTAGTAGTAGTTGTAGTAGTTAAGACTTCCTGAGTCCCCTGTTTGTGTGAGTTGGGGGTGTTAGCTATTGCAGTATATCTTTAATAAAGAACTAATCTCTGTGGATGGATTCTTTTACCTGGTGTACCCAGTGCTTTTTTTTTTAAAGACAGGGTGTGATTGATGGGTGGAAGTGACATTGCCAAAACTGTGGGAGGATCTTCAGAGTTCCTGTGCTGGTGTTCCTTTCTACAGTTGTTTTGTTGCCTTCTGTTTTGTTGATGGGAGTTAACTGGAATGCTCGATTAATAAACAAAAGTATGCAACATCTGAAATCACTCAGGGACATGCTCAGTAGAAATTACCTCTTCAGCCAGCCACTGCTTATACGGTAATAGCAAAATTAAGAGCACACCATCATTTGGCAATTAACTTTAATTTTCTTTTCCCTAAAGGGGTTACAAATAGTTTTTCCTGCATAAAAAGTTTCATCTAATAGCATTTCCCAGAACTATTGGCTCATTTCCTGCCCAATCAAGAAAGCTTTGGTGAAGAACATTCTCCAGACTTAGGCTACTTTTTTAAAAAATGACCCTATGAATGACACTGCTCCAGCCATTACTTCCACTCTTGGAGAATCCCACTTCACCAACATCATATGCCTCTACCTAGTGTGTATTCATTGACTCAATATATTCATATACTACTTAATATGACAGTCCTTAAGAAGATGGCAAAGTAAAAAAAATACCATATCTATAAAATGATGAAATTGAGAAACTGCCAAGATTAAACGAAGCTACAGTGTAATGCTATGCAACAAAGCACCACAGTTCTAAAAAAGGAAAAACATAGCAGCAAATTTTGAAACATTTTAATAAAGTCAGCCTTCCCCTTGCCAAAGCACATCCTGAGTTGTTGGTAATGAAGTTATTCTGACTTCCAGCGGATGGGATTGCACAGTGTCCTTTGGTGTAGAAAGATGTCTGGGCTAATGCCATGAGCACCTATTCACCAACAAATTTGTCTTGGGTTTCTTTCCTAGCTCCCAAGCCTGTTTATTCCATTTTGAAAGTCCTGCTGTTCTCAAATGTATTTTTGCTTTAAAAAAATTCTGCTGCCATTGGGGCCAAGGTGGACTGGCAGGTGGCTACTGTGAGATGCTGGACTAGATGAACGATTGACCTGATCCAGCAGGTTCTTATTATTTTTTTAGGTTGCATGTAAGCAAAACATTGATAAAGGTAAAGGTAAAGGTACCCCTGACCATTAGGTCCAGTCACGGATGACTCTGGGGTTGCGTGCTCATCTCGCTCTATAGGCCGAGGAAGCCGGTGTTTGTCTGCAGACATGTGGCCAGCATGACTAAGCCGCTTCTGGCGAACCAGAGCAGCACACGGAAATGCCGTTTACCTTCCTGCTGCAGCGGTACCTATATATCTACTTGCACTTTTACGTGCTTTTGAACTGCTAGGTGGGCAGGAGCAGGGACCGAACAATGGGAGCTCACCCCATCGCGGGGATTCAAACCACTGACCTTCTGATCAGCAAGCCCTAGTCCCTCTAAAATATTGATAGTTGGAATAAAACAATACTATTTGAGGAGGATCTAACGGACAGCACCAGAGGCAGCATTTTGTGAAATAATTATAAAAGAGCTGCCTGTGTTCCCCCAAGAGTTTTATACCCCAAATGTATTTTCACTAATTTAATTAAACTGTTTCCTGAGGTCCCTCTCCTCTCCATTTTGGGGGGGCTGATCTCCATTTTTCTTCTTCCAGTGATTAATAAAACTAAACAACCTTACTTTGAAGTGAGCAAATAGCTATGCTGTTTTAACCTCAAGACTAGCCTTGTGGGCTACTCAGCTATGCAAAATTTTATGTAAATTAACATTATTTTCAAGGCAGGGATGGATTAAAAAAAAATTATAGTACTGCAGATTGTAAATGTCAATATGTAATTCTGGGTTTTGTGCCGCACACTGAAGTTCTATGGGTAGTTTCATTTTATCTAGATAATGAACTCATCTATAGTGAATGTTCTGTCCTCATAATCACTTCCAAGTACGACATTTAACTCCATTTAAGTCCCATTTCATTTACTGAAGCAGGACGCTCGTGGTGCTGTGGTCTAAACCACTGAGCCTAGGGCTTGCCGATTGAAAGGTCGGTGGTTCGAATCCCTGTGACAGGGTGAGCTCCCGTTGCTCGGTCCCTGCTCCTGCCACCTAGCAGTTCGAAAGCACACCAAAAAGTGGAAGTAGATTAATAGGTACCGCTCCGCCGGGAAGGTAAACAGCGTTTCCATGCGCTGCTTTGGTTTCACCAGAAGCTGCTTAGTCATGCTGGCCACAAGACCTGGAAAAACTGTCTGCAGACAAACGTCGGCTACCTTGGCCAGTAAAGTGAGATGTGCGCTGCAACCCCAGAGTCATTCGGGACTGGACTTAACTGTCAGGGGTCCTTTACCTTTTACCTTTTTAAGTCCCAGTTCATTTACTGAAGCATTGGTTGCTCACGAGGGGGCAGTAACATCCTCTGAGATACAGCATTGTCCTCATCAGAACAGGGATGTGGTATAGCAGGGGCAAGGTTGGGGGGGTCTCCAGGTTAGCACAGTGGTGGCCCTGAAGGAGCACATATACCTGTGGGGCTACTGCCACCAACCCACAGCTCCCCCAGCTTTCACTGCTGCCTCACCCCTCTAGCGCTGAGAGGATGTTGCTGTCTCCACCACCTCAAGATACCCTGCTGTGTTAAGTAGTGTGATGCAGTGGCTTGAGCCCTTACTCCCTATTGCAGCTGGGCCGTTCGACTTCCAAAATGTTTGGAAACCAAAGCACGGCTTCTGATTGGCTGCAGGGAGTTCCTGCAGCCAATCAGAAGTGGCGGAAGCCCTATCGGACGTTCGGGTTCCAAAAGAACGTTTGCAAACCAAAACGATCACTTCTGGGTTTGTGGCGTTTGGGAGCCAAAACATCCAAGTCACAGGGCATTCGGGATCCAGGGTACGATTGTATATGCATGTTATAAATAAATACAGGGCCCAGGAGGCTCTCAACATAGTGCTACTTTCCCAGCGTAGCTGTACAGTATTGCATCACAGTGCTGCAGCATCCTCCCGGCTGAATGTGTGAAATGGAATGCAGAAATCATACGGTTGTCCTTATGTGAAAAGGCTTCATGTTTGCCTTTGCCAGCAAGGGTGTTAAAAGAAATGAGATGGTTGCTTTTGTTTATTATGGTATGAAGGGTTTGTGGCCAGCAGATCAAGGAGAAAGAGTTATTTCCCCTTTTCACAGGAATGTTTGCCAATAATTTCAGCCATTCTATTGCTTTTTCATACAAACGCAGCTTGTTTTTAACTTTTTGGATTTTAAATTGTTAATTTTTTATTCTTCTGCCCTTCTGGTTTTCTTGTGATTAAGAGTGAAAGATGACGGCAACTAACTCTGCAAGCTGCTAGTTTAAACAGCAAATGAATATGTGGAGGAGGCATTGGATCACTCACGCTGACCTCATAACTGTTACAGTCCAGGTCAGGGGGATCAATGAAGGTTACAGATCATGGATAGGGGAACCTACAACAGTTGCCCATATACTGTATATGTGCAAATGACACCTTAAAGATGCGGAATTCAGACCAGTAAGCAGACTCCAAAATCTCCCTCTTACATGATCCACATCCCATGTCCATGAATTCCCCCACTTCACCTATTTGTACTCTTGGGGCACTTCCAGACTCTTGTCATTTTGTGGCTGGGATTCAAGCAAAAACTAGCAAATTGAGGTTGCACCCAAGGGCGAAGGAAGGCTAACCAGCACCCAGTGCATGCGCATGTGCCGTACGTAGCGTAGAGGGCAGCAGCAGAGGGATCCTCCGCATGCGGCGGCGGTGCAATAGTGATGGCTCATGCCGCGCTGGTGGGATGGGGCGAGTCTCCCGCAGTCTGCCTTGTTGTCACCCCCCTCAGAGATGGTACCTGGGGCGGACTGTGTCCCCTGCCCCCTTCCTCCACCACTGGTTGCACCATTAAAGTTAATTTGGCGCTCTTTGCCCCCCAATCATACTTTCTGCAGTAAGAAAAGTGATACAAAAATGCACTAGAAAGTGTTGGATAACACTTCCTTGACATGGTGTCACATAAGCTCACTGTGAACAAATTGGAATGAATTCTCATTAAATAGATGCTGTTGTATATAACCGTCCCACAAACTTTGTGCAAACAAATTTTCTGTGGACAGGTTGTCTCAAAGTGACTTCTTATCTGCTCAAGTCAAGAACTAAAAAAGTAAAGAAAGCAGTGATGTCCTGTTTCAGTCCCCTTCACTGCATGTACTTAGCAACGCAGAAGGAGCTTGAAAAGTTTCTACATCTCCCTCCATGACTGATTATATTATTGTTTTATTTCTGTTGGCTTTGGCTCTGTTTGTTTGCCTAGCTGGCAGGATGGTCATTGAAAGCACTGCTGCATGAGCACATGGCGTTATTTTTTCTGGCTGGGGTGGACATTTTATGGCTTTTTTAAAAAATTGGCACTTGGTCACTTGGCAGTTTCCAAACTGGTGTGGGCAATAGTGCAGCTATGGAGGGATAATATCTCTAGGCCCTTTAATAACTCACAGTGTTAATTATTGAAAGACCATTGCTATCTTAGTTGTGCCCTTTCCCCTTAAATTCAAAGTCACCAGCATGTGATTAAATTAAAACATAACAATACGGAATGGTTAATGCCTGCTTATCTTAATCACTACATTAGCGTGAAGTGGGTATTGTGTTGCAAAATGTCCTGTGGTCCCCACCCCTACAATATATGTGTTCCTGGGGGTGGTAGGGACAGGATTGCTTTGGGGATTGACCATTTTGCATTAGTCTCTTTCTCCCAAGTTTGTCTGTATACACTTAAGTCCTACCCTCACATATCATATCAGTGATTATCTGATCCATTCAAATACTATGCACAGATATATTCTGTGCCCTAATAAAATGAAATGTTACCAACAACACTTGAATAGTCTTCTATTTCCAGTTACTACTTCTGGAAAGAAATGCTACCATTTTCATCACAAGCAAAACAGTAAATAACGAATTTCAAGTACAGGTTATTATTGTATGATTAATCTAAAATGATATTCTCCCTCTCTCACCCCCTGCTCACCCCCAAGCAAGCCATATCTTCAAAAGTACCAGAGCAAGACAGCAAACGTGCTGTAATTTATTTAAATAAATGTACCCAGATTTCCAGTTATATTTCTCTACTCTTGCTATCACAGAAAGCACATCAGCATTTAAGAGTTTTGTAATGTTCAAAGAATGTGCATGTTAATCCTAAACTAACGGAATTGCTGTGGACCTCAGCAGCTGTTTGAAATGTCTGCAGAGCATTTTAGCAAACTGGAACCCTTTCATACTCAATGAAGTCTTCAACAAATGTGGCCCTGAGATTTTTCATCTTCCTCTCTGGCTGTTTCCATGTACAGTGGTACCTCGGGTTACAGAAGCTTCAGGTTACAGACACTTCAGGTTACAGACTCCGCTAACCCAGAAATAGTACCTTGGGTTAAGAACTTTGTGTCAGGATGAGAACAGAAATCGCGCGGCAGCAGCACAGCGGCAGCGGGAGGCCCCATTAGCTAAAGTGGTGCTTCAGGTCAAGAACAGTTTCAGGTTAAGAACGGACCTCCGGAATGAATTAAGTTCTTAACCCGAGGTACCACTGTACACAGAGAAGGTGCAGATGTTGTATCCATGTGTATATTGGATAGGGAGGCCAGAGGCGGATTTAGGGGCGTGTGACTGGTTCATTCACACTGGGGGAAGAGCAGAGCCTTGGGGATGCCATAACCATTAGAATGGCGTGCGAGAGGCAGGGGGTGCTGAATTTTTGCACTGCACAGAGTGCCACTGAAATTTGAGGCCCCAAGGTCCACCACTGGGGAGGCTACTTATTACCAGAAAGATGATACAAGTTCGTATACAATTTGTAAATGCTTACATAGTTGCAAATTTAGACATAATTGCTATACTTAAAACATAAATATACATATTACACATCTCACCGTCGTGGGGAGGAAGACAGTGGGCAAGTGACCTGCATGCCTGCCCAGCCTGCTGTCTTCTTAGGTGCTACATGTTAGTGGGCAACTTCAAGACCTCTGCTGCCTCTTCTTATACTTCTTTGCCTTCAGATTGGATTAGGGTTTGGCAACCCTTCAAATAGAGTGCTGTCCTCTATTATGTCCTCTGTGCAGGAGCACATAAGGCCACTCTAAATACTGTAAAAATCTTGTACTTTTTTGCAGCCATGTTAATAAAGTAACTGAAATTAGGATATTGCAGATAGCATTTATTAACCACTGCTCAAGTAACCATATGTCATAATTGGGTGGGGGGGAATAAGGGCCTATTCGTTCAAAGACTAGATAATTAGAGTGTGGGTTATGGCAAATATGACTGATTTAATTAAAGCCAGAGCAGGCAGACAACTGTATGACCATTTTATAGAAAGTAGAGTGTGTTTATAACATACTGGTATAATAAAGTGCAGGAAAATGTAATTTCACATATTTTATTGGGTATGCATTCCTGTGTGTACTACAAGTTTCCATTGTTATACTGTACTCCCTTTTTGTTCCTTTACTATTGCTCTCTCTGATTCATATTGTGTATTTATGTGCATATATATATATATATATATATATATATATATATATGGAAATTAAGATGCAGGAGTAGATGGCTTGCAGATTGCAGTGCAGATTACAAATTCAATGTCAGGGTATAAGTATGCCTGGAAGCTATGGCCAAGAAGCAGGTGGGTAGATGTGTGTTTGATGAGAGAGAGAGATACTCTGCATATGCTTAGATGCATTATTTTTTCCAGTCAACTAACTGGCCAGATTAAACATGCATGATGAAACATTTGTCTAAGTGGCTTAATAAAAAATGAAAGCACAGAGAATGCAGAATGAGCTGTGTAATGTTTTGCATACAGCTATATAGCATCAGAGGCTTAGGAGTGAATTGGGCTCTTGATGGATCCCTAAGAAGATCAGTTCACCACATGAACATACAATCTGGGATGGTTGAAAATGTCAGATTTCATACAAATCAGGCTATGGTTGCTTTATTTTCCACATGTTGCAGAAGAAAAAAGGTACAATGATTACCAATGATTACCATACTTCACGTTCAAAGCTTCATGCAGTACTCAGTGTATTCCTTTGGCTATTAGAAGATTCATAACGGACACTGTTTGGAGAAAGAAAAAGAAAGGACTACATTTGCAATCCTATACACACTTGCCAGGGAGTAAAACCATTTAAGTTCTGAGTAAACATGTATAGGATTATACTGTGTCTAGACCTCATTGTTGCTCCTCTACATATCTCTGTACCTTTGTGTGTCTGTGCCCAGTTGAGTCATATCTGATTCTTAATAACCCTTTTAACTTTAAACACATATATCATTATTTTTTGCTGGGGGGTGGGGAGGTGTAAGGCTCAGAGGAATTTGTAGGGTGCATACGTAGCCCTTTTATGATTTGGAATAGCATAACACTTTTGTACAGTATTATTGCAATCATCCGTGGTTTCATTTGATTGCCGCATTATTGCACAAATATTGAAACACATTGCCCCTATCCTTCTCTTAGAAAGACTATAAAGTAAGACATCTGTAGTTCATTTCTCCTAGAGATATTTCTTTAGGAAAAATGTTGTGGCAAAGCTATAAAACTGGCTGCGCTTATTTATAAATTCTGCTCTGTCATATTTGTACTTCAGCAGAAGTTGGCTTAGTATGGTGCAACAGATCCTCTTCCCCATCATAAACTCACTCCACAAGGAAACTTCTCTTACTAGGAAGTGTCTAGTTATCTACATTTTTATGCCCATTTTTTGTTCCAAAACCTCTTGGAAAAAGTAAAGTCAGTAATTCCACTGGAGTCTTTCCAAGCCTACTGCTCTCTAATTACGGCTAGCAATTATTAAGGGCCTGTTATCCATTTTATAGCAGGTAGAACAGGCAAAGAGGGAAAAACTACCTTCTTTAAGCAGGAACCCAATATGGTCTCCATATGAAAAAGGTTCTAATTTGGAACACATACTATATTTTGGAGTGCTAAGTATTGTGCGCTTAAAGAGTAGATTACTGGATTATCAGTTTTGAGCTTTAGTGCCAGACTGGAAACTTAAGAAGTGAGTGGGAGCATCCCTGAAAGAAGCATATTTCCTCACACACAATCCTTTCATCATGGAAAACTGGTATTGCCATCACTGTTGCAGATACTGGGCTGATCCCCTTTTGTGATATAGAGTGCAAAGACAATGCAGTGATTAGTTCACTGTGTACTATGGCATTTCTCACTGTGTACTGCAGAATTTAGGAATGCCCATTGAAACTCTTCATTTAGATTAAGGCTGGCCAGCCCGTGGCCTTCTAGAATCTATTGGAGAACAATTCCCACCATCCCTGACTATTGGCCATGCCTGCTGAGGGGCTGATTGGAGTTGGAATGCAACAGCATCTGGAGGGTCATAGTTTAGTGACCCCTTAGATGTTCCTTATGTTTGTAAGGAGTGGGTGGTGCTGTGGTCTAAGCCACTGAGCCTCTTGGGCTTGCCAGTTGGAAGGTTGGCGGTTTGAATCTGTGTGACAAGGTGAGCTCCTGCTGCTCTGTCCCAGCTTCTGCCAACCTAGCCCTTCGAAAGCATGCCAGTGCAAGTTGATAAATAGGTACTACTGTGGCGAGAAGGTAAATGGCATTTCCGTGGGCTCTGGCTTCCATCACGGTGTCCCATTGTGCCAGAAGCAGTTTAGTCATGCTGGCCACATGTCCCAGAAAACTGTCTGCGGACAAACGCCAGCTCCTCAGCCTGAAGCAAGATAAGTGCCACAACCCATGGTTGCCTTTGACTGGACTTTACCGTCCTGGGGTCATTTATCTTTACCTTTTACCCATGTTTGTACCACATATTAATTAGGAACAGGCAACTTGTTATGCTACTCAGTTAAGGTGAAGTGTTGTGTCACAGGAGAACGCATATGTCTCTTGGGCATCATCTTATACAAAGGATTTGTAATCTAAATTCAAATTTGCTTAGTTTCCAGTTTCTGTTCCACTCTTTAATACAGAAGGATCCCCTACAAAAAATACCTAATGAAACTGTATCTGCTACAGAGATGGATGAACCACTTCCTGTTGGCAGTGTTGCATCACTTCCTTCTTTGTAGGTTCATAATGTCCAACAGTGCTTTCCCACTCATTATCTTGCAGATTAGTTTTGGCAGTTTAGACGTGCCATTGTCTTGCTTGACAAATATCTCCCTGCAGTCTCTCTGCTGGGGTCTGTTGTGCTAAATGCTATCAATTAAATACTCTACTCCTTCATAGCAATCCTAACCATGTTACTTAAAAGTAGCACTGTTTTCAATGGAATTTTCTGATACGTTCGCTTAGAATTGCAGACTTCATTCCTCTGATCTTAATAGGACTAACCTGGCTTAATCCCAGCTGATACAGTTAAAATGAATTGTGGATCATGTTGTCTGTGAGGTATCCATGGTTCATAAACCCTGTGTTAAATATTTACCCCAGAACATCCAGCTAGTTTCTCTTAGAAAGTATGGAACTTCTTTAACTTGGAATAACAAATGCATACCATGTTGACAATTTCCTCTGAGGAGAAGCTAGAAAGTAGTCAAGTTGGTTTTCTTTTGTTTGAATGTGTTGCCTATGGGCTGCCTTAGCACCTCATAAATCCCCTAATTGTATAGGATGATTTGGCAGCATATGATATTTTCTGCTAGAACACGGTGAAAAGACAATCATGCTGGCATTGAAAATATGGCATTAAGAGATTTATAGGAAGCAAGCCTACTACTGGCAGAAACCCAATGCTTCCTTAGTACTAATAAATTAAAGCCCAGCATTGTTTCTGGTAGCAGGGAAATGGCATTAGATGTGTGTGTGTGCCTGTCTGTTTCATTTATTCTTTGTGCCCTTTCAGTAAGATCCCGAATGACACAACTCGACTCCAAGTGAGAATTAACACTTGACAAGAAGTCAAGGTCTCTAGCCTGTCAGAGGAATTCAATATAGTGTTAAGCAGATTGTACCATCAATGCAAGCATTTCTGTGGGGGCGATTAGGGAGGGCAAGCCCTGTTGAGCTAGCAGAAGCCCTCTTGGATCCAAGGAGCTGAGTACTTCCAACACTGTCCTGCCAGTCCAGTGACACCAGGCAGGATGCCAATGAGCAAAGGACAACCTATAGTGTTGGCTCTTTAGGACTCTCTACTGCTCACTGTGGTCTAAACCACAGAGCCTAGGGCTTGCCAATCAGAAGGTCAGTGGTTCGAATCCCTGCAACGGAGTGAGCTCCCGTTGTTCAGTCCCTGCTCCTGCCAACCTAGCAGTGCGAAAGCACATCAAAGTGCAAGTAGATAAATAGGTACCGCTCCTGCGAGAAGGTAAACGGCGTTTCCGTGCGCTGCTCTGGTTCGCCAGAAACAGCTTAGTCATGCTGGCCACATGACCCGGAAGCGGTCTGCGGACAAAACGCCTGCTCCCTCGGCCAGTAAAGCGAGATGAGCGCCGCAACCCCAGAGTTGTCTGCGACTGGACTTACGGTAACAGTCAGGGGTCTCTTTACCTTTTACTGCTCCAACAAAGGAGGCAGGGAGGTGGACTGGAGGCAAGGGCCTAAAAGCCCACTGTTCACCTTCAGCCTTCATTGGAGTAAATTCAGTGACTTCCACCTTTGGGGGCCTGGAGGCACATTTGGAAGGCTGAGAAACTGTTTTATGCACCACAAAATACTTTCAAAGAAGAAAAACTGGCAAAGCTTCGAATTCCTTCCAAAAAAACAAAGACAAACACACCCCATAGCAGATAATGCAGACAGAAATGGAGGCAAAAAAAAATACACAACTCCCTCCAAAAACCCTGAGAGGGGCAGATGGCCTTGGAGGGCAACAAAGGAGTTTCTGATGGCGCTGTGGTGCCCCTGGCCACTGTGCTGAGATCCCGGGAGTAAGTTGTGGTTCTTGCTGTGCCAAGTCCCTTGCCTTGCCCTGGGGCCCCTCCTTGGCATGTAAACCTCATGGCTTTCTGCCAATTTTCCATGTGGTCAGAGATTATTTCATACCGGGGAGTGACTGGCTGTAAAAGTGAGCTGTGCCTTCAGAGGAACTGTTGTTAGTTTGAGTGAAGCTAAATTTGTTGGGAGCAAGGATGTCACAAGATGCAAACCAAAAGCTTCTTATAAACCAGACATTTAGGAAGAAGCAGTTCAATGATCTGTCAATTCTGGGGAGCTGGTGTACAGAGAAAGAGGGGAGCAAATGCTTTGTCAGTCATTTTCTACACCCACATATTGCATTTTAATAATCTGGAACAAGTCAATGCTAGTAGGAAACTGCGAGTAATTATCAGCGTAAATTGTAGCTTCAAACTTCCATATCAGAAGTTAAGGTGGAAATTATAGGTGTCTTAAAAAGGTAAGGCACTCAGAGCAAATGGCAGAGAGCTGGTTTTCTTACAGGAACAGATTTTTGGCAAAATGTGCAGCCTTAAATTATATGGTTCCTAAGATGCTTTTGATCTCCTGAGATGTAGAATCCTATAAAATGAAAATTTAAAGCCAGATAAAGAAGCTTGTTTTCTTGGTTTAAGAGAGTAAATTATTTGGGGTGGATACCAGAGAGGCAGGGAAGGGCAGGTTAGAAAATGCAGCTCGTTTTTGTTCAGTGCATATACAAACAAAGAGTTAGGGCATGTGTGGTGGTGGGGAAATGGTAGAGATCACTTCTTGATCTTGCAGCTAAGACTAAGTGGAAATGCTAGATAGCAGCATGTGGTTTAAGGGAGAGATTCCATTGTGGCCATTAGGGTTACAAGCCTCTAGAATTGCTTTGAATTCTTGGACTTCCGGGTTGGCGCCATCGCCGAATGGCGGACTCCCTCCGAGCTCCGGAGGGAGTCTGCTCGGCAGGGGCTGGGTTCTACCGCACCGGCGATGCGGGGACCCTTAGAAACCACGGCCACGGAGGCCGTGGACATGGAGACTCGGCTTGCACCGTTAGCGCCCTCCCGACTCGTGAAGGAGCCTTTTTAAAGGCTACGGATCGGGTGCCGGGGAGAAGCGTGGTGCCTTGAGTTCTCTGCTTCCCCTGCTGAGCGAAGCCGCATGCCATTCGGCGGAGAGCGCTGACTTCTTCCATTGAAAATTCGGACTTTTCAACAACAACCCGTGAGTAAATTTGGAAATCGGGTTCAAAAGGAGGAAAAAAAAAATTTTTTTTTCGAATTGGATACGAGCGGGGGGGATCCAAAAAGGAAGTCAGTCCCCTCCCTATTGTAAACTTTCCAAAACAAGGACGGGGAAACCAAGACCCAAAAAGGCATGCATTGCTGATAAAAATCCAAAATTTCACGATGGGGAACTACAAGAACTGTGCTGGAGGAGGAACTGGAGAAGGGAAACGCAACCCCCCCCCCTGGGAACCGGGGTGACTGAAGAGAGAGCCTGGTGAAAGGAGTCGGAGATCTTGACAGCTGTCAAAATAGCTGTCAAAGTCGAAAAGCGGAGTGGATTTTATTATGAGAACTTGGCTGGTTAAATTTGATACAATTTGCTACAACTTGTTAAAATTTGGATACAAAATGGCGAATATGGATAACAAATTGACTTTTGGATTAGAGGAAACAAAGATACAACAATCCCCCTTGAGGAGTTTCGGGACATTACAAGGATTGGGAAAGTGGAAAAACACCAATGGAACTTTACAGGACTGGTTATCTTCTGGGAAAGCTGCAAAACGGAAATAACATCTCGTCTTCAGGGTGTTTTCTTTTTTGTTTTTTTTAAAGGAGACAATAGATTTTTCTATTGAAGAAAGGAAGGGACTGAACGTAAGGTTTTGCCCCTGAATAACAACCATCCCTGCAGACTTACCAAACTTTTGAACTACAACGTTTTAGCAGCGGAACAAAGGGAAATCAGACTACAACCTGGAAAGAACAATGGAGGGAGTTCTATTACAGTTTTATTAAAGACTGAAGTTAAAGTTTTGAAAAATAATGATAATAATAATAATTTTGATTTTCAAAAAAATTTATTTTTAATTTTAAAAAAAGAAAAAGCCAGCAAGGAGTTGGGGAAAAGTTGTGATTTATGGTCTTAAGAATTCCAGGCAGTCACCAGGGGTTGATGGTCAGGGGGAAATTAAACCGGGGACAGGGGGGGGAGAACTAAAACTCCAAAGGCTTGCCAACTTGGTTATTTTTTGCTGAATTGGTCTATTATTCATTATATTTTTTTTATTCTCTACCTTTTCTGTTTCTATTATCTGGGGTGCTTCTTTTATTAAAAAATGGAAATTGTGGAATGACATGGGGTGGGTCTTGGGGAAAGAACACTGGGTTTTTTTTTTCTTTTTTTTACTGTAAAACAAATTAAGTTTCAATTTGAATGGGGAACTTGTTTGGCCAACAATATGAAAGGGGAATATGGTAGGGGTGGGGGAAGGGGGGAGTCCCGTAAAGTGATATTTTTTGTATTTTTGAAAAATTTTAATAAATATTATTTAAAAAAAAAAAAATAGAATTGCTTTGAATTCTTAAGCCTCTCTCACTCCTTGTGACTAACTCCAAAGCATTCATTTTGCAAATGGACTGGCATTCCCGGTGAACTGTCGCTGTCTGTCTGTCTCCTCTTCTGCAGTGTTTGCAGCAGGGTAATGTGCTTAACTTTGATCTCATTTCTTATAACTTATGTAAATTAATGTAGGAGAAGAAGCTGAGCCTATCTTTAAAACACTGATACCTTGCAGTTCCTTTCCACTGCTGGATTATATTTCTTGAGATAATGGACACCAGTCATCTGAAAATATATAAATGATAAACTATTGGTCCAGAGTTTGCCTGGATATTTGAAAGTTTGCAGTCACTGGTCCTTGAAGCCAACATGCATGAGGTGGTGATTTGCTGAGCATGACTTAATATTTCTCTTGGCTTGGTTCCCTGTTCAAATTCTCTGCTTACCATGTCCAAACTCAGTTTCGGGGGCCTAATCCAGCCTGCCAGTCAGTTTAATCCCGGCCATGTGGCAGTTTATTTCCTGGGGTAAAATCCTAAAAAAAACCTTTAAAAAGGTCAACAACTTTGGTTGGCCCTTTGATCGGCCCTCACAGCCCTTCACTTCATCAAATCTGGCCCTCTTTGAAAAAAGTTTGGACACCACTACTCTAGGGCAAGGATGGGCAACCTAAGGCAAAGGGGTTAAGACTCTCCCTAGGCCAGGTCACCTATAAAAACTACAACTCGTCTCCCTAGGTCACATTCTTGACCAGCCCTGCTCTACACCTTGGTAGCATCTGCTTGACTGAAGTGCGTTCCTGAGCTGTGATAATGCCTCTTGCTTACCTGGGTGATAGAGAGATAGGGTGGGTGGGTGTGGCTGGGTGGCTGTAATTGGTGAGTGGAATTTAATGTAGCACTAAGAATTTAAGGTAAAGGTAAAGGTAAAGGACCCCTGACAGTTAAGTCCAGTTGCGAACAACTCTGGGGTTGCAGCGCTCATCTTGCTTTACTGGCCAAGGGAGCCGACGTTTGTCCGCAGACAGTTTTTCCGGGTCATGTGGCCAGCATGACTAAGCTGCTTCACGTAAAACCAGAGCAGTGCACGGAAACGGCGTTTACCTTCCTGCCAGAGTGGTACCTATTTATCTACTTGCACTTTGACGTGCTTTCAAACTGCTAGGTTGGCAGGAGCTGGGACTGAGCAACAGGAGCTCACCCCGTCACAGGGATTCAAACCGAGACCTTCTGATCGGCAAGCCCTAGGCTCAGTGGTTTAGACCACAGCGCCACCCGCATCCCAGTAAGAATTTAATGTAGCGCTACTAATAAGATAGTTCCATCAGTGAAAGTATTTCTGCTTGCCTAGCAGAATGATCTCCCCTCTCCTCCGCCTGTGCACTGTTCTGGGAATGGATTAGGACCCTCCAGAGTGGATTTGGGGGAGGTGTGAGGGCATATTGGGGGAAGAGAGGAGGAAAGGTGCATTGTGCCAATGGAAGACCTCGCTTTGTGTTCCATGAGTGGAATGTATCTCTGGAATCCAGACCTTTGACTTTTGCATAGGCTGCTATACAAAAGTCTGAGGCATCTCCTGCTGTGTTCATCGTGGCCATTGGCCCCGTCTGCCCCTATGACTGGTAGGTGGCCCTCAGAAATTTGCCCACAAGGGAATGTGGCCATGAGACTGAAAAAGCCTCCCCAACTTTGCTCCAGCAGCTTGCCTAGGAAAGATGTATGTCTGACACTTGTGTCTTAGGCTCCTCTAGTAGGAACTGCAGTGGTGTGTATTCACCCTCCCAATACTGATGTCGCTGCTTACCTGGATGGGGTCGGGGCAGAGGCTGAAGTCAGGACTCTCCAAGTGCCCTGATGGGAGTGCCAGATTGATAGTGGCAGTCCTGCCTGTGAGACTGTGTACTCACAACTTCAGTGTTGCCATATCCCAACCATGACCAGCAGCTGCAACACTATGTTGGGAAGGTGTCTCCTCAGCTCCACGTCCACTAGATGCACTGCTGCTGCTGTATAAGACGCAACCTTATTCCAAATCAAACCATTTGGTATTCTTAACACTGATTGTCTATGGCTCCACAGAATTCAGGCAGAGGTCTTTCCCAACCTTGGCTGAAGATGCAGGATATGTGCCACTGAGGTAACATTAGGTCCAGTCGTGACCGCCTCTGGGCGGCGCTCATCTCGCTTTACTGCCCGAGGGAGCCGGCATACAGCTTCCGGGTCATGTGGCCAGCATGATTAAGCCACTTCTGGCGAACCAGAGCAGCGCACGGAAACGCCGTTTACCTTCCCGCCAGAGTGGTACCTATTTATCTACTTGCACTTTGACGTGCTTTCAAACTGCTAGGTTGGCAGGAGCAGGGACTGAGCAACGGGATCTCACCCCATCGCAGGGATTCGAACCGCCGACCTTCTGATCAGCAAGTCCTAGGCTCTGTGGTTTAACCCACAGCGCTACCCACTGAGGTAAAAAAGTAAAGGTAAAGGGACCCCTGACCATTAGGTCCAGTCGTGACCGACTCTGGGGTTGCGGAGCTCATCTTGCTCTATGGGCCAAGGGAGCCGGCGTTTGTCCGCAGACAGCTTCCGGGTCATGTGGCCAGCATGACTAAGCCGCTTCTGGCGAACCAGAGCAACGCACGGAAACGCCATTTACCTTCCCGCCGGAGCAGTTCCTATTTATCTACTTGCACTTTTTGACGTGCTTTCAAACTGCTAGGTTGGCAGGAGCTGGGACCGAGCAACGGGAGCTCACCCCGTCACAGGGATTCGAACCGCCGACCTGATCAGCAAGTCCTAGGCTCTGTGGTTTAACCCACAGCGCCACCTGCGTCCCACCCACTGAGGTAGAACCCTTCTAATCCCCAAATGCTGTTACCTGTCTGCTGTTTAGGGTGCTTGTTTCTCTCTAGCCCAGAATCTACTCGTTTCCCATTTATTCCCTTTGACATTAGATCCTGCTTCCTGTTTTCCTGACTGCTTCTCTCTTTGTGTTCTGAATCCTTTCACATTATGCAAACTATTTTCTCAGTGCAACTCATCATGCTGACTTTGAGAAGTGTGTTTGAAGTAAGGCAACGACTATTTTGAATTGCTGTCGCTATTGTAAACTAAAATAACAGCCCTTAACTTTTGAGCTTAACTTGCAGCCTTCTGCGTGCCACATCAATAGCATAAAGTAAAAGACAGGGAAAGGGGAAATATTTTTATGTAAATATGGGAAAGGATGTTAATTATGTATTGAATGTGTTGGTAATGATCTCAGTGCAACAAAAGGCTGCGATTCCTTCCCTCTAATGACTGTTTTCCTCTTAACTGGCTGAAATAATGTCAGCCCTGGTGGGAATTTGTAACTTAAAATGCATGTATATCACCACAATTGCCATAAATATGAACTTCTTAACATACTGACTCCATGGTGTCTAGATTTTTTCAATTAAATTGTTCATTTTCATTTTTTACAGTCCTAACTACAACTCATAAACATTTCATTTGTTATTAAGAGGTTTGTTTCCTACTGAGTGCAAAAGTGGGAGATCTTTTACTGTTGTCAAGTCTCAGTACCCAGCAGTTTGTTCCGTTTGAAATAAGAATAACTGGAAAGCATGGAAAACTTGAAACCTTGGTTTTTTACACATAGCAATAAGACTCCTAGGACCTGTTTCGATTATCCCAGTGCACTAGCAGAAGTCAGCAGAAGGATTCCTGCTTGCAAAACAGGACTTTCCTCTCTCTCCTCCCCTCTCGTGTGCCCCTGTGTCTCCCCAGAACTACTCTAAAGCAGGGGTAGGCAACCTACGGCCCGGGGGCCAGATGTGGCCCAATCGCCTTCTAAATGTGGCCCTCGGACGGTCCGCAAATCAGCGTGTTTTTACATGAGTAGAATGTGTCCTTTTATTTAAAATGCATCTCTGGGCTATTTGTGGGGCATAGGAATTTGTTCTGTTTTTTCTTTTTCTTTTTCCAAAATATAGTCCTGCCCACCACATGGTCTGAGGGACTGTGGACCGGCCCATAGCTGAAAAAGGTTGCTGACCCCTGCCCTAAAGGGTCAGGTGAAAGCCAAGAACAGTACACAGGTAGAGAAGATTCCCCCAAAATAGTGACACCTTGGTAGCAGTCCCAGAATATTTGGCAAAATCACCAATTTCAAAGCCCAGAAATAGCGCAGAGAATTTTGAGAGGCCCATTTTGCCCAGCAGTGCTGCACAGATAGACCATTCACACCGAGATAGGAATTTGTGTGGGCAGCTCTCACAAACCTCAAGAGTTTCGCAAGTCTGTGCTTATAACATTTACTTTTTTCTAGGTAGCTTTTCTTGTATTTTCATGCTTGATTTACAGCTTTAAAAGAATAGACCTTGACAAAATAAAAGCTTCTGTTTATTCAAAGCTTAATGCACAGTAAGTCGTCCGCCAAGTGTAATATCCAAGTGTGATATCTACTTTGTTGGCCAGTTTTTTCTAATGTTTTTAGTTACATTTGCCTTTAAACTTTGGAATATAGGTTGGAAAAATTAGAACCACCAAGGACATGATCCACCGTTAAGCAATCTTAAATGCAGTTGATCTCAACCGAGAGTTAAATATGTGTCTAAGTCTCTTCCTTTGAAATCAGCTAGGCTTTAAATTTGTGTTAGATCATGTCTTATCTATTCCTAACTTTAAGAGATTACGTATGTCGAAACTTATAGAAATAGTCAATGTACACATTTCAAGGTTTCCTTTCTGTTAGATAAATACTCTGTTTCTCTCTAAAATTGCCTGTCTTAAATGAGATGTTACAACCAGTAAAAATTTATAACATTTCCAGATGGGAGTTAATGTTTCCTTGCTTTATCGATTTGTGAATACACACATTTAACTTGTGCACATTCAGACTTACGCCTTTGGCAAAATAATTCAAAAAAATTAAAAGGGGGCAGGCACCCGGGAAAAAAGACTTTGGCAATCCCACCTGCCATTGTACCCAATGTGTTTGACGCGATTTTGGCTTTAGGAGAGATTCCCCCCCAAACATAAGCCCCCTGTGTGTTTATTCATTTTATTGCTGGTGTTTCAATGTAAGATAAATATGCTTTTTATTACAAATGTAGCAAAGTATGGCATGGTTTGAATTTTATAGCTATAAATCAGTTTTCTGTGTTATCCAGAAATAAGCCCCACTGAATTAAATGTAGCTCACTCCTAGTTAAATCTGTATGGGATTGTAGCCTTACAACTGTAAACCTTGTTTGTTTGGTAATTCTGGATTCCCTTATAAAGAATTATATGTAGCACAAAACACACTGGGCATTTGGGGAGCTTGTCTGCTTATATTAATGTGTGTGTGTGTGTGTGTGTGTGTGTGTGTGTGTGTAATCATGCACTCATTTACAGGCCTACTTCAGATATAACAGTTGTGGACCAATGAACTATGGTTTGTAGCACCAGAAACAAGCCATGTCCGAATATGCTCCTTCTTCCCTGTCCCTTCTCTCTCACTTCTATTTCATCCCCAAATTCAATCCTTTCTGATTCAGAGCTTCCTATGGCTGTGGAAACTGTGGCTTAAGCGCTCCCTACAAATCCAAGATAAAACAAATTATTGATAAATGTACATTGATACCAATGGAGGCTTCCCTTAAAATAAAAGTTTTGAAAATACGGTTTTTGTCAAGAGGGCCATGACAGAGAAAGAGAGTTCAATTCTCCCTCCCATGGTCCTGAGGCTGTTCAGGCTTCTGCATACCTGCAATTTTCGAGTGGCATGTGGGATGCAAGTTTCACCTTTGTTTTTAAAACATTCCAGTCTGTTCATGAGTTGCTTTGCATTCTGTCTACTTTGCTTTGCGATTCAGGTGGTTCAGTACTGTTCTATGTGAAACAAAGCTACTTTTCTCCATTCACTCTTACGGGGAAACTAAAAATGGCTATAGCCCTCCCCCTTTTGGCAGGAACAGATGAAATTTGTAACCACTACAGGATTTGATTTCTAAGCAGAGCAGTGGGTGCTTAAAAAAAAAAGAAAGTTAAGTGAAGCTTTTCGCTTAAGAAAATTATCTGCCACTACTTCGCTGTAACAAGAAAAAGATCACCCAGAGCTCTTTAGTGTTCACAGGCGTAATTGAGGCAGCCTCACTTCCTTGAAAGTGCATGGACCAAGAGGAAAGAAGCACAGAGAAGCATAGCATATCATAGCTATAAAGTCTACAGGAAAGTAGAGGGGACAGAAAAACAGAGTGACGTAAGACTACGTGGGGACACTAACCCATTTTAGAACACTTTGCTGATATTGTGGTTCAGTTCAGGAGGAGATAAAATCTTCCCTCGTTATTTGGTCCCAGCACAAAGCACACCCCTACTAATTTACATAACAAAAATGTGCACATTAATCGTATTCGCACAATGTTCTGTATAGGTTGGCCCTAAGAATTAAGAATGGGCTCTAGTATATAGAACAGGGATGGAAAGAATGTGGCTCTCTATATGTTGCTGAACTCCAACTCCCATTAGCCTCAATTGATCAGGGGCGAACCAGAATGGAGGGACTTGTAGTCCAAAAACAACATGTCAAGGGCCACACAGATTCCACATCCCTGCTATGGAGTCTGGGCACAATGCAAACTAAATAAATATTTTACAGCCTGGTTTAGTATTTGCACCTCTGCAGCTCCTCATTATTTCACATTTGTGTTCTGCTGAAAGGCTTACCACTAGCGAAACTTAAGGGAAGGTTAGAGTCCACAGGATCTAAACATGCTTGTGAAGCCAATCTATTGGAATGTTGGGAAATGATGGAAGGTGGTGTTGAGAGATAGATCACTCACCAGCCTTGGGTAATTGTCATGATGTTGCTGAGGCGGAAGTGCGGTGAAGGATAAGCAAACAATGTGTTTAAATGAGATGGTGCAGCACAGCTTGTAAACATATATAAAAGAACATGAGACAACGTATTTTATGTCTTTTATTCTTAGGACTGTTTTTAGGAGACTGAACTTAATTTTACTTCACATAGAATATAAATTTTCTGACAAAAGAATCAGATGCACAAATGGCATGATTTTTATCAAAAAATATGAGAACTTTTAAAAAGCAGAATTTAATTTCATTTTCCTTTCCTTTCATCAATTAGTAAAAAAAATAGCAATCAGAAACTTTCTCTGCCTATTAATCCCTCTTTTTTACCAAGAGAGATTCTAATATTATATGGACTTTAGAATGTGTGTGACTTAGATTACTTGGTTGCCTATCTGTAGTGTTTTGAACCACACAAAACACAGCTCTCATATTTAAGAAATGTAGTTCTAAGATTCTGCTACATATATGTGTTTTGAATTCTTGTTCATTGGACAGTGAAGGGAGAAAATGCACATCTAATACAGTAAATAACAGCCTCATTTGGAATTTAAGAACTAAAATAGTGTATATTCCTTTGGAATATTTGATTTGTACAGTTCAAGCATATCTCTGTTTTGCAATTTGTCTAAGCCATGCTGCAAATAAAAACAAATAATTGTCACAGCCTCATATAAGAAGACCAAGATGAGTCAAAAGAAATAATACTTCCTCGTCAATTCCTATCTCCATAGAAACTTCTCAGCTTTGTTTGGTATACTGTCTATACAGATTAGGTAACTCAGTTTGTTTGATAATAGACACTTAAGCTTGAAGCTCACATTGTCCCTTAACACTGAAATTCTTATTATAAAATGTTAGTGAATGCTGGTATTTTAGGACTGCTACTATTTTCTGATTTTTGCTACTGCTGTTCCAAGTTAAATGCTCGTATGAAGCAATACAGTTTTGGCAGCTAGAGTGCTCACAACTTTCTGAAGATGCTTTTTGTTCGCTGGTGCAGCACCATTCAAGGACCACTGCACACTGCCAGTTTTACAATTAGTGTCATTTTAAGAAGATGGATGGTCACATGAAGAAGGCTAAGAAATGCTAAGCAAGAAGCAAATGTTTATTTTTGCATTCATGCCTTTCAGCTGCCTATGCCGCAAAATGCAGGAAGAAAAATAGTTTAAGTTATGTCTTTTCTAGAACAATTGTTCCCATTTGCAAAAAAATATATATGAAAATGTACAAGAATGCATGGTGGATAGTGAAATACTTTGATGCTAAGCAGATTTAGCACTGGTTGAATGCATTTCTTACAGCACTTGTTTTACTACCTTTTCCCCCAACCGCAAATGTTAAAAACATTTCCTTTTTTTTTTAAGTGAATTTTAAAGATGCCCAGCATAAAATTCTCTGGACCCATTTGCCTGTAACTTGGCCAGCTTTATTCACTCCAAGCGGGCCACTACAATGTCTGCAAATATCATTCACTTCTATCAAAAAGAAAAGGTTGTTTTGAACTGGATTCACCTAAGTGGTTGCATTAGTGTGAGCCAGTGTGATGCGTTCTGCTAGTGCAGGCACCCCCAAACTCGTCCCTCTAGCTGTTTTGGGACTACAACTCCCATCATCCCTAGCTAACAGGACCGGTGGTCAGGGATGATGGGAATTGTAGTCCCAAAACAGCTGGAGGGCCGAGTTTGGGGGTGCCTGCGCTAGTGCAACAGAGCTTTCCCCTCTCTCCCCAAATAGGCTCTAGAGAATTGGGAGGGCCCCTCCCCCAGAACAGCATGTGGAGGGAGGGGAGATTATTCAGTCTGGCAAGCAAAAATCCTTGTGCTGATGGAACAATGGCTTTGTTTTGTTTAATTCCCAAAAGTGGATAGGGAGGGGAAATAATGCAGACTTGGGTGGACCTGAGCCAGCTCAGACTGCCTGCAAATCACCTCAGATCAACGTGGCCTTTTTTTCAAAAGTGCGTTGGACTGAAGTGGGGTCCGAACAAGCGCCTACTCCTAAGAGATACAAGGATACGTTTTATAGGTTGGGAGAAAACCATGCAGATTTGTTCCTAATCCATTTTACACCACGAAACAGCAATATTTGTAACAATTTTTGAAAACCTCCAAAGCTTATTCAGATGGAAACTCTTTAACGTGGCAAACAAAGCCCAATGTAGACGTAACTTTTTCCATTGAAGTTTTCACCTCCACTTTGACCACCCTGCTCTATTTTTTAAAAAATGCAGTATGAATCACCCATCTATGGGGGAGTAAAGCCAAGTCCAGGGAGGTTGTGTCAAAAGGGGAAGCGTTCGTTGTCATTTCGTTCTCTGTGATTAATTTGTTCCAGTTGCAACAGGAAGTATCTATAACACTTGGCAACCAGTGTTTAGATTGGCAACACAAAAGTACTATAGTGTGTATTTGTTTCATTTAAAATGCCCTTTGGAAAGTCAGCCTGTAATTTCATAAACCCAAGGGAGTTACCAATTTTAAATAGTTTACTTTGAAATTTTCTATGGTAATGCAAGGGAGAAAAGAGTTTGTAACAGAGCCAAACTTTTACATTGTGTTCTGGCTTTTTTTAAAAAAACAAAAACATATTTCTGAAAATGTAAATAGATGAATCATCCTTCATGTTTGGATAATAAGTACATCCAACAGGTGTATAAACTTTATATGTAATGCATCAGCTGCAATCACTGTTACAACTTTCAGCATGAAGCTGCTTTTCAGCCATCCCAGCATTCAATTTAAATATACTTTGAATACAATTATAGTCCACAGTTTGGAGAACAGTCAGTCATGTCTTTAAAAGTTGTAGAAAGACGCTTGTGCTAGGGGTCAGAAAAGTGTCCCTGTTGAATTTCTTAGCACTGTATTCCATTTCAGTTGGGCAGCAAACTACCACTGAAATGGCCACCTCTTTCTATATGATTGGGGAAATTCCACATCTATATACACTGGCTTATCTAGTATGGCCCTGGGTGTAACAAAATCTTCACTGAGAAAGAGCCGTAAGACAAATATGCTGATCTCTCCTGAAGTCAGGACTTAAGAACATAAGAAGAACCTACTGGATCAGGCCAATGACCCATCTAGTCCAGCATCCCATTCTCCCAGTGGCCAAACAGCTGCCTGTGGGACACAAGCAAGTGCAGCACTTGATAATGTCCATACAGCACTTAATCTGGTGAACCGGGTTCGCGTCTCCACTCCTCCACATGCAGCTGCTGGGTGACCTTGGGCTAGTCACACTTCTTTGAAGTCTCTCAGCCCCACTCACCCCACAGAGTGTTTGTTGTGGGAGAGGAAGGGAAAGGGGAATGTTAGCCGCTTTGAGACTGCTTCGGGTAGTGATAAAGCAGAATATCAAATCCAAACTCCTCTTCTTCTTCTTGACACCCATGTACATGCTTTCTGTATGTGTGTGAGAGCTTCATGCAGTCTCACTTGTACACTTTCTTTCTTTGCTAATTCCTTTGTTCTCATATACATTCAGCATCGTGGCGACTGCTTTCCCATTGCACCGTCTTCCCTGTTCCATTTCCTGCATTCGCCACAGCAGATATCCCTGTTTTGTAGCTGCCTCCTTCACACTTTCAGCAGCTCGACCCTTGGCAACTGTAGGACCTGCTGGACAGTTTTCTGACTCCTCCTTGACATACACCTCTTCCCCTGACCTCCATCAGTTGCCAGCAGTCCTTTGCACGGGGACAATTTAAACAGGCTGTCTTCCCACAAGCCATGTGCTTTAGCAGTCAGCACTTCTCCCTTTCACCCTTGGCAAAAAAGCACTCCCCCAAAGACAGGTCTCTTTATGGTTCTGTGATTTCCCTGTTCTCTTCTCTCCCCAGTTGACTGCAGCCAGCACATGGCCATTAGCACCCTACCAATTCCAAGTACAGGACAAAAATCATAATCAGGTGCAGTTTGCTTTGCCCAGCATAAGCTCTGGCTAGCCTAGAAGAAATCAAAAATTTAAAGCATCAGGGAAATGGAACGATCTTCCTATGGATCTGAAAAGGTAAGGGGGCTTGGTTCTGGTATAGTGATCTTCTGCTACACAGTGAGGCACAGAGAGAGAATCTGAGGAAGAAGCCCACCATGTAATCCAAATGCAGCATTACCCTGCAAAATAATTTATGTGTAACAAAATCCTTTTTCATTTTCAGCATTATTAGTTAAAAAAAAATTGGACAAAACTTACAAACTTTGTTCATGGGAATGTTAATGGGGTTGATTTCCTCTGGGTAGATTCCTCTCTTTGGCAGGTGGAGAGCTTTGCAACTTGACATTTTCGTGGCTTGATTATGATTCATGTGCTTTGTTTGATGTTTCCCCTTTTGGTTTGGATGTGATTTTTAAAGTTTTCCAAAGTATTTCTTACCACACCTCTACTGTGCCAAGAAGGTTTCTTCCCTTATTGAGGGACCTCATGTCAAAAGAGCATCCAGTTTTATTAATTTGATGGTTTAAGATGTCTTTTATTTCTTGATGGGTTGCGTTGCTCAGGACTCATTTGAGCGAGGAGAAAGGCTGTGTCATGCTACTTTTCTCCTACTTGAATTTTGTTTCCCACTACTATTACAAACAAACAAAACTGAACCGAATTTTAGACTTCTTTATTATGAGGACTTCCTTTATTATACATGCCCATAGAAGCAAAGAGAAGATACAGCTCCAACCACAGAACAGAAGGACAGTGTTCTCTGGTCTCAGGACACTATGCTCTGGCTGGTTGGATGTTGACTGGGCAGAGGTGTCCCTCCATGCTGCCTGACAGCTTCCTTTAACCTCCTGCTTGCCACTGTACAGAGTGATGCCAGTGTCACTCTACTGACACAGAGCTCCCCTTCCACCTGGTGAAGAAGTGAACAGGCAGAAGTGTCACTGGCAAGATTCCCCAGATTCAATAGTCAGTAAAGGTAAAGGGACCCCTGACCATTAAGTCCAGTCGTGGCCGACTTGGGTTGCGGCGCTCATCTCGCTTTATTGGCCGAGGGAGCCAGCGTACAGCTTCCGGGTCATGTGGCTAGCATGACTAAGCCGCTTCTGGCGAACCAGAGCAGCGCATGGAAATGCCGTTTACCTTCCCGCCAGAGTGGTACCTATTTATCTACTTGCACTTTGATGTGCTTTCAAACTGCTAGGTTGGCAGGAGCAGGGACCGAGCAACGGGAGCTCACCCTGTTGTGGGGATTCAAACCGCTGACCTTCTTCTTTATTGGATAAAAGATATTAATTTCACAATTTGGCAATATAAGTATAAGTAATTTTACTGGAGGATAAGAGCTAATTTTGAGAGTTGAAGTTCCACCCCCCCCCCCGGACCCGGGAGTGATTCGCAAGAGAGCCTGTTGAGGAGATATAGAAGAGTTTGACAACTGTCAAAATTAGCTGTCAAGAAGGAAAAAGAGAACTTTGTTTCTGCTGTCTCTGCTGGATATATCTGTTGCAATTTGGTTATATTTTGTTGAAAACAAGGAAGAACTGACACAAACTAACTTGACTTTTGGATTTGAACTGGAAAGAATACTAAGTTACCAAAATCCCTCTAGAGGGGGATTTGGGACATTACAAGAATGGCTGGAGGAGGGAAAATTCAGGCTGGGTTGGACAGAGTTTTTGTTCTCTTGGGAAAGTTACAAGGCCAAATTGATGTTTTGGCTACAAATGCTGCAACTCTTAACAGTAAATAACATTACTGAATTTGATAAGGATTTGACTCAGGAAGCCCATGCAGCTGGACAAAAAGAGAAACTTGAGAATTTTGAAAGTGTGGAGAAGGAGACATATGTTGTTCCTGAGGAGAAGGAAGGAGGAGCTGTAATTTTGCAAATGACAAAGGAGAGCCAGAGGCCTGATAAGATGCTTACAAAGGAAAATAAGAAATCGAACCAGAGGCCTGACATGATGATTACAAAGGAAAATAAGTACTGGATGATGAAAATCTGGTTTGAATTGGAGATTGAAGAATGGAGAGATCTCCTTATGTGGAGATCTGAAGACCTATGGATTACAAATCTGATTAAAGTGGAAGCTGGAGCTTTTGCGACAATTGGACTTTTGGGCCCTACTTTTAAGTTTGGAGGTCTGGCTGGAAGAAACATGGACCTTATTGGGACAGAGCTTCTCCGAGATCTGGTGTTTAATACTAAGGACTATCAAAAAAACCGGCAGAGAGGAACTGAGAGAGAATTAAGAGCCTCGGACGTGAGGTCTCCAGGCTGATAGTAGATTAAGACTGATGGACATCTGCTGGGGATCGAAACCGGGAAAGGGGATGGTGGGGTCTGGGAATCCAAAGGGTGTACAATTATAATCTGTTTTTTTATTTTGTTTGGTTATTAGTATGAAAATTGGGGAATTCGTGGAAGGGAATTTGGGTCGACTTTAGAAAAAGATTTGAGCACTGAGGTACAAATATTGATGTCTATAAGTTAAAATTGGTCTTTTTAAAATGAATTAAATATAAAAAGGTTAAAAATTGGGGATAGGAACTTGTTGAACTAACAACTTGAATTGGAATACAAGAAGGGGAGGTGTGGGGAAGTCAGGGAAATATGGTATTGAAAATATGGAATTGTAAACCCTATGTGTTTTTTAATTTTTTTTGTTTTTTGTTTTTTTGTTTTTTTGTATTAATGTGGAAAATTTCAATAAATATCTAAATAAAAAAAAAAACCGCCGACCTTCTGATCGGCAAGCCTAGGCTCTGTGGTTTAACCCACAGTGCCACCCGCATCCCTTTCAATAGTCAGTAGAAGCCCCCAAATGGAGCTTTCCAGGAAGAAGTGGGGTAGTTCAGGGCTGAGCTGAACTGGCCAAGAATCCACTGAATCCCAGCCTGAATCCTTTTTTTAATGAAATTTTATTAAGACTTTTCATAACACAATAAAAAAGAAACTAATCTAAACAAAACAAAACAAAAAAGAGAAAGAAGAATGCAAAGTCCTCTCTCGCATGTATAACTAAACTTTTATCCCAGACAGAAAAAGGTGTATGGTATACACACAGTCACCATATTGTAGTAAGTAAAACAGTATATTAAAAATGGAAGAATATAAATCTGTCATTTACTGAGTCAGACAGCTAGTCTATCTACCTTGGCACCTTTGACAGGCAGCAGTTCTCCAGGGGCCCAGGCAGGGGTCTTCCCTAGTCCTGCTACCTGAGAGCCTTTAAATGGAGATGTCAGGATTGAAGCTGTGATTCTAAGCAAGCATTGCAAATGCTAAACCACTAACTTTAGTGGGTTTGAATAGCCTGGGTTCAGATGTGGGGGCGGGGGAGAGTTATTCTGCCCTGGAAGCTTGAAAAAAGATTCTTAGATAACAATCAGTCTCAGGAACTGAAATGTGGTGATTCTGAACATGTAACACGTAAGCTAATCACACTTACAAAAACTTGTCAGATTTTTGAAAAAAGGATGCCTCTGTTCCACAATGTGAATGAACAGGCTTAAGTAAATATTGCACTACAAGTTTCCTTTCAAACAGCTCTCTGCCTCTCTGGAGCCTTATCTGATCAACTGGCATTAAATCGTTCTTCATGGTACCATAAATGTAATAAGTGCATTGTGTTTGCCTCTCACGTTTAGCTAATGAATCTAGCCATGGATATACTGAAACAACATTTGATAAAAATGGTAAGTGATGCCTATTTTTATTGGACTAAAGTAACATTTAACCATCAGTAATATAGATGATAAACTTGCAGCACTGGCTAACTTGAAATCACTTGGGACCAGATGTGTGCCAATGGAAATAGTTTTATTAAATGCACCTGATTTTCAGCTACCTTTCAGTGCTTCCATTTAACACATTTAATGAGAACCAGTTTTAGCAGGGGGGGGGGGTTTCTGTTTTGGAATTCAGCAAGCTACACATCTGACGAGGTAGATCTCTTCATACATAAAGCCTTGAGGAAAACTCTCCATTTGAAGAATGCCTTTAATGTAAACAAATATACTAATATATGAAGCTTCTGTTCTAGCATTATTTTCACACTCTTTGGAGGAAACCTGAAGCAGAAGCTATCAAAGCTTCCTTGAGACCTTTTAAAATGGAGGCTGTGTGGTGTGCATTTAAAAGAGCTCAGGCTGTTGACTACTACAAGGACCCTAGAATTACCAAAGGAAGAATGGTACCTAGCAGTGACAATTCTTCTTTTAACATCTGCAGCCATTGAAATGGCTACTTGGTCCTGGAGGCAGGGGAGCAGCCCTATTATCAGCATGTTGCAGTGTCCTCTTTCAGCTGCCATTTCACTGAAGTGCCAGGTGCAAAAAAAGAAGAAGGGGGAGGGAGATGCCTTTTAAAGGAGACTAAAGCGAAGAGAGTAAAGCTCACAGTGATTGCAAACTGGTAATTGCTCACTATGCGTTTCCTCATTAGAAGCAACTGGCTGTTTCAAGAATGCTTTTCTCGTTCTTTATTGCTTCAAGTGACTGTGGCCAAAGTTGGGGGTGGGGAAATGCTTTTCTGCTTTATACCTTTGAACCCTTTCTCCAAACCCTGGCCTTGCAGCATGCAACTTATTTCTAGTGTGTGTGTGTGTGTGTGTGATTAAAAGCAAGTAACTGTCTGAGCTATGGAAACTATCACTCTCCATATATTAACTGTAGTTGCTGGAAACATTCGCATTCTTTTTATGAGCTTCCTGGATTTCTTCATGTCCTTATTTGGGGAAGGGAGAGATTGAATTCTGGATCATTCTGGTAACCACTGTGGCTTTGATTTCTACTTTTGAATGTACAGGGAGAAACTGGGGTGGCATAGCCTGGGTTGGCAGAGCCTGTCGATGCAGTTAATGTTGCTGCTGTTTTTGTGTAGGATCAAATAGTATAGCTTCTTCTATTAGTAAAGCGGTTGCCCTGCACTGGAAACAAAAGCATTAAAAATATACAGGGGGGATGTATGGATTCAGATACAGTACTGGATTTATAAGTCCTTGCAACCTGCATTTATTGAAATACTTTTCAGGCCCACCTATATTTTGAAATGTTTTCAGGCACTGTATTCAGTACATTACAAGGAGCATTGATTGTGCACATTTTGCAGTAAAACTAGAAGATGATGTCTAACCATGGTCCAGCTCAGGTGTAACACTAAACTGTGGTTTAATGTCATGAGAACAAGGCATGGTGAAGCTTCTCTTTTGTGCTTGAGTGGGGAGCAAATTGGTAGTTTCCACTTCCAGTTTTGAATAAGCTGCAGTTCCCATTACATGTGAAGTTGGGAAAAGGTTTCTTCAGAAACCATGGTCTGGTTTTGGTTAATTTGAACTGCAAATAGAATAAACTATTGTTTTCCAACTTTACATGTAGTAAGTTTGTTCAAGAGAGACAGTGGAAGCTTCCAATCTCCTCTCTGCTTATGCTAAGGAGAAAGTGAAGGCAAGGTACTGTAAGTGAAGCTAAGGCTAGTTGTGACTGTCATAACACTAACTTATAATTTAGCATTACATCTGAGACGGACAATTATAATGAAATAGCAATGTTGACTATAATATTGACATAGCAATGTCAATATTATAGTTGAATGTGATTTACATTACAAATCTCATACTGCAGTCAGGCTTCCTGCACATATACCAATGGAACCTTTAATTTATGTTCACTTAATGTTCATTTTAAATGAAAGACAATGGGTTGTATCAGATACAGCCCAGTGATAATTCTTGAAATGCAATCTTAGTAAGACTAAACCTATGTAACATACATTAATAAATTACACCTCATTGGGATTGGGTAAAGGGTGATATCAAACTGTTTGAATGATAGTATTTGCAAATGGTTTCTTTAAAACACCAATAAAAATTGTAGTAATAAAAAATCCACAATTTTTGACAATGGAACAGCAAATTGTTTTTATACAAAATGACGAAGAGCTGGCTTTAGGAACAGCACAAATAAGAATCAAAGAATGTTAGCATTGGAAGGGACCCCAAGGGGCATCTAGTCCAACCCCTGCAATTCAGGAATCCTGCCCAAAGCTGTCCTTGGATGGGCTTGAACCACCAACCTTTGGTTAACAGCCAGTGGCACTGACCCATTGTGCCACTTGAGGGAATTAACATGAGTCAATGTTAACATGAGTCAAGATTCATCAACAAAATACTCCTAATAAATAAATCTTGGAAATAGAAATGGCATTACCCATTCTACAAAATTGGTTCCAACTATTGGAGAAGAAATAGTACAAGTGTCTGAACTGTCTATGAAAGCAAAACAAAATCTAGAACAATTGAATATAATTGAGAAAATCATTCATGTAGATTGCAATGGTAGTAAAGCATATGCATATTTTTGGATGCACCAAGGAGGATGGAAAACCTTTTGTTTATCAACGTCTGTAATACATTTTATCTGTACCAGGAGTGAAATGTATTGCTGAAATTTCAAATAGAAATAAAAGGAGGAAGAACTGTACACAATAAACTTCTTATTTTCTCTTATGAGATGCAAAAACGTACTGATGGTATCTGACTGAATCATATTCTTAATAGACAGACTGAAATCAGTGGGCTTCAATTGGTTAAGAGTAACTTAAGTCTTTTTTATTTCAGTGTATCTATTTGTGTATGACTTAAGTAGATAACACCTGATGAGTTTAATCCAATGGTTGCAAGAGAGGAAAGCAACCTGTGCAACTGATCTTTTCCTTCCTCTCACACAAGGTTCCTCCACCAAATTTTGAACAATTCAGCCATCTCTCAGTAGCCTCCTTCAATGCAGCCCACAATGTTCAACCATTTGGAATGTTTTTTGGGGAGGGGAATGCAGGGAGAAGGGAAAGGTTGGTTGTCCATCAGCCTTCTATTCACACAACAATTGAATATAATCTAGTATCTTTCAACACCAACAGCGATGAAGCAAAAAGAGATACAAAAAGGAAGCGTCAAGGACTTTAGAAAGTGTTCTCTAGCCACTGATACAGGTTTTCCCCAAATGTAATGAAATCATCTATCTCTTTTGCAGAAAAAGGTTGTATGCAATGCATATTTCCAGAAACTATCAGCAGGTACCCTGTTTCTTCAGTCAGGCAACAAAGAAATGCAGCACACTTTGGCCAGTTTTAGGTAAGTAAAATCTGAAAGTCAATTAAAACAGAAAGTTTGCCAAATATCTCCTTGTATTTGGATATGGATCTATACCTATCAATATCAACTGATGCAGTATAAGTACGTGCAACATATTTCACATCTGATATATTATTGACAATGTTTATAGCAGAATTCTCAGTAAATTCCGCTCTGCGGGTGCAGAATGCTGCAGCGAGGCTCCTCATGGGGTCCTTGCCATGGGAGCATATTCACCCAGTGCTTTTCAAGCTTCACTGGCTCCCGGTGGAGTATAGGGTCAGGTTTAAGGTGCTGGTTTTGACCTTTAAAGCCCTATGCTGCCTAGGACCCTCGTACTTACGGGACCGCCTCTCCTGGTATGTCCCGGAGAGGTCCATGAATAATAATAGCTTGAAGGTCCTGGGCCCTAAGGAAGCCAGACTATCCTCTACCAGGGCCAGGGCTTTTTCAGTGATGGCTCCGACCTGGTAGAATGTTCTGTCCCACGAGACTAGGGCCCTGCAGGACTTGATCTTCTTCCGCAGGCCCTGTAAGACAGAGCTATTCTGCCTGGACTTCAATTTGAATTAGCCTGATCCTCTATTCTCTATTCTCTTTTCCCTTTCCTCTTCTATGAAGAAGCCCTTTCTGGGACCCCACATTTAAATTCTTATTCACACACCTCTTTGCTGGCCCTAGTAGGACCAACTTGGCCAGTTAGCCCTGGTGATCATTCGATGTCTAATGTCTGGGTTCCCCCCCACAAAAAAATACCCCTGAATTTTTGAATTTTTGAAATTTACAGATATTGATGGTACATTTTATGTTGTATTCTATGCTGTTATATGCTGTTTTTAAGTCACATTTTAATCAGTGTTTTATATTTGATGTTAGCTGCCCTGAGCCCAGTTTTTAAACGGGGAAGGGTGGGGTATAAATTATTATTATTATTATTATTATTATTATTATTATTATTATTATTATTTATACATTCCACATGGAGTCTAGTTAATAAGGGCTAATAGGCACTGCCCCACCAACCTCAATCTGCCCTCAGCCAGTTACAACCAGCTTTTCACTGGCTCCAGCTTTGTCTCCTGTTAATCTCCCTACCTTCTGCCCTACCAGTCGGAATGGGCACCAGCCACTGCTGCACATTCCATGTTGGATATCCTGGCTTCTAAAAATACAAGAGAATCCTGTTATTCATCTGACCAAACTGTGATAGATGGTGGTGAGCAAAAGCAATACTGAACAGAACATTTCCATACTTGAAGATTAACTCCACTTAATCCCATATTGAGAAAGGGCTTGAATGTGATACCACTTAAGGAACAAGCACCTGCCCACCCTGCAAATTGCTTAATAAACAGAACCTATCTGCATGGTTTGAAAACATGTTCAAGAGTCGTTTGGATCTCAATATTATTACAGAAGTCACAGCAGCTAACCTAGCATGACTATTTCAATATACTTAAATCCTACCTTTTCATTTCAAACTGCAAAGAAGGCAATTTGCAATAATACTTGCTGTTGCCATGATAATAAACAAAAAGTCAAGGGATTATAATTCTGATGGATTGCATCTTCTTAAATCAGTTGTGATTTATGGAGAACTAAGTAAGATTTTCTCAATTAAAAAGTTTGAAGAATTTTCCCCCAAGAAGGAAAACATGAAAATAATTTATTGTGCCTTCTTTGCTACAAAAAATAAGTTTGCTGGAAAAAAGGATTATTACAACAGTGACAGTTAAACAAAGGAAACAAAAAAGCAAAAACAAAAAACCAGTCACTGATTAATCATGCAGTGTCTGAAGAGTAGGAGAAATAAAACTGTAAGGAAATAATAGGGCCCCATTTCAAGGTGTACACAAAGCAAACCCTAGAATATGGAATCAAAATTATTTTGAAACCTCTGTAATGGAATGGGACCATAAATTTGCAGACACTTTAGAATGTATGTGGAATTTAGCAGCTTTATAGCATGGGGGATAAACAGGGCTTCTTTCAGAGCCAAACTATATGACACAGCAGTCTCCCCCCCCCACAAAAAATGATACATATTGAAGGGCCCAATGTCTGCTTTTTTCACAAATATAAGATATGTCTCCAAATGCAGACAGAACTCATGTCGAGCTTGCACTTTGTTTACTACTTTCCTTGAGAGTCTAACCAGGGTTGAACATGTTGGCAAAGTATGTTCAATGGCTTTAGTCCTCTCCAGATATTAAAAGAACATGTGTGGATGAAGAGGTATGGGGTCGCCCAAGCCAGGCTTGCCAGGGTTCTATCACCTCACATCGATTCCTAAAGAGGGATTTTCCATGTATTCAATTGAATATGCTTCAAAACCTCCCTGTGATCACAAATCCTGACACTGCAGAGTTTCTGATCACAAGGAAGGTTCTCTAAGCGTATCCAGTTGAACACACCAAGTATCTAAATTCATGGGAAGCATGGCGAGAGAGAGGTGGAAATGGTTGCATTGGCTAAATGATATGATGTGATCTTAATGGGAATTTGTATGCAAAATAAATAGCTTCCTTGTGATGAGTCAGATCACTGGTCCATCTAGCCCAGTACTGTCTATGCTGACTGGCAGTGGCTCTCCAGGGTCTCAGACAAGTGTCATTCAATGTAATGCAAATGTTTTACTACTGAGTTATGGCCCTTCTCTTTTTAATCATTTCCAACAGTGATCGAGCAAATTGTTTCAGATAATTCTAAATTGTGCTTCTGAAAATTTCTCACATGAATCCCACAATGCATATTTTATACACATTGTGGGCGATTCATGTGAGGGAAAATTAATTTCTGACAGGAAGTTTGGAAGACCAGTGGATATTTTATTTAGCTTCCAAGTTCTATAGATTCAGTTTCTTGGATTTTGGCCGACATAGATCCCTTGGCATGGATTACTCAAAGCTCTCAGGCATTTTGGACAGATACTGAAAGAGTAAACAATATGTCTTAATGAAAGGGTTAAGGGAAACAAAACCTGAGAGTCTCTTTTTCCAGAAAGGAGGAAAGAGAATGATTTGGAGAGGCCAATTATGCTAGAAGAGATCAAGATAGCATTAAAGTTCTGTTAGAAAGGGCACTCTGCCAGATGATGACAGATTATCATATGAATTACATCTTTACTTGAAGAAACAATTCCCTGGCCGCAGCAGAAGATTTACATTATTATTTAAATTTTAAAGAAGCTACCCTCTTATTTGTGAATAAACCTTCAATAATATTGTTTAAAGAAATCAAGTACCACCTCTGTGATGTGAATTGATGTTGCAGACTATGGTACCTGTTCTCTTTTCTTTTGAATACAGAAAGCTTAAGGATACAGAATTGAAACATTTGAGCATGTGGCGCTGTGGTCTAAACCACAGAGCCTAGGGCTTGCCAATCAGAAGGTTGGCAGTTCGAATCCCCGCAACGGGGTGAGCTCCCGTTGCTTAGTCCCTGTTCCTGCCCACCTAGCAGTTCAAAAGTACATCAAAGTGCAAGTAGATAAATAGGTACCGCTCCAGTGGGAAGGTAAACAGCATTTCCGTGCGCTGCTCTGGTTCGCCAGAAGCAGCTTAGTCATGCTGGCCACATGACCTGGAAGCTGTCTGCGGAGAAACGCCAGCTCCCTCCGCCTGTAAAGCGAGATGAGCGCCGCAACCCCAGAGTTGTTCGCGACTGGACTTAACAGTCAGGGGTCCCTTTACCTTTACCTTTAAAAACACCATAAACTCATTTTGTGTTGTTGTTTAACTTTCCTAATTGGAACTTTAAACACATGATTTCAGAATTTAGTTGCTAGAGACATTTCAACAACAATGCCAGTTTTTGGCCAGTTCTGTATTCTTGGTGGAAATACCAAACAAGAGATTTAAGAAATCTAGGTAATTGGTGTAAAAATCTACTTACATACAGCTAAGTAGCTAAGAAGCTAAGAGAAAGACAATAGTTTCCAAGTGTTTGTTAGCATTTTATTATTATTATTTGCCTTTCATGGAACAATATATAAAGTGCTTTTGATGACATAGTTTATGGCAGTATTATAGGAGTAAAAATAGGGGTAGCCTTCATCATGGCCTTCAGATGCTGCTAGACTACAACTCCCATCATCCTTAGCCATTGGCTATCTTTTATAGGGCTGATGGGAGTTGAAGTCCAACAATATCTGGAGGGCATCATATTGACTGTCCCTGGAGTTGCACTTTTAATGTGCTACATATTCTGTTTCTTACAGTTCTGTAACAAAGTGCATTCAAACAACCATTTCTTTAGTAAGTGATGATTCCTGAACTGATTTTGGCTGAACATTAGGAGAATCTTCCTAATGATAAGAGCTGTTCAACCATGGAACAGACTGCCTCAAGAGGCACTCCTTTGCTGGAGGTTTTTAAGCAAAAGCTGAACAGGCATATGTCAGAGGTTCTGTAGTTTATTCATTCATTCATTCATTCATTTTCTAATTAATATACTACTCGTTTTCAATAGATCACAAGGTAGTTTACAACTGTTATAGAAATGCAATTCATAATAATTGCATAATATATAATATATAATATACAATACATAATATAATATATATATATATAATATATATAATAAATACACACTAGGCAGCAGCATCAATTTATGCACCATGTTATCCCAGCAATACATGACATAACCGCTGTAAAAAAACAGAGCCTAATAACACAAGTTACTACGTACTGATCATGGGTGGAGCCATAAAATTATAAAACATAATTGAATCCTGCAGGGATCCTGCATCCTGGACAGGGAGGTTAGATCAGATGACCTCCTGGATTGCTTCCAGACCTGTTTCTCTGATAACTCTTGGTTATACTTCTGAAGCTTTGGTGGTAATATCCAGTGTAGTCAAAACGCTGTGACCAAACATTTAGCCCTGAAGCTCTGAGGTTGGGTGGTAACTAGCCATAGAGCAGAATCAGCCTATTTCTGGTCTGTGTTACTTTGGCACACATTCACTTAGGTCTGTTCCATTCCATTTCTACATTCATATATGGTTTTTAAAAGAAAGAATATATCCACAAGAATATACACATTTTGATATGCGGCTCCCCACCCACCACAGCCTCTCAGTAAACAGCAGCTTCAGGTGGGTGATTTTCACTGGGAAAACAGCATGGAGAAAATGTTGATCCTCCCTCCTCCCTGGCATTATGGTCCCAATCCTGATCAAATGAGCAGCAACTAAACGTCTGGAAGGGCCCTTAGTGCTGTGATGCACGGCTGATTGGCAGTCAGGCTAAATAAATAAATATGGAACAAGCTACCAGCAGTTGCTCCCATTTGAATTAACAAGATAAAGGATTCAAAGAGAAGTTTTATTGAATCCATTCAATACGAACACTTGGAATGCTTTTGAAAATTTCTTCATTTTATCTTCTGAGTTTTTATCCCCCAGGATAAGCACTTTCTCTGCGTCTCTAGCTAAACCGTAGATGAAACTTGGCCGTACGTAATAGCCCTGCCTGTATATTCATATTGGCAAATCTCTGTTTGTCCCAATTCCTGCTTTTATTTCGACTAATTGGGCTAACATCATGGAACAATGGAAGGTTAGCCTCTTCAAGCTCTGCATCTTTTGGTCTGCAACAATGATCCCCTAATCCAATTCTGGCTCTCTGTCAAAGTGAAAAGCAAAATGCCAAAGTTATGCACAATAAGGTAGTAAACTTTATGTGCCGAGAGAACTTAAATTTTTTTTTATAAAAAAAGAAAAGGAAAGAAAGAAAGTATAGAAATACACTAAAACCCCTTAGGATAATTTCCATTTAAATTCCTAGCCTTTGGAAATAAGGAAATGCACACTTTTTTGTCTAGAAGCCAGGGTTTTATAGCAGTTGAAGAGGCCATTTGATGCTGAAAAGTGAGTTTCCAGAGCTAAAATTATATAGCCTTTGTTCTTTCTCTCTCTCTTTGGTATGGAAAGATAGGGACAATATTGCCTTCATGGAACTTTAAGCTACAATATTTTTTCCTGATTGTTCCTGCCATCAACAGGAACAACAACAACAGCAGCAACACTATGGTTACTGTTGAGTGCCTGGAATTGTCAAACGTGATGCCTTAATCTGTGCAAAGATCTTGCAGCTCTCCTCTAGGACTTGAACACCAAAATGAGAAAAGTTATGCTGACCCAGAAATATGACTGAACCACTGCTGATCTACCCATTGTTCAAGATAAATTAGTACTCTCTTGGTGGGTTATTATGTTACTCTGGTGGCACGGGGATTGCTGTAGTGCTGTTGGGTAACATGAGAAGACCAAGAACTTGTAGGGGGAAATAATTCTGTGGTTTCTCTTCTTCCACTGCCAGCCATTCATCCAGTTTCTGCTGGGTTGATGCTGGAAACAGGTTGGGCCATATCTTCTCTCTCACTTCTCAGAATATTGTGATGGTTCAGAGAGAAGCAGCATCTACTGTATATTCTAGCTAGTTCTCTATGCCTTTTGGACACCTCTTTTGACATCGTTTATGGTGGTTCCTGAGATCAAGGAGCAGGTGTTTGTCTATGTTTGGATATATTTTTATTCAAGATGGCAGACTGATGCTTTCAAAATTGCCATGATTTTCCGGTTTCTTAGAATTCCTGAAAAATACAACATACAAGGTTACTCATTGCAGATTTTTCCACAGCAAAGAAGTAATGAAAGAACCCAATCTGAAGTGGATACATTCTGGAGTGTGACCACTTTATAAAGGTGTATATGTTATTGGTTCACCATATTAAAAGCTCCCTGTAGTAAACTTGGGATGCAGGTGGCGTTGTGGGTTAAACTACAGAGCCTAGGACTTGCCAATCAGAAGGTCGGTGGTTTGAATCCCCATGACGGGGTGAGCTTCTGTTGCTCGGTCCCTGCTCCTGCCAACCTAGCAGTTCAAAAGCACGTCAAAGTGCAAGAAGATAAATAGGTACCGCTCCGGTGGGAAGGTAAACGGCGTTTTTGTGCGCTGCTCTGGTTCGCCAGAAGTGGCTTAGTCATGCTGGCCACATGACCTGGAAGCTGTACGCCGGCTTCCTTGGCTAATAAAGCGAGATGAGCACCGCAACTCCAGAGTCGGTCATGACTGGACCTAATGGTCAGGGGTCCCTTTACCTTTACCTTTTATAGTAAACTTGCACACCAGAGAAAGAACTTCTTTATAACCTTGATGTGCTGGTTTGCTTCTTGCGAGGAACATGGGAGAGCATTTTTAAAAGTGACCCTCTCTGCAGTCTGAAGTGGTGCAGCTCAGATTCTACCACATCATTCTCTGTTTTGTATTGAATAGTTCTGAGAGAAATATGACCGAGGCTGCAATTATATGTGCTGTTTGTTGGAAGTAAGCTTTACAAAGTTCAGTGAAGCTTATTTTTGGGTAAACATGCATAGAATAGGAGTATGGATGAATAATTTGCTATGCTTACATTGGATGGAACAATGAATGAGGTTGTTGTTGCTTTCCATCAGCAATGTTTGAAGACGGTCCAACATCCCCAAGGTTGATTCTGAACAGATGATATTCCCTTGTTTTGCCTGGGCTGTTGGGCTATTGGCATTCAGGGTGGTGAGTGCTTTTTTGAGATGCCGAAGACAGGTGGTGATACTTGCATTGCTATCTGAGCATTAACATGCCCATTAATGTTAAAATTGCTGAAGTGTCTTCTGCAATGGTGTGCAGAGCATATATAGCCAGGATGGAAGAAATGGTTTTTGCATTAAGTTGTGGCACAGCTTATTAGTGCCCAACCTAATTTCATAAATCTTGTCAGTAGAATTTTGAATAACCAGCTGCAGAAAATCTGAAGCTGGCCAAGAGCCAGGGAAATTCACTCCATGAGCCTAAGGTTGGATTTTGTTTTTCTTGTGACCTCATAGCAAACTGCTTTTCAAATGGAGGAGGGTTTTTTTTAAATTAAAATTAAAAAAACAGTTGTTATATGGCATGAGAGGGCAGTCAGCTCTTCAAAGAAAATGAAGTTCAAAATGCCACTTGGCTAGGGTAAACCCTTTAAAGGTAAAGGTAGAGGTACCCCTGCCCTTACGGGCCAGTCTTGACAGACTCTAGGGTTGTGCGCTCATCTCACTCTAGAGGCCGGGAGCCAGCGCTGTCCGCAGACACTTCCGGGTCACGTGGGCAGTGTGACGAAGCTGCTCTGGCGAACCGGCACCAGAGCAGCACACGGAAACGCCGTTTACCTTCCCGCTATAAAGCGGTACCTATTTATCTACTTGCACTTAAGGGTGCTTTCGGACTGCTAGGTGGGCAGGAGCTGGGACCGAACAACGGGAGCTCACCCCGCCGCGGGGATTCGAACCGCCGACCATGCGATCGGCAAGTCCTAGGCGCTGAGGTTTTACCCACAGCGCCATAAGTTTAAATAGCGTTGCATTTCCTTGTTAGTAATGCTTCTAGAACACGTGCTGTTATTGTTGACATGGTTGTTAATAATATAAATTAAGTTAGGCATGACTAACCTAAGTCTATTTCAGTGGTTCTGCTATGCTTATGATTTAGATACCACCCAACAATGATAATAGTTTACCAAACATTAAGACAAAAATCAGTGCATTGGAATTCCAACAGAAAAATAAGTTATGTGACTTTCAGCTGAAGGATAACAACTTTCGTCTATATTTATGTATTGGTTGCAAGCATATATATTAGCAGGTTTCATAATAAAGATACCTGGCACACTTTCTATTTGTCATCTAAGAGACATACACAGTAAAGTGACAAGTAAAGCTGCAATCCTAAGCCCACTGACCTGGCGAAAAGCCCCACTGAACTCAGCAGGACTTATTTCTCAGTAGACATGGTTAGGGTTGCACTGTGAAACAATTTAGTCTGTTATCAGAGTAGCCAGGCTACATACAGATGAATAACAAAATTCCTCTCCATCACTAAGCACGTTGACTTTCAGTTGGAAGCATCATTTCCAGCGAATATGGTACCTCAGTTTTATGAACCATCTGCCTGATTCATCAGACCAATTGGTTTAACACACTGCAATTAAAAATACAATAGTTTAAAGTTTCCAGTATTTCATAGGTTTTGCTTTGCTTTTCTGCACTTGGGGCCCATCGTCATTAAGATAACCAAGCTTTACAGATGAACAGAATACTAAAAAATGCATCAATTCTTAAAAAAACAACAACCCCTAAAACATTTTATATTGGTTCCTTTGTTAAAAAGAGAGTTACAAATACAGAACATATGCGGCTGTGGGTAGAGAGGGGATATAACATTTTTACTAGCAGTCATTTGTGATGCCCTGCACTTTACAATCTGTGATTTATTAGTTTATAAATCTTTGCGTTGTTTTACTTGTATTGTTCCAGATGCTTTGATAGCAGGCTGATGTGGCCAAAGAAACTCTTAATGTTAGAACGTTTATGCCACATCACTTTACAGCATGTAGATGCATTGCAATATTATAGTGTGCTGTATTTATATCTTTGTAGGTGAAAGAGAAGTCCAGATGATTCCAATTATCAATTTCTCTTGACCATTTGAGCTACTGATTTCTATTGTCCAGGCATTTAAGCCATAATTGTAGCTTAAATTGTATCTGCGTATTTCTAACATGTGTGACCCACACTCATAAGATGTATGTTATTTTAAATTTGATTGTGGTGTGTGTGTGTGTGGAGGCAACGTGGGCAGTATCCACATCTTGTACGGATGGTTGTGATCCATTGATAAGAAGGACCTATGCCATTTGCCCCACCCATGTGGTCATAAGAATGTAAACTCAACAGCAGCACCATGGGACAAATCTACAGAAAAACCATTCCCACCATGACTGCAACATCTAAAATGCAGCCATGTTCACAATGCGTATGGGTTAGGTAAAGTGAAGGTAAAGGACCTCTGTGCGGTTAAGTCCAGTCAAAGGCGACTATGGGGTTGCGGTGCTCATCGCGCTTTCAGGCCAAGGGAGCTGGCGTTTGTCCACAGACAGCTTTCTAGGTCATGTGGCCAGCATGTCTAAACCGCTTCTGGCGCAACAGAACACCGTGAAGGAAACCAGAGAGGACGGAAACACCGTTTACCTTCCCACCGCGGTGGTACCTATTTACCTACTTGCACTGGCGTGCTTTTTGAGGTTGGCAGAAGCTGGGACAGAGCAGCCGGAGCTCACCCCGTCGCAGGGATTTGAACCGCCAACCTTCTCATCAGCAAGCCCAAGAGGCTCAGTGGTTTAGACCACAGCACCAACCCCACGTATGGGTTACTGTAATGTGAATATCAGGAACCTGCCAACAACAAACTGCCACATAACTATGGATATTTTCGCCCCTCCTCTGTTGTTTAATGGGGAGAAGAAAGGGCTGTGGGCCTGTGAGTCAAATCACTGGAGATCAAATATGCATTGCTTGCCTCCATAGCAGCTTCCCTTTCTAAGAAAGCTATTCAGCTGCCACGCTGAGCATGACATTTCTGTTGCCTGTTAATTGCTCATAGCTCTAGTTAGTGGTATCAGGCTTTTGGTCTTAGGTCACCTTCATAGTTTGCATCAACTTTCAAGCCAAAGATCCTGGAGTGCATCATTTTTCCATGCATAGGGATGTTTCCATAGGGGCAGTGGTTCTCCATTTAATAGCTTCCATTCACACTATAGATGTATTATGTATTAGAAGTAATTAAATAAGCACAGGAATTCCATCCTCCACTACCTAAGTTCCTATGTGAATCCACATATTTCCAGGTTAATGTGAGATGCAATATCATGAAGAATATATTGGAGCACAATGCACCAATTTAGATAAAGCCAGCTAAGGTGGTAATTTGTGAGATTCAAAATTACTTTAGCCAGTCTTCCCCCATTGGCAAATACTATTTCCACTGTATTTACAGGACATGTCTGTGACAGATTAGTTGTGATACTTACACCCTATAACTGAGCTGTAATGAGTTTATTGGCAATTATTATATAGTAAACGCAGTTGTGTGAGTTGTCCCAAAAACACCCATTTCATTGCTGCTGCTTTAGTCAAGATTATTACAGATTGAAATTTGAAGTATGCTTAAGTACAGAATAATAAGCTACCAGAATTTATGGCCCAAAGGAAATCCCTAACTTGTGCATATTATCCTAGCTCTAGTAAAGCTAATGGATCTGCCCTATTATTTTTATGACCTATTCTTTGCTTTAATTCATATAAAGCTGGATTAGCAATTATTATATTGCTTCTCCATGCCGTTAAACATAGCTGGAATTTCTGCCACCCAATTACATTTTATGTAGTGCAATTGAGTAGTAGAATCAATTCAATTAACAGATACATAAAACTGATGACACATAATCATTAAAACGATGGGATGGTCTTTGATAAATATTTTATATGCATATAAAAGACCAAGTGACTAGATCTATGTTACTTATCTGTGTTTTATGTTTAAATTGTACCGTGCTGATAAAACTAAAGGGTCTTTATGTTTTGGGCTCAGATGGTAGCACAGTAGTGGTTTTTGACTTATGGGTAGATAATTACTGTACGAAAATTAGGAATGTTTGAAAATGGTCTGTAGTAGATAAAAATGTAGACACTGACGGGTTCTGAACTGGTGGTGACTGTCTAGAAAAGGGATATTTGGATCATGATAGCTCAGTGAAAATGTTGACCCGGCATATAGCAGCTGTGAAAAAGGTGAATTCTGTGTTATGAATCATTAGGAAGGAATGAGAGGGAAATCTGCCAGTATCGTAATGGCTTGATACAAGTCTATGGCGTGACTTCAGTTAGAATACAGTGTACAGTTCTGGTTTCTACATCTCACAAAGGATATTTCCGAGCTCCAAAAGGGGCAGAAGAGGTAACCGAAATGATCAGGGGGCTGGAACAACTCCTTTACTTAGAAAGGTTACAGAGTTTTAGGCTTTGGGTTTATATTTTGTAAAAAAAGCTGAGTAAGGTAGGACATGATCGAGAAAATTAGGCATAATATCAGAACCTGGGGTCATTCCCAGAAGCTGAGTGGTAGAAATTTGTGTCAGACCATAGGAAGTGCATCTTCCCACATCACATATTTAAACTGTGGTATTCACCACTAAGGGAAGCGGGTGGCACTGTGGGTTAAACCACAGAGCCTAGGACTTGCCGATCAGAAGGCCAGCGGTTTGAATCCCCGTGACGGAGTGAGCTCCCGTTGCTCAGTCCCTGCTCCTGCCAACCTAGCTGTTCGAAAGCACGTCAAAGTGCAAGTAGATAAATAGGTACCGCTCCGGCGGGAAGGTAAATGCAGTTTCAGTGTGCTGCTCTGGTTCACCAGAAGCAGCTTAGTCATGCTGGCCACATGACCCGGAAGCTGTACACCGGCTCCCTCGGCCAATAAAGCAAGATGAGCGCCGCAACCCCAGAGTCTGTCACGACTGGACCTAATGGTCAGGGGTCCCTTTACCTTTACCTATTCACCACTAAGATCAGAAGATAGCCACAAAACAAGATGGCTTTAAAAGAGGATTCCACAAATTTGTGGAGGGTAAGGCTGTCCATAACTACTACTTACAATGGCTGTACACTTCTCCAGGATATGAGGCAACATGTCTTTAAACAGATGCCAGTCACTGGGGAGATAGCTATTGTGTACATGCTCTGCTTGTGGGCTTCCCATAGGCATCTGGTTGGTCACTGATGCCCAACTAAACAGGCTTTTGATCTGAGCCAGGAGGGCTGCTCTTTAGTTAGGTGTAGGGAATATGTGACCCTCCAGATGTTGTCGAACTCCAGCTCTCAGTGTCTCCAGCCAACAAGGTCAGGGATGATGGAAGTTGTAGTCTAGCAACATCTGGATGGGCATGGGTTCCCCACCCCTGTCTTAGACAGCCCATCTCTTATTATCTGCCTTTATGGGTCACTGCACAGATCATTCAGCATGTGGTGTAGATTCATGGTTGGCGACAATGTATGGATACTTTACTCACAACAAACAAAGCCATTCCTAGTGCAGGTTTCATGTGTCACCAAAAAAGGAGCCAAGAAGTTAGGACTTCCGGGTTAGCGCCATCGGTGAAATGGCGGAGTTCCTCTGACTGGAGGAACTGGCTCCGTGGAAACTGGGTCTACCTGCCACGGCGAAGGTGGGGACCCGCTTGTGCTTTCTTATACTGATAGTGACTATCCTTGGACAAGAAGCAGGAAGGAAGTAAAGCCTAAAAAGGAGTGATCTATTTTACCAACAAGTAGTTAATAAAAGTGAAGAAACTCTCCAACTCCCATCAGCCCCAACCAACATGGCTAATGATCATGGATGATAGGAGCTGTAGTCCAACTAAATCTGAAGGACTACAGATTCCCCGTCCCTTTTGTAAATGAAATATTATAGGTATGGCCCATGCAGGGGTGTGCGTGGGTGGCAGGGGGAAGCAAGGTATACTTGTCCCAGGTCTTGGAGGGCTAAACTGGTCATGGGGACCCCGACAAGGAAAGGCTGCTTTTTTGTTTGGGTTTATAACTTTCCTCTAACAAGATTCCTGCCCTGGGCCTCAGAGAAGCTCAGCATGGACCTGATGGTAACTACTTACACTAGCTTCTTTTTTTAAAAAAAATCTTCTCCATTTCCTTTAGGCTAAATATGGCAACCAACTGAAAGAAGAATAAGAAGAAAAACCTCCCTTGTTCATATTCCTCTAAAAATCTTTCATTAAGGTAAGTTGAATTTGGAAGCAAAACCATTTTTATATAAATCTTCAAAGCATTTTCTGCAAAGATAAACTACCTTTGAAAAATATACTATAAGAAAGATATTGCTATATGTATTATTGAAGCCAAGATTTTCACATGTGATTGATTTTGAACATTTGTTACATTCTGGTTGTTCTCTGGAAACGGTGAGTCTCTGAAAAACCTGCCTACATAGAAATGGGGCTCAGGAACCCTGTTGTTGTTGTTGTTGTTGTTGTTGTTGTTGTTGTTGTTGTTGTTGTTCTTCTTCTTCTTCTTCTTCTTCTTCTTCTTCTTCTTCTTCTTCTTCTTGAAAGGATGAAAGGATGGTGGGGGAATTCAATTTCTGACGAGAACTGACTTGATCCTGGACTAATGTGTGAACTGGAACCTAATTATCCTTTTGATGCCACACATCTCTGAATTTTGCAATGCAGTTTTCAGTTCAAAATAAATGTACCAAAGTGCATAAAGATGTGTGTTTAGTAATTTGTAATAAAATATGTATTTCAATACATATTTAAGCATGGCTTTTTGTGCATATTTTTTTTTAAATAACAGATTCATGTTGAAATGGGATGGAGCAGACTTATGAATGAACACATGCAAAAATAACATCAATAAAAAAAATACACTGATCTGTTCCATCCAGCTCATGAAGCTCTGCAGTGAAACACATGGGTTCAGTGAAGAACCATTCACTGGAACGATGTGCTACTTTTGTGCTCACACAGACAGAGCTTTGATTTTTATAGCTTTTGCCCAAACGAACTAGGCATTCAAATCTCTCTGTAAATGTTCAGAATTTGCTTTGCTCTTATAAGTGAGCATCAACGGTTGTCTCTGACGGCAAGGGATGTCCACCACCATAGGCAAAATCCCCCCTCCTTTCTGCTCCTCCTCGTTCCTCAATTTAAATCATAATGCTGAATATGTGACGTCACTCTCAATCATTTCCACATGGTTGCACTTCTGGGATCAAAAAGAAGGTGAAGCTCTCGTGTCAGAAGGTTGACAGAAAAGCCATTCCCAGGGAACTGCGAGGAGCTACCCGGAAACTATTGGTGATGTAAAGTGCTTTTTTGTTGTTGTTGCAATATTATTTTTCCATCAGAGATGTCATTCTAGAAAGACCCAGTTTTTTAAAAGTTGTGGCGCTAAGTGGTTTTTGGTTCCACCTGGCAAGGAGGGTTGAGTTGCAAAGTTTTCTGCACTCCTTCAAAGCTGACAAAAACCACTCCAGATAAAAAAAAGGTTTTAGTTAGAAGCAAAGTGAACTGGAGAGTGGCATCTCGGCATTCGTTTGCTTCCATCGGCACATACTTCCATTCTCTCTGGTACATTAGTTTTCTAAAGGTAGCATTTTGGCTCTGGTCAACCGAAAGGGCAAAGGTTACAGCATGCAAGGATGTGGGAGCTCGAAGAACGAAGGGCTCTTACAATGGTGGGGAAATGTGGGCCACCACTTTTGAATGTCAGGGAGATGTGTTAAATTGACAAGGAGAAAGGAGGTGTCATTTTAAAGGGGCAGGAAACAAATTCTCTGTGCAAATGGTGGCTGTAAACTTTGTAGGTAGTTCTTGGTTCTACAGCCAGATATAGTGAAGTCAAATTTTTGTTATGGCCTGCACACTTTGGGGGGGGGGTGGTGTTCATGTGTGTTGAATGCTTTAATTAGACTTCAATACAATATTCAACATCTTATTTCATTCATGAAAATTTTAACCGGTAGGCAAGTTTTTCTAGAAACTAGTGGACATTTTTAGTCTTGTTTGCATTGATTAAACTGGACATTCACATCCAAACTGATTAGAATGACTTTTTAGTGTGATCAGTATTTAGCTCTGTGACTTTCAGAGCTAGCGATACTAATAGTAATCCTGGATTGCTGCTTCTCTGTTCTGCTACTGAAGCTATTCTTGTTGTTTTGACATGCCTACTTCCTCGAAGAAACCATTTCCAAGCCAATTCCCAGGTTTTCCTTGTACGTAATTGGCATCCTCATTGAATAGTTTGAAGTAGTGCTGCTACAGTTGTTCCATAATATAAGACAAATACAAAAGACAAATATTGGCCTGTGCTCTGTTGGCTGAAGTTTGTGAGGCTTAGCAATGGGCATTAATTAGAAGACTGAGAGCCACTGTGATATAGTGTGAGGGTTCTATCTAGGAATGGAGAGATCTGTCTGTTTTGGCTGCCTCAGTTTCTGCTTTTTCCCATTTTAATTCGGTTCTCCACATTTCTACAGCAAATTGCAAAATCTCTTTTAACCCCCCCCCTGAAAATTCTCCAGCATTTTAGTGTTAATTTAGTGCAAGCAATTTCCCCCAATATATACATTTTTTTATAAACATTCCTTGGTTGGAGAACTATATAGCAAATTTCAGATAAGTGTAAATTTTGATGGCTGTGTTTTGGTTCTCATGTTGTTTCAGAAAGTTTTGATTTGATAAATTCAGCTTTAAATGTGAAGTGAAGTGAATTTCTCCCCCATCTCTACTTCTATCCAGCGGCTGTATGAGTGGAAGACAACTTGCACAACTGATCTTTCATTTCTTTTTCCCCCACCCCGCAGCTCCCTTCACAAAAAATATTTTCCAGAGAGCAGGGAGGAATTCTGAGCTGTGTCATAGGTGTTTGCAGCACCAAATAGACTCTCCAGAGGAAACTGAAATCATTGGGAGGTGAGGGACGGGCAAAAGGGACCAGAGAGGCTGATGGGGCTCATGATCAGAGCAGAGGGGGAGGCTAGGGGTGCAGAGAAGACTTGGCCAGAGCCATCGCAGGTTGCCTGGCGGGGGGAAGCGTCAGGCTCAGAGCAGCCTCAGTTTTCCCTACCTGTGAAATTAGACCAGGTGGGCAACTGTGTGTCCCCCTACTCTAACAAAAAGGCAGCAGCAAAGGGAGAAGATTATATATGACTTTACTGAATTATATCAATTCTTTTTATGAATTTGTAGTTGTCGCTTTCTTTATATGCTACAGCGTGTGGTATTATAGCGATTGAAATGTTTGTTGTTTTTAAATGCTTTTTGTGATTTTTGTGAAATGCTTTGAGCCCAGCATCCAATCCAAGATTTCTAGTGTCATGAGAGGAGAAAAACTTTTACCCTAACCACTTTCTCTATGCCGTGCATAATTTTATAAACTTATCACTTCTTACTCATCTTTTCTCTAAACTAAGAAGTCCCAAATGTTGCAACCTTTCCTTTTGGGAATGATACGTTGTATGAAAATGTTGCATCCATTAGTAATGCTTAAGAGCCAAATTTAACATGACACTTAATCTGTCACTTCCTGTGGTTTGTGGAGGTTTGTGGGGGGTTGCCTCCTACGCACTGTCGTTCCTGTATGATTCAATCCCTTCTCACATAAAGCCTGCTATTAGTTTTATTTTTATTTTTAAAAAATCATTATATGTAGTTTGGCCCTTAGTTTCTATTCAAGAGCATTAAATTAAACATTTTGCCTTCAGAGGTGAATTATGCAAAACATTGAATTTGGTGCTCAAACATGGGTTTGGAAACCCAATATAGAAATTTTGCTGTTAGAATAAGTGGAAAGTGATTACATGTTTTAAATAAGGATCTTCAGTTAATTATGTACAAGTATATTTAAATGCCCAATTACTATAGTTTTTCTTTGGTTAAGTTATTTGGTAATCAGAAAAAGACAGGTGTGCAGGCTTTTCCTTATCTGTTCAGGCAGAAGGCAGGGAACAATTAAGAGAAGCTTTTAAATATGGGTGAGAAGCCTGGAAGAGATTAAATCAATATGTAGATTGGACAATTTAACATTTTACCCCCCTGAATTTGCTCCCATTCATTTTGGGGGCAGCTTCCAAAAATATTTTTTTCCTATTTGGATCTTAAGTATAAGAGGAAAACTGATCAACATCTTTGTAATATCTGAATCATAGACAATAAGTTTTCTGTAAGCATGTTGTTGTAGTAGTAGTAGTAGTAGTAGTAGTAGAAGAAGAAGAAGAAGAAGAAGAAGAAGAAGAAGAGGGGGTACACAGTCAGAGCACCCCTCCCCCTTAGCCTCACAACTATAATGTGAAGCAGAATAGGCTGAGAGATAGTCACTTGCCTAAAGTCACCAGCTTGGTGAATGTAGAAGGATTAGAGGCTAGGTTTTCCTAGTCAATGCCCAGCATTCTGTTTGCTTCATCGCACTGTGAAGTTGATAGGAAACCAACTTGTGGTTGGAAACAGGCTCTTTTGAAGTCAGCAGTTGCATCCAATGTCTCAAAGATGTGTGAGTTAGATTTATTTTATCCTCCAGTTCCCAATTTCCTTACTTCTTTAAGAAATCAATAGGTTTCAGATGCAGCCTAGGAGATTGATGGAGTTCATCTCACTGAGTTCAACTGAACTGACTCCTAAGTGTGCATAGGACTGCAGTTTAGTGCTGAGTGAACCTGTGACTGATCTGGGGCTCCCTTAGTGAAGAATCCCTTAGTGAATATATTACATTCAAGACAGCATTTAGAGGACATATCTAAATGGTAGACTCGAGTGGATTTATGACGTTCAGGGCCATCTCTACCATTAGGCATAGTGAGGCAGCTGTCTCTGGTGGAAGATGCTGGGAGCAGTGGCAAGGGAGAATAAAGCTGCATGTGCCATAGAGCCTGCCCTGAACCCCTCTAATCTAGCCTGCTATCCTCAGGTGCAGTAGAAGATACTGACCCATCATCAGTAGTGACATAAGATTCAACTGATAGTCCAGTTTACTTTCATACATGGAATAGACAAGGATGCCACATTGTTCTTTACCTCATGCCACAAAATGTCCTAGGCCAGCCCTGAAGTTAATAAGAATACAGTGGATGCTCGGGTTGCAAACGTGATCCGTGTGGGATGCACGTTCGCAACCTACAGCGGCATGTCTGCACACGCGCAGGTTACGATTCTGTGCTTCTGCACATGCGCAAAGCGCGATTTAGCGCTTCTACACATGTGCGACCACCAAAACCCAAAAAAACGCAAGCTGAAGCATCTGTAACCCAAGGTATGGACTGTATATGTTTTCAACATTCCCCTCAGCATGGGGAAACTGTATTCATTCAAAGTGCTTCCACCCCACCTTTCAATATAAAAATACCCAATAAAATAAAAACCACCCATATCAAAACACTAACAGCAAATTCTGCTTTAGAATCATGGTGTTTTATGCTCTTGTGTCCCCCTTGACTACTACCTTTTTGGTCTCTATTTTATAATTCCCCAGTTTCCTTGAGTCCTTCATGTGTGTGTATTAAATTAGCTGTCATTACTGGAGGATTTTAATTGGAGCACTGATTACACAATGAATATATATCACCAAATACTCATCATAAGAGGGTGATTAAACTATATTATCCTCCTCAAATAAACAATTTTACACTATCCCCAGAGTTCAGTTATGAGAGGCAGTGATTAACAAGCAAAGCTGAGAGTGACAGATGCTTTTTGATATTTAAAGATAAAACTTATTTTTGACAGAAGGTTATCTATTTGGGACACATTTCCTGCCCCTTTTCAGGAATAATCTTTCGAAAGGCAAATCAGGAAAAGCACTAGTTCTAAACACTTGGCTACACGTATAGGCATGTACCATTCAGTACTGTGTCTTCCTATATGGTTTTACAACCAGGACCAGCCCAATATATTTTGGCAGCTGAGGAGAACCACAAAATGGCAGCATCCCACCTACCCTGCCTGGGAAGAAGGGGTGAATGAACATCTTATTGAGGAACAAGGGGGAAATACACTGGGAACAAGAGGGGAAGGTGAGCAGCAATGCCTCCTATTCACCAAGAGGCCGATGTAGAGGTAAGGGACCCCTGACCATTAGGTCCAATCGCGGACGACTCTGGGGTTGCGGTGCTCATAGCATTGGTGTAATCCAGCTTCAAAGGAGCACACCGCAGTTGTTGCTGCCCCTGTGGATCCTGCCACCCAAGGCAGTCGCCACACCTTGCCTCATATTTGGCCAAACAACAGCAAAGCAAAATGTGAGTTATGATTTTTAGATATATATATTTTTGCCACAACTCACTTACAAAGATTTGTGGGAGGGGGAGGGGAATAAATGATGAGAGAATAAAGACTATTGCTTTGTTTTGTTTTGATGCAAATCTTACCCTCCCTCATTCATTTATAATCTTTTTTGAAATAGATTAAATTTACGCCATCTACTCCTGCTATCCAGTCATTTTTAAGCACCGATGCTTGGATCTCAATGTGAAAAACTCTTTTTGCCCACATTTGAAGGCACATGTTTATCTGAGGCATTCCATTCCCCCTCGCCCAGATATTCACATGAGCAAAATACGGATGATAAGAAGGCTATGACTTTGTTTCAAGTTTGATTTCTCAAACCACAGACTGCTGTGTTACTCTTCTTAAAACTGCTTTGAAGAGCTTGCTCATTATAACTGCATTTAGGCTGTTTTCAAAACCCACTGCAAAACAGTCATTGAGTATGAGAACCCTCTGGTGTGTGTGTGTGTGTGTGTGTGTGTGTGTGTGTGTTTTAAAGTCCATGGCTTTGATATTATAATTGCTGCAAGTGGATGCAATTAAATCTTTATTTGGAAACCTGCACTGATGCAAGTTATTCAGAACAAGCCACTGACTCTGTATTTTCATGTGTATTTACTCTTATAATCAAAGCTTTTGTTCCCTTAAACTAACAAGGACTCTTTAGCATAAGAAAGAGTTTCTTCTAGCCACTTTAGGCTGTGCTTTCCAAAAGAGGGTCTGAGTCTGGAAGCATCTACAGTCCTCCTTTCTTTGCAAACAGCACCAACTAACAACATTTAATAGACGGATATTTTGTTGATTTTTTAATGCTTCAAACAGAGGTTCACACTTTTAATTGAGGGATATACTAATAAATATCCCTAAGGGTAAAAGTAGATGTTGTAAGAGACACACCATTATAAGGGTGGGTATTATAAAAGGCAGTGCCCTCTACATTATCAACCCTGCAACAGTCTATTGCAAATAATGTGGGATGCATCTTCCCAGGGACAGATGGGCAGTTCAAGAGTCGTATTACACATTTTTGTATTTGACATTATGAGGGAAACAAGGAAAGAGACATGAGATGGCATCCCACTAAATCATGGGCAGAGAAGGTGCAGTGAAATAAATGGATAAGGTGATTGTGATTAATGTAAGTCCATTGATTTCAATGGCTCCACTCTGACTTTGGGGTTCCTCAGGCCTTCAGCCCCTGGGAGTCTTCTCAGGCCAAACCTCCTTGATTACTTTTGCCTGGGAGGAATGCTTGCCTGGAGGTGTGTGTGAGGAAACCTCTGATTTTTACATGGCTGGAATGTAATCTATTGTAGAAAGGTAAGAGTCACACCCATTTGCCTTGTCCATTTTTACATGTGGACTCACCCTTCACTGTTATGCGGTTCCCATTAGGAAATGCAACCCTCAGGGCTCAAAAGGGATTGTGACTGGATATCACCCATGGAATGGCATCAGCTCCAAATCTTTTATAATGTAGATTTTGGCCCAAATTCAGATAAGGAATGTATTTTATGACCAGTTTGTCTTCCTTTATCAGCCACGTGGGATAGCTAAGTAGCACAGTGGCCTTCCTTTTTCAATATACAGTTTAATCCTGTGGCTGGGACAAGATGGCTGCATGGCATTTGAACCTAGGCCTAGTTTAATCCTGGGCCCAGTGTATGGCACACACAATTTAGGTATAACCCCTCTCCACATAGTCTGTGCCAAGGACAGGATTGAGCACTTGTACAATCTTACGTCCACCTTTTTGGGAGTAAACCTCATGGAATTCAATGGAAGTAACTTCTGAGTAGACATGTATAGAATTACACTGCCCATTGCTAGTGGAAGGTTTGAAGAGCTGTTGATACAGGACCACTAAATGCCTTGCGTTAAGACAATGATATAATGGTTGATGTGGGATGGCTAATCTACTGGTGCTTTTACTCACTAGCCTTACTGCCACTGCTGCTAAGGCATTTGTTAGCATTCTTGTTCACAGAATATTATAATTTCCCATGTTGTGGGTAGGGACATTGTAAGGCGTTTTTGTCACACAATGTGACAAAACACTTGTCACCAGTACGTGCCTTTAAACTGAAAGGTTGTGTTCTGGAAAAGATCGTTTCCATTCGTAGCAATGGGGGCTGGAGTGGGGCATGGAGACATGATGTTCCTACAACACAGTCTCTAACAAGACCAGACTATCCCAAACATCAGGTAACAGGATTGTACACCAAGAAAGTTGGCAAGCCACCAAAGTCTGCATGCGGCGTGTGCTCAGGAGGACTTCGTGCTGTTCACCCTAAAGTTCTTAAGAGGTTGTCAAAAACAAAGAAGCATGTTAGCAGATCCTATGGTGGTTCCATGTGTGCTAAATGCATTCGTGACAGAATCAAAAAACATTCCTTATTGGGGAGCAGATTATTGTTTTCAAGGTGCTGAAGGCACAAGCGCAGAGTCAGAAATCAAAGTGATAATTTGTGTTGTCTGCCTAATAAATGATGATTTAACTTCAAAAAAGAGAGTGAGAAGAAAAGAAAAGATACAAAACTTTGGTAGAGTTCCCAATAGCTAACATTTTTTTGAATTTACCAGGCTGAATCAATACATTATAAAATTGGCTTCTTGATTTTGAATAAGAGAGATGTGGTGCAGTAGAGGAGGGAAGGCAGAGAGATTTGTTTTTATTTATTGAAAAACAATTCTAAGCTGCTTAATATTTGAAAATCTCCAAGCAGTATACAAAAAAACATATGCACCACAAAAGTCATAAAACAGTCTCATAAGAATAAAGAGGCATCATAAAATGAGCAAAGCAATTATTTTTAAAAATAATAATAAAAGGATCTAAGTTTATGGGTCAAGGAAAGTTTGGACAAAAAGATTCACCACCCCCAGAACAATAACATCCTACCCACCTGCCTAGGAAATGCTGGCTCCTCAAATTCATTGGTGCAACCAGGTTGTTTTAGACCTTGGACTTAAAGGTCTTAGGGAAGGAATAGATCTTGAGATGGCCATGTGTAATACTTCAGTTGTGGAGCATACAATTAACATTTAAGGTAAAGGTAAAGGGACCCCTGACCATTAGGTCCAGTCGTGGCCGACTCTGGGGTTGCGGCGCTCATCTCGCTTTATTGGCTGAGGGAGCCGGCATACAGCTTCCGGGTCATGTGGCCAGCAGGATTAAGCCGCTTCTGGCGAACCAGAGCAGCAAATGGAAACACCGTTTACCTTCCCGCTGGAGCAGTACCTATTTATCTACTTGCACTTTGACGTGCTTTTGAACTGCTAGGTTGGCAGGAGCAGGGACTGAGCAACGGGAGCTCACCCCGTCACGGGGATTTGAACCGCCGACCTTCTGATCGGCAAGCCCTAGGCTCTGTGGTTTAACCCACAGCTCCACCCGCGTCCCACACAATTAACATTTATCATACTGTATTTCCTTTCTCCCCACCACTCCATACTTTAGAACTGCGTCTACATTCTTTGTGTAATAGGGCAAGATTTGTCAGTCCTGATAAAAAATAAATACTCAGTTTGAACACTTGCATTTTCACATTTTAAACACATTAAATAGCAGTGTTATCTTGACTATAGAAATAAAATGGAGGAAGAGGCAGCAAAAGGCTGCTGTTGTGGTCAAGACAAATGAATAAAGGGGGGGCAGTTCTAGGACCCAGCAACTTGACACTACTGTGTCTTCTACGTACTGGGCACTGGGACCAGAACTTTGCAGTGGAGGGAGGGCTGAGCTGAGGCAAGGTAGAGAGTAAAGAAGAAACGTAGTCCTGAAATGTGATCTTCGAGATCTTCATGAATTGTTCCTTTTCAGTGCAGTGGGGGGGGATCCCTTTTGAATTTAACTTTTTCACCTTTCACCTTATAAAATACTTTGAGTCTCCCTGCACAGGGAAGACTTCTGCCTGATGCACCAGTCACCAATCACTGCAGCAATTTGATGGGAAAAGCCAAAGTTTGGGCTCTTTCCATGAAAATCATTCAGCATGATCTTGTGAGTGGGGACCCGTGGGGACTTTCACACCCTGGCAAAGGCACTTGGGGCTCCACTCCAAAACTGGCTCTATGCTAGCCCTCATCCACCAGGCTCCTTCCAGATGTTTGGGACTATAACCACCAGAATATCCATCCACCATATCCACCCAGCATGCATTGGAGCCTGTAGAACCTGCATAAAATCACTATAAATTTCTACACTTATAAGTGGAGAAAGTGAGGGTATCCCAGCCTCCAGCCACCGGAGAAATAATGCTGGCAGTGAGTTGATTTTCATTTTTTAAAGAAAAGTCTTTGACTTGTCAAATTCTTTCTTCAGTTCACTGAAGTTATACTTGCCAACATTTTTTAAATATATATATATAAGTTTCCACGCTCATCAGAAGTCTTCTGTATACTTAAAAGAACCCCCCACCCCCAATCATTTTATTAAGAAAGCATATTTAACATTGTTTTAACAGAGTTACTGGATCAGTGAGTGCATTCATGCGGCTGCTTCCCATCTGCTTCTCGCAGATCTTTCATTTGGAGATGCATTGCAATAGAGCCGTGTGTAGTAGTGGCATTGTGCTACTTTTGCCCACAAAGAATGGACAGTTCAAAGGGTCAGCCTTAGCACGTTTGCCCCTAGCAGGGCCTAGATTTCAGAAAATGCTTTGGGAAAGCTGTTTGCAGTGTTTGTGTCTCAGGCTAAAATAATCAAGAGGTGCAAAATTACTCTATATCTGATACAGGGTTTTTTTCCCCCTTACCTTGATAGTTCTATTTGGCCCAGAATTCTGGGCAAAAGCCCTCTGTGTGGATTTCACTGTTAGGTGACTTTAAAAATCCACCCTGTTGTAGACGTAGAAACCACGATTAAGGCTTCCTTTTTGCTTATATTGGCAGACGGTTGTGTAGAAATGTAGGCTACAATCCCACAGTTACCTGGGAGTTTATGGCATTGAATTCAATGAGGTTTACCTCTGAATAGACGTGTATGGGGTTTTTGCTTTCAGTGGCCTAAAACGTCCACTAAATTTCTCTCCCGAGGTGCTCTTAAGGTACTGGAAAAAGATAGCAACCCTATTATGTAGTGATGGAAAAGCCATTGTGTAAATCCACTGCATCCTTCTATCTTTTAAGCAATGACTAAAAATGTTTGAATAGCAGCCTGATATGTGGTCATGTCTTGTGGGAAAGCATTGCTGATTTAAAATCTCTGTATGGAATTTAGGTTTCATATGTATCTGGGGGACAGGAAACAATTCATTACAAGAACCTCATTGTCTGTCAGAATTATGTCAAGCTTAATGCCTTTGACACAGTCAAAAAACAGGACCAGAAGAAGAAGAATATGTTGCCAAAAGAAGAAAAACAGCCCTGTCCAAGGCTACAATCCTATATATGGGAATAAATTGCATTGATTTCAGAGGTTTAGCATGAGCAGAATCAGGCCTCAATGATTCTAAACCCAGTGTTGTGTAGTGGTTAGATTGTTGGACTATGAGCTGGGAGACTTGGGTTCAGTCCTCACTCAGCCATGAAGCTCAGTGGGTGACCTTGCCTTCCTGCCCGACTGTCAGCTATTCACAGCTGCCTCACTGGCCACTGTCAGTTTGATCTGCGGCAGCAGACTTTTCTTATGTTCGCTTACCCTGTCTTCACAGACAAATTGGAAAGTTCATACATCTAATGCTTTTAGTTAGTGTGCTGGCAGAATTAGAGAAGCTACACTACTTTGTCATGTTACTATGCATCGGTAGGGCTTCTTCCCAGGTAAATGCATGTAAGGATTACACCGTTGCAGTGCACAGTGCTGTATAATGGTTACTCAGAAGTAAATCCTACTGTGTTCAGCAGGGCTTGGTTCCAGGTTAGCTTCTTCCTGGAAGCAAGTTCTTTTATAGGTTTATTCCAGAGGAGACATGCATAAAAGAATGCCGTTAATCACACATCGTCTTTGCTTATATGTGAGGTTCTCTTTCATTGCTTTATATCATTTTGCACAAGGCTTAGCTGGGGGGGGATGGGGACATCTGCCCCCCCAAATCATGTAAATAAAAATACTTAACTAACTGACCAATTGTGTCGCAGATAACTCGGTTCTGTCCCCCCCCAAACATAAATCCTGCCCCCCCAAATAAATCCTGGCTACACCCATGCACAAGGTGGGGGGAGGAGTGAGGAACACAAGCACGCAACCACCCACCATGTACATTTCCATCCCCCCTCCTTTTTTTAAAAAAATAATAATAGGAAAACCATGATTGCAATCTCCCATTTAAAACAGAAACAAAGGAGCAGTCCTATGGGGCTGTTTGAAGACCAGGGAAATGGCAGTTTGAGAAAGGATGTTTAATCTGTCCCTCCCTTTCCCTGGTTTGAATCATATTTCTCCCTCCCTCCTGAAGCCACACAGATAATTTAAATCAGAGCAAAGGAGGACATTATTTAAAGCCTTCTCCCAAAGCACCACTTTCCCAGCATGCAAAGCAGCTGCCCCTCGGGCTGTCAGTTGATTAAAACAAGCAAACATGGGATATCCAGACACTTCTGCACAGGGTATAGATTTCCAGTTGGCCATTATGCCCCATATGATGGGTTATCACAGATGGCACTTGGAGAGCTAAGCTAGACATGCACTTGAATGTTTAGCAAGCAGCTGCTGTGCCTTGTTTTCCCCTAACTAATTACAGGGGTGGGAGAGCCCATTTTTCACTCTGAAGGCAGCATGCCGGAAGGAGAGGCTTATCTCTTCATTCCTCCACCAAGATTTGGAATGGAGATTGGGGACCCCTGCCTGGCTTAGCCTTGGGTAGGTTGGGAAGTCCCTTACTGGTGCCAGTGGAGACTTTCCACCCTAAGGCGCCTAGTTATGATAGGTGGGTGGAAAAGACTGATTTCCATTCCAATCTTGCTTGGGGAGTAAAGAGATAAGCCTCCTTTGCAGGTTGCCTTAAGAGTGAGAACTCTGCTGCTCCACCCTTATAATTAGTTAAGGATAAACAAGATGCACAACATTTTAGTGCATGCCTGGTTGGGTCCTATGGCTGTGATTCTAAGCACACTTACTTGGGAGGAAGCTCTGTGGCCATAAACCGGACTTGCTTCTGAGTCAACATGCAAAGGATTGCATTACTTGCATCACCTTCCTAAACTGAATTTAAGCGATCAGTTGTCATCATGAATAGTGTTCATTTCCTCTCACTGCTATTGGATGAAGAGGGAAATGAGCTGGTATATTAAACTCTGTGCATTCCCACGCTCTCTGTCCAGAGACATGTTGCCCTTGTTACTGTTTTCTTAGGAAAGTGGTACCTCAGCTCCGTGTAATAATAGAAACGAGCTCAAGGGAAAAATGTTGAAGCTGAATGTTGATAAGAGAAATTTATGTGGAGGTTTGTGGATTTCTCATATCTCTCTGTTCCAGTTCAGAGCCAGGTTTGTGTCAGGCTGAGCTGGGAAGGAATGAAGATGGCGAGATCTGGCTAAAGGAAGCGATTTAATTCTGATCAGTTGTTTTTAGTTTGTTCACATTTAACACTCTTAAAATGACTGTTCTACATGTTTTGCCATGTTTTGTATGGCTTACTCCCAGATTTTTAGCTTGAATAAAGTTAACTTCATACTTAGAAACTAGAAGGCGGGCAGGCAGGGGATCCTGGAGAATCTGAAACTTGGTGCACTAAGGGGAAAATACATATTATACGAGCACAATGTTTACTCAGAAATAAATCATAATTTTATTCATTGGGGCATATTCCAGTGTGGTGTAGTGGTTTGGCCTAGGACTGGCAAACCAGGGTTCAAATCCCCACTTAGCCATGAAGCCCACAGAATGACTTTAGGCCGCTCACTATCTCTTATCCTGACCTAAGAGGAGGAAAGGTGGAACATAAATGTAAAAAATACATAAAGGTATGTGTGCCTAGGATTGCAGCCTAAGTCTAGTGTAGCTTGATATAGGGAAAGCCCTCCTTCAGTCAAGTATTTAGGCCTCAAATGCTTTAGGGCTCCATGCTTACATGGCATGGAGTCATATGGGTCAAGGGTCAAGTATACAGGTGGTTGACTGAAACCCTTCCAATGTATATTCCCACATCCTCACTGAAATTTATCCCAAGCTATATGACTAGACAGTGCTCTGGACACCTTCACGGAATCTGTATTAACAGCACAGTCAAGTGCAGAACAAATATGAACCACTTTACTGGGAAAACAGGCTGCAAAGGTCTTCTATCAGTATTCTATCACCTCCAGCCTTTTTGTCTGATTTAAGTAATCCTTTAGCCTTGCTAGAGGGTTACCTGTGGACACAATGGCAGCAGAAAAATGGGATCGCTTTGTCATCTTCACTGCCACAAAGTAGGCCTAATAATTTGCTCTTATGCATTTTTCATAAAACACTGCATTTACTTGTGTTCTAGCTGTTCTGTCTGTTTCACAGTACCTGTACACCATAAGGAAAGTAGCCTACCTAGGAGAAGAATTCTCACCCTAAATCTTGGCTGCCTTGCAGCCATGCTCATTCATGAGAAAGGCATCAAACCCCAAGGAAAAATCCAAACCTAAGAGAAAGCCCCACTGAATTCCATAGGACTTACTTCTGAGTAGACTTTATTAGGATTGCAGCCCAAAGTACTAAGCCCCAAGGCATACAGTGGGATTTACCTCTGAGTAAACATGTATAGCACTATGCTCTGGAAGGCTGCAATCCTGTATACATCAATGTGGGAGTAGGGCCCAATGAATGCAGTGGTGCTTACTTCTGAGTAGACATGTACAGAACAAGCTTGTTATTTGACACTTCATACTCTTACCTGACACTTCAGCACTTTCTCTTGGGAGCGGGAGATAAAATTCCTGTTCGTTTTGGATTGCATGGGCATACTAGGAAGCGAACGTATTTGCTATATTCATATCCAACTGTTTACTTCAAAGACCTCAAAGCAGCGTACAAAGAGTTGCCAAATGGTGTGTCTTACCAAGACAGTGCCATGGCTTACACCTGCTTAGTTGCTGTGTCCTGCACCTTCAGACATTGCCCTGGGCCCTGAACCACTACAAGCAATTCCCTATGCAGGGCGGAAAGCTTGAAGCAACTAAAAAAACACATGTGTTGATAACAGATGATGCTTAAGGCGAAAGACAAAAATAGGATTGACAACCATTGCAGTTCCCCTTTAACCTTCTCGCCAGGCTGTATGTAGCTGGAAACAGTGATATCTAAAGGCTTGTGGTCAATGCCATTTATTATGACCTGTTGACCTCCTCACTTGTTTTTATTCCGAGACTGGATTCAACATTGTACACCTCAGCACCATTTGCAGCTGTGGGTCACAGGACATACTTATTAATAAGGAAAACTAAAGGAAGAATAGCTAAATAGATAGATTTGAAACTGTCTACATAGTAGTTCCTACGTTGGTGCAAGGAAGAGGAGGGGAAAGTAGGAAATTCATTTTAGATCAAGGGCACATCCAGACAGTTGGTATTTTGTGGTTAGGATTCTATGGTATACTGACAAATTCAGGTTGCACAATTAAAGTCAATCTTGCTGCTCTTCTGCAACAAGCCAACTTTATGTGACTTCTCTAATGTCCCAGTAAACAAATCAGAGTGAATGCTCAGTAAACAGTGGATTCAGTATAGCCTCCCTGCAAACTTTGTGCAAACTAATCAGAATACAGATCTGGAAGTGAACCAAGATGAGGGACGCTTAACACACTTTCTTACAGAGACCTGGTGGTTACTGTAAGATGTTAACTGTGGGAACGAGAATAAAAGTGAGCATTTTACAACACTGAATTTGCCAACAATGAATCTTGCATGTCTGATTTTCTTTTCAGCAGGACATTATTTATTTGGTTCTAAATCTTATCTCAACAAGGTCATTCTGACCTAGCTAGGATTTCCATTTTCCTTTTCACATTTATGGTGGGTAGTTTGAGCAGAGCAGACTGCTAAAACATTTCCTCATATGAGCTTCACAGGAGAAAAACCCAACGTTCGGATACAATGTGCAAATATGTGTTGAGAGATCAAACAACCTTTCAAGATACTCAGAGCTCTTTTTCAAGCCTGGAAAGCTGAGTCATGTTCCATACAGGGTCGCCCTAAGACAATGGTTCTCAAACCTTTTCACTCTCGGCCATATTTTCATAATAAAAATTTGCTTTCACCACACTAAACGTTTTATTGATAAGAAATGCACTGGAAAACAAACAGAAAAGATTTTGAAAAGATATATATCCATATTTTGCAAATAAATTAAACAATATTAATACTATACTATATTACACTGAAATGTTTAATATTTCCTTGAATGGCTTTGAAATCTCCTGGCACACCAGTGTGGCATGTCACATCCTTTGAGAACCACTGTCCTAAGACTTTGGGCTACCTTAGGTGAACTCTGTGCTCTAAATTCTCACCATCACTCATCGCCTTGCAGCCTTTCCCACCTGAGGCAACTGCTTTACTCTGTCTAATGGTAGGGGCAATCCTGGTTCTATAGTAAATGCAAGAGCATGCAAAGATGCAGTATTCACACACAACCGGCAATGGAAGGACTCCATTTAAACTTATTTAAATGGATCCATGACTCTTCCTAAATTTAAGGGGAACTGACACTTTCTCTCATGCTTTGATTACTGAACTCAAGTTGGAGTTTAGTAATCAACTAAAGCATGAGAGGAATGGGCAAGAAATCAGCAAACAGGGAGTGGAATGGGGTTATTACAGATTATAAGAGATGTGTAGTTTTTTTAAAAAAATGTACAACAGCATCTGGGAAATTGAAATTCTCCTAAATTCTCCCAAAATGGCATTCATTAGAACAGCTTAAATGTTACAGGAAGCCTTTCCTTTGTGGAACTGGATGTTTCTAATTTAATTCTTAAGGAAATTGCATTCTTTCGTAAAAAAAACCCCAACAGATTTACAAAATTGTGTGTATATCAGCTTTCCCATCCATATAATATAGGACCTTGTTTACTGAAGTGCCTTCAGGGGGCGTATTATAAATAAGAGAACTGAATAAATAGAGAATATAAGAGAATGCTGAACATAGAAGAAGTGATTGATTTAGTTACAGGTAGGTGACCACTGAGCCAAGGGCTTGCTAGGGCTTGCCCATCAGAAGGTTGGCGGTTCAAATCCCCGCAACGGGGTGAGCTCCCGTGGCTTGGTCCCTGCTCCTGCCAACCTAGCAATTCAAAAGCACGTCAGAGTACAAGTAGATAAATAGGTATCGCTCCAGCAGGAAGGTGAACGGCGTTTTCGTGTGCTGCTCTGGTTCACCAGAAGTGGCTTAGTCATGCTGGCCACATGACTCGGAAGCTGTACGCCAGCTCCCTCGGCCAATAAAGCGAGATGAGCGCGCAACACCAGAGTCGTCCACAACTGGACCTAACAGTCAGGGGTCCCTTTACCTTTACCTTTAGGTAGCCGTATCGGTCTGAAGTATCTGAAGTATCTGTAGAAGTGTGCACGCACATGAAAGCTCATACCAATAACAAACTTAGTTGGTCTCTAAGGTGCTACAAAATTAATTTTGTGATTGATTTAGATCACTGGGACTTGAGGATTATCTATCAATGATCTAGTAGTATGCACCCATATCTTCTAAAATCTCTCTTACGTACAAAGAGAAGTTCCATCGTTCCGAGTAGATGTGTTCCTGCTGCTCTGACCTTCATGAAGGATCCTTGAACTTCCTGGAAATGTGTTTTCTCTTCCCTTTCCCAGTTAGGACTTGCATCTGAATATATGAATAGATTCTGCTGAAAATATTGGGGAAACTTGGGAGGAAGTTGTGGGACTAGTGTGGAGGAAGAGGGCAGTGTATGAAGAAAAATGCTGTATCCAATGCAGTGCAGCATAGAATAATCACCTTGAGCAATATTAAGGGTCACAGGCAGCAAACATGGTGGTGAAGAATAAGACCACTTATTATGCACGGTCTCATTCATTCCTAAAGCACATGCCCATATACACTGCTACCCTTCGACGGCCAGCTTGCTAGTACAGTATTTCATTAATGCTTGCATGGACACGTTTGAATTTATATTGCCATTAAAAACTAACAAAATTAGGGACTCCTTAGGTCTAGCAAGGGAAAATCAGCATCATGGGGGGGGGGGCTTAAACATAGTCAGTGTGTACGTGCCACAGCAAATTTAGAAACAATATTTCCACTTTACCAATATTACCATTTAATTGTATTTACATCATCACTGTTTATATTACACCCTATCCCTTGGCTGCGGACAACTCACAACAATTTCATTTCTCTGTCCTCAAACTGCTGAGCATCTGTTCGTAAAAAAAAATATTTGAAGTGCTTCAGTATGCAAAGCAACAGTAAACTTTTTTCACCTGTTCTGTCTCTGTTGCTTAATTCAGTACTGGCTATCTTTTCTAACAGCTGTTTGCAATATTTTGGATTTCCCATGTCTCCAAATAGTATGCACTTCTGATGTGGTGTTACTGAAACGGTAGGGGTGAAACTGTTACGTCTGTCCTTTTGCAGCTTCTTAGGTTTTACTTAGTACTCAGAGAACAGTCGAAGAGAATGTAAAACAAACTAGCTCTCAGAATGCCTCCAGGGATTTCCAAATGGACAAGGTTATCCAGAGACTTTCAAGACCACAGTCTGGTAGGGAAAGAAATAAAGGGGGGGGGGAGAGAGAGAAGAGAGAGAGAAAACAAAGTTTGCCCTGTAACATTAATTGGCACTATTTAAATTCTTATGATACCCAAGGGATAATAGGTTTAGCTGGCCTTGCCACTTACCATCATTGAAAATATTGCCCTGCTCCTTGTTTACCTGGATTGAGAAGATTAGGGAATTGTATTGTGGTGAATACCAGCATCTGTGAAAGCGGTTGCAGTTTAATAGGCTGAAACAGACACCATATAATCACTTCTAGGAAGAACTTGAAGCAAATGAAATGAGGAACTATTTATTTTCCCCATTTACCAGCTGGGCACAAAAATATACCTCTCTTAATTAATGTTTTATTATGAAATGTGGGTCTAACATATCTTCCATTAACATGTATTGATTTCAAAAATGAAGCAAACTGAATAAGTGTTTCTGGGCTTTCAGATCATTTTCTTTTAACTCGTCGCTTAAAACAGATCATATTTGCAAGTCTTTCTACAGTTTAGAGCTTTGCACTTTTAATGACAGTTCTCTTTTTAGAATTTCCTTTCCCAGTTCAAAGAAATCCAACATCTGTCCTCATGTGAAATGCAGATTTAACGAAGTGTCAAGTCAGACACTTTAGAATGAATCTTTAAAGACTCAAAAGACTTCTCTCCCTTCTTCTTTCCACACTTGCTTATTTGACAGAACATGCAAATAAGGATTTTGGGTTTTTTTATTAGTTACAGAATGTATTTCCTTTGCCTTCGTATCACCCTCCTAATGATTAGGTCCACTTTACAAACAAGACAGATGTCACAGAGGTAGGAAAGCTCAGACAGATGTAAAATCTGTGTTGATAGAAGCCACTCCTAAATGGAAAATTACCTCTGCTAAATCATCTCTCTAATTCAGAGAGATTTTCTGACCTGATCCAGAGCGAGGAGAATCATACAAGATACCTCATTTGGCCAGTTGTGTGTTGTTGTTGTTTAAATGAGATAACTTGCTTAAGTGAAGCATGAACTCTTGCATGTTTACTTGTGAATAACTTTGCACACTTTTACGGGAGTGTTAAATCCCACTGAATTCAATGGGGCTTCCGAATAGGCTGGTTCTGCATCGGACTGCACTCTCAGTTCCACTGAGCTCAGTGGGCTGGGGCTTCCTGGGCATAAACTGCCCCCTGGGAATGTGGGCATTTACACAGATGCGTCGCTCTGATAGGATCCCTTCTGCTGGCGCCTTGCTTTGCCCCTCGGTCACTGCTGCGCCTTGGCTTGAAAGACAATCCACTTGTTTGCACAGGCAGCGGACCCAGACATGCAGAGATCCGCGCTGGAGAAATGCCTGCAGCTCAGCGGATCTACACCCGCGTAAAGAGGACAAAGCCTCCCTTAGCATCAGAAAGAGCCCGGCTCTTCTCGCAGTCTCTCTCTCCCCCCCTCTCCAGACCATCCCGAGAAGGTGGCGTTAGGATTTCAAGATGCGAATTGCTCCGTTTCGGCGCAAACGACCCGCGCATTAGCACTTGCTCAGGTTCTCCAGCGGGAGCTTTTGATCTCTTCCTCTAGCTGAGGAGGAAGGCTTTTTTATTTGGAGATTCCCAACAGCCTAGCCATGTGCTTTTTTCTTTGGTGCCCCCCCCTAGCATTTCTCTCCCGTGCATCTCACAGCCAAGGGTCCTTTGGGAATGCAAGGAGTTGGGAGGCGCGCTAAAGACCGCCCCCCCGCCTGCAAAGCCACCCTCTCTCTCCTCCCCCCCCAGCCAGAATAGGGGGCGGAGGCGAAGAGGCCTCCCCTCCCCTCTACCTTCCCCGCTGACCCCGCCCCTCGCCTCCTGCTCCTGCGGCTGCTGGATTTCTTAATAGCCGCCCTTTTTCTGTCGGCAACTCTCAGGTTACCGGGCTTAAGTGCGCGCTCCGACCTGGAGCCTCGCGTCGTCGCCGCCGTCTTCGTCGCTGCTGCCTCGCCGGCGCTTCCTCCGGAGCCACCCCGCGCCGGCGATTGGCTCGGGCAGCCCCCGCGGTCTTGACACAGCGGCGCGCCGAGGGCTTGAGGACGTGTTTCAACAGATGGTTGGGGTTAGTGTGTGTCATCGCGTTCGAGTGGGGATTAGGCGAGCCGAGGGCGGCCCAGGCGGAACGGGGTGGTCTCCTCCGGCTGCGCAAAGGAAGCAGCCAGAGAGGTGGCGCCTTGGCGCGCGGGCGCGCTCTTTCCTCGGGGGGGGGGGGGAGCGCGGAAGAGGGTCCCTTTTTACGCAGGAAGCGGCAGATCGCCCAGGTAAAGGGGACAAAAGTCAGCGGAGGATTCCCTCCGTGCTGCCCCTTTCTCTTCCCAGCCACCCTTCTCTCTCTCTCTCTCTCTCTCTCTCTCTCTCTCTCTGCTTTTGAATGGAATGCTAGCCCGGCGCACTTGGTCCAAGCCGGTCGCAGCCGTCTTATCAATGCTCCTATTGTATAGCTGACAGATAACAGCGGGCAGAGCTTGATGCCTGCCTTCCCTCGCAGACCTGACACTCTGGATGCACTTTAAGGTCACGCTCGAGAAGGTGTTGCAGCAGCAGCAGCAGCCTCTGGTCGGCGGGGAAGGTGGGGTGGGGGACGGGATGGACTGCGGCGGGGGAGTGTCTTTTACGCACCCACGTGCACGCTTTCGACCCCCCTCCCCTCCCTAGATTTCTGATGCTAAAGAAGCTTTAGTTGCGCCCTAGAGCGATGCCAGGGTCTAACATTTCTCCCCACCACCACTGCCAGTAGTAGTAGATCATTCAAGTACCAAAAAAAACCGAAACAAAAAAGTTTGGCCGGGTTCTCCTTGGAAAGCGCCCGCACGCAACTCTGCTATCTTCGGGAACCGGGTGCCAAGAAAGACAGCGGGGCGGAATTTGTGCTTTGGCCGGTTCAGAGAGGCAAGTCAGGTTCTTCTTTTGGAGAGGTATCCGGTGTAGTTGGTTTTTGTTTTCCCCGGGACGGGCTCCTTTTTGGCAAATGCAGGGCTGGGCTGGGCTGGGGTATGTCGATGACTTGGCAAAGCTGCCTGCTGGATTTCCAGGGTGGTGATGGTGGGAGGAGGGCGAGCAGCAGCAGCAGCAAGCTGAGAGCAGCAGCCCAGCGCTGTGGAGATGAGGAGCTGCCCTTGCAGCTGCGCGGAGCAGATGGATGTAATTCATTTGCAGGTCTGTTTGTGAAAGTTTTACGACTCGCTGAAAACTAAGTAGCATCACCATAACGGATCATTAAAGTCTAGCTGTATTTATTTATAGATTCTAAACAGCCTCTCCGAAGTGTTAATTAAATTGAAAGGGGCTTTTCTTTTTTCCCTTCTTTAAACAAATCTGCAGGGAAGGAACAAGATGCAGAGACTTGGGCAAATAAATGGTCCTTAATCTGCGTTTAATGCTACGACTTTCAGGGCTGCCCCTCGAAGCTGATTTCGCCAACATGCCTCCTACCCCCACATGTGGGGATTGCTGCTTAGAAGGATTCCCGGCTTTAAAGCGGTTATGCCCCTTGCTTTGGGAGTAAACCCATTGAACTCTATGGGATTTCCTTGGTAAATGGAGGATTGGGACCTGTAACTGCTCTCCAGGCTCCTATGGTGCACGTTACTTGCCAACTTAAGTAGAATGTGTGGTTTGTTGGTTAGATATGATTGGCTCTCTGTTTCTTATATATTTTGAGGCATCCGGATTTGTTTTGTTTGTTTGTGTTAATCTGTGACCAAATATCAACATTTAGCCTTGAAATAAATAAATATGCATAGGCAATAACTCTTGCATCCCTTGTTGGAATGTAAGAATTGCGAGAAGTTATTCTCTCCCATGGGTGGGTGGCTGTGGGGGGAGTTTTGCTATGCTCTCAACCTTTACAGGTGAGAGATTCTCTAAGTGATACTGTGCCTAATCCTTTCTGGAATAAGATTTGAGGAATGTAGGGGGGTTATGATGGAGGATGCGTGCTTCGGATAACATCACCCCTAAAACTTTTCAAGTTAAATGCATACATTTAGCATTCCCCTGTCTGCTTGGCTGGCTTACAGATTATACACCCTCTCCAAGAAAGCAGTTTTTTCCTAAATAACCCCTCCAGCAGTATCAAATAAGGGTATTGGCAAACTGCTAATTAGTTAAATGAAATGACTAAAATGGGAGTGTTTTGATTCTCTCTCTCTCTCCACCCCCTTCCACACAAAGCTCCTAAGGAGAGGTGGAAACTTTCCCAGATATTTTTAAAGGCAGAAAAAGAGAACGCTTGTAAATGGGGGTTAAAACTTCCATGGGCTGAACAGCTCCAGCTGCCCTTTCATATCTGGAGAAATGTGGCTGGTGAGGCTTGTTCTGTAAGCCACCTTGTCTCCACAAAGATATACAATATGGTACAAGGCAAGGTGCAGCGGTGTGGTGTCAAGAATATAAACACGCAAAGCGATGTCAGTCTAATTGCTTCCTGCTGTGGAGCTGCATTTTAGGTAACTGACCTACCACCTGATTCTGTGCATATTTACTCCAGAAGTAAGTCCCGCTGAGTTGGATAGAATTTGTGAGGAAGGATTGCGAGCTTAGTGACATTAATGTCCTTGAAAACTTCTGGGTGCCAAGAGGTGGAGGGAGAGAAACTGAGCAGGGATCTAAATTCTGTTCTCGCATCACTTGACCTGACAGGGGGACTATCTTTAAAAAGAAAAGACAATGCCCTCCGGCTAGTCCAAGCTCTCTGTCGAAGCAGAATCTACTGTTCCAGATGGTAAATGTTCAAAGGAATATTTATGGCTACTGCTGCATACCTCAGGTTGACATTTGGTTTCTTCCTGACAGCACTTGTGCTGGGTACACACAGATGAAGTTCCCATTAGCGACTCGACAGCTGTAAAACTGTTCAGAGTTTAGGATGTTGCACAGGGAGATTATCTGAAGAACAAGGGGGAGAGAGAAAAAGTTCCTGGGGGGTGTGGCGAAGCCCTGCGGCTGACAGGTCTGCCGCTATGCAGGACAATCTTCCAATTTGGGTGGAATAGGCATTTTTGCCTCCATTCTCTCTCTCTCTCTCTCTCTCTCTCTCTCTCTCTCTCTGTGTGTGTGTGTGTGTGTGTGTGTGTGTGTGTTTGTGTCTTCTTTATGGAATGCAGAACATACCAGACGAGTCACAAGCCAATGTGGTGTAATGGGTAGAGTGTTAGACTTGGAACAGGGCTCACTGCTCAGCTATGAAGACCACTAAGTAGCTCTGGCCAAGTTGTTACTTGTCAAGCTAACCTAGAATTATAGTTTATAGCAGCCTGCCTTGTATCAAGTCAGAAAGTTTGGTCGCTCTGGCTCAGTCCTGCGTGAAAGCACCTTTCCAGGGTTTCAGACAGGGTCTTTCCCAACCTTACCTGGAGATGCCTCGCAAGGTTGTTGTGAGAAGCAGTGTAGTGGAGCTGGAACAGGAGAGCAGGCAAGTGTAGCTTCTAGGTGGAGCAAAATGCCACCGTCTTGCTGGAACACCTTGCTCTGGCATGTGGATGAGGTGATAATGAGGCTTTCAAGTTTTAGTTGATCACAGATTAACATATAGAAGGAAGGGTGGTGGTGCCCCCGGGCATTCCTTTCCTTCTGAGCCTGCTTGCTTTATGGTACCATTATTAATATGGCTGTTGACATCTTTGCCCCGCCTGTTTTATAAGTCATTGGAATGCGATGATATTGTGTAAATGTATCCTTCTATGATATCCCTTTTTTATTTTTACAACAAAGAGTGGCTAATAGTTTTCACAATAAAACTAATTACATGGGGAATGAAGAAAATATTCAAGCAGAGGCCTTATGCTTCTTTCTCTTGGCAGGGTTTCTACTTCACATAAGCAGTTTAAATAGTAGTGCTTCTTTTTAAGATAGTTTATGTTACTGGCAGAAAGCTAAATGGTGCATTTCATCTGGTGGAAGATCTTTTGTTAAAGCTCTGTGTTTTGCAACTTGAACCTATGCACTTGGGCAGGGGTAGGCAACCTAAGGCCTGTAGGCCGGATGCAGCCCAATTACTTTCTCAATCTGGCCAATGGACGGTCTGGGAATCAGCGTGTTTTTACATGAGTAGAATGCGTCCTTTTATTTAAAATGCATCTCTGGATTATTTGTGGGGCCTGCCTGGTGTTTTTACATGAGTAGAATGTGTGCTTTTCTTTAAAATGCATCTCTGGGTTATCTGTGGGGCATAGGAAGTCGTTTATACTTTATTTCAAAATATAGTCCGGCCCACCACATGGTCTGAGGGACGGTGGACCGGCCCACGGCTGAAAAAAGTTGCTGACCCCTGCACTTGGGGGTAACTCCCTCTGAGTTCAAGGGAGTTTACTCCTGCGTAACTATGCACAAGAGTGCAGTCATGCCGCATGGCTCATCCGGGTTGTCAGTGTAGTTGTTCTCTGTGAATCAACACAGCTGCCTGCATTTTTGGACTCTCCTTGTGAGTGTGGCTATGAACTGTCCTTGGAGACTTTCCTGTTGAGTTCCTGCAGCTTAACATTAACCTCTGGAACACAGGAAGCTGCCTTGAATGCAGTCAGACATGTAGTCAGTGATGTCTAAACTGGCTGGCAGCATTTCTGAAGGGCTTCAGGCAGGGAAACTCTCCCAGCCCTTGCCTGGAGAGGCCAGGGGTTGAACCCAAGACCTGCTGCCTGCAAGGCTCGACCTCTGAGCTACAGCGCTTCCCTGGGGACAAATCCCTTCAGAGAAAGGATTGGGATATAAATGTGTGATGGTGGCAGGCATTACCATTGTGGTCAGAAAGAGCAGAACTAAAGGATCAAAGGTTGGGTTTTATTTGTGTGCCTGGGATGCCTTTGTCACCTGCACTCAAGAGACAGAAATGTAATTTCACTGAACTGTGCAACATTATTTGCTTTAACCCAGTTCATTTTTATTCTGGCAAGGAATGCAGTGACTTGCTAGAGGCTGAACATGCTTTGATGTAGATTGGCTTAATTGTGTGTTAGTTTATTACTTGGCAGGGGGTTACTCTTTCTGGCAATTCATAGCCCAGGTAAGGTGAGCCTCCTCAGCTCTGCAGCATTTTGATTTGAGCAGTGGCTGGTTTATGTAAATCTTGCTAACAATGTATAACTGTGCATCTTTCAAAACAGCATGGAATATATCTGAATAGATAAATAGAATGGGGGGAAAGGAGCAGATTTTGTGACTGTCGCAGAACGTCGTCTTTTCTTATTACGCTTGTTGCCATGCTCATCCTGGAAAAACTTGAGAGAAAATGGGCTTGCATCTCTCCGTACTTTGAAATAGTAGCAGATATCGGGATCCCAGTTAAAGAACTTTGTGGGTTTTCATTCTGGGCAAGGACTCATGAAAACAGATTGTGAAACATGCTGAGATGGTGCGGGACAGCATTTCCAAATATGGAAGGCATTATAAACCACCACTCTTACAGGAAGTTAGGCATCTATGGAAAGAATGATTTTTGAATGATTTTCAAATACTCTTCTGGCTAGGTCATCTATTGCAAAGGATTTTGGATGGTTTATTATCAAGGCTTTGAGCCTTGATAATACAGAATCATAGAGCTGCCTAGGCGTATCAAGTTTTTTTTTTACATTAAAAAAATGATATAGTGTTTATGTGTAGAGGTATGGCTTATTACAACCATATGAAGCTGGAGTTCTGGTTGTGAGTTTGAAAATATAAGGAAGACCCTTTGGCATCCAAGGATTTTTCCATTTGAAGATGGATGGGTTTATACTTCTTGCAGGGCTACAGACCTGATTGCCTGGTGATTTGTGAGGCTCTTAACACAAAAAGGCAGTTCCTGTGTTGCCACAAGTTTTTACATCCAATATCCAAACTAAGGATACTCCTGTGGTGGCTAGGGGCTATATCACAGCATCTTAGAATTTTGCATCAAGAATGTCTTTTTATTCGGAAAAAAATGGGCACTAATGCTGAATGGCTTCTGCTATTCAGAGCCAGCCCTACTATTCGACTGTGGCAGCCACCTGAGGCAGCTGATTTTGGCTGTCTCAACCTAATGGTAGACATCAATAAAATGGTACTCAAGTTTTTATAAATTGCTTTGTAAAAAAAAACCAATAACTCCTAAATCAAATGGTGTGTAAATTTTATGAAATAAGTTGTTGGTTATTTAATTTATTATTGATTTTATTTTACTTCCAGGGAGCAGAAGAGCTTTTCTGTCTCAAGTGCTAAAATAAGTGGAAAGACTTTGGGGTACCATGACCAGTATGGAGTAGTTTGGGGAGATAGGATGCTATTAGGTACCAAAATGTCTTAGGTCTGCACTGCTGCTATTTTAATCTGAATACTACGATCTTCTTCAAAGGAATCCTTGAAGACGTGACGTTAATGTTCAGAGAATATCAGCAGTTACCACCATCTCTTCTTCATATACTGGCTCCTCTTATTAGTATAACAGAGAGAAAGGTCCTAGCAGTAGTATGTGTAAATGCATGGGAGAAATGAAAACACATCAGCCAGTAAGTGCTTTCATGATCAAATTTCAGTTGGTTTCTATAGGACTTGTATCAGCGTGAATATTTTTGAGGTTTGATTTGGACACAATAAGTTTGGATGTTACGGGTAAAGCCAGTCTTTTTGTTTTTTTAAAGAGTCTTTGCTCATTCTTCCACAGCTTGTTTGACATCCACTTGCGTCCAGGAGCTATTTTTTTATTTACGCCAATGTTATCTGCTGCTCTACTGGCAGGAAATGACTTTGTTTCCCACCAGTATATCTGCAGGTGGCTTCAAATCTCTATTCTTTATAGAGCTGGATGATTACTCTTTTGTTCAGCATTTTTTTATGGGATCATGGATTATTGGAGCTATTTAAGAGATGACTAATTCAGAACTGTCAGTCATACTTTTTTTTTAACCAAGTCATGGAAATCAAGGCTATATAAGCTTGACTGACATGTTTGGCCTCCATGGAGTCATTAAGTGCAAAATGCAGTAAGTGCAAAGTGAACTGTCCCTTACATATTTTATGTTTACTTGGAAGTAATCCCTAGTGAGTTCAGCAAGATTATAACTCCCAAATACATGTGTATAGGATTGTAACCTTAATGTGTGATCACCCTGTGGGGTTCCTTCACCCCAAATTAAAAATAAATGAGGAATGCCTGATATTAGAGTGGAATTAAAGCCTGGGATACTGATCAAGATAGAAGTCCAACTGTCCAAAACACAATTAGCTCCTCTTCCATCATAGAATAGAATTATAGAATCATAGAATCATAGAGTTGGAAGAGACCACAAGGGCCATCGAGTCCAACCCCCTGCCAAGCAGGAAAAGTCATTGTCACCTCTCCTAGTTGACTAGAAAACTTGGAGACAGGTCAGTCCCAAACCGGAGGACGGTGATGTCACAAAAAAGAGAAATGAAGATTTCTGCTTCCAGTGGCCATGAAAAGCAAATTGTTAAGATGTAACCATGAAGATTTCAGTGGAATTTATTTAGGTATAACAAGGCACAGAGTTGTTGGAAGCTTTTAATAAATCTATTTTAGATTTTTCCAGTTGAGGATTTCTGTCTTTAGTATGCTGTTACAGTGAAGCCATCTTCATGTTTTCATAGAATCACAGAATTGTAGAGCTATTGTAGAGACCACAAAGGCCATCTAGGCTAATCTCCTGCAAATGCAGAAATCTTTTGCCCAGTGTGGGGCTCAAACCCATGACTCTGCTGGTTGAGTATGTGAAGGAACCTTCACAGAATGAAGAGGAAACAGGATTGTACCACAGGCCCAGCTCCTAACATTAGGAACTCACAATGCCTCACCCCAACCATAACCATGCATGAAGTGAGGAAGCCTAAATGCATAGACTTTCCTTCTTCAGACGTTCCCCTTAATCATGTGGAGCCTTCTTCATAATGTGTGAAAAAGGCTTAAGTCTCTCTTACAGGGATTGGAAACCTGTGGTCCTCCAGATGTCGGTGGACTATAGATCCTATTATCCCTGACCTTTGGCTGTGGTGGCTGGAGCTGATGGGAGTTCATCAATGTATGGCAGGCCACAGATTCTCCATCCATGCCCTCCAGTTTCCAAAAACCCTGTGTATTGTTGCAATTCTCATCCAGGCCACTCCGGGTGGGAGCAGGAATGGAAAAACAGAGGGTGGAGGAAACCACACCCAACAAATCTTACACTGCATTGGCACTATGGCGATCTCTGACCACATAATCGTCTCCATCTGTCTGTTTAGTTGCTTGTATGGTGGCTGCTCAAGTGGTTCAGGTCAGCTATAACAATGCCAAAGACACATCCTTAAAATGAAAGGGGGCAGCTTTAACGTGACTGAACCATTCCAGCACCAATCATCCAAGCACGTAACACTGGAGGGAGGTTCCCACAAGGCTTGGAAATCAAACAGTAGCCGTGCTGCCAGCATCTATGTGTGATGATTCCCAGCCATTTTTCAAAAATGAGAAGGGGACAGTGACTTCCAGATGATGCCATGTGTTGCCAAAGTTGCACAGAGTGTTCTAGGAAGTGCACACAAGATTTACTTAATTGGTTCAATGTCCCAGCAAAACTTGGGCTTTGAAGCCTTTCTTCAGAGGGAGATTATTTGGTTAAATGGATTTTAATACACACATAGCATTCATTAGGCACCATGGTCTTTTGTGTAGCTATATTACATTCCCCCAACCCTGAAGAATCTAAAATGGATACTTCATTGGGTCCATAAATCTTACGTGTGCCTTCCTAGAACCTTTATTGCTCTGGGGCTATTGCCCTCCTTTGTTGTCATTGGTCATCATAGTTCTGCAACTGGTTGTTTTAGATCAGGCTTAGGCAAACTCTGCCCTCCAGATGTTTCTGGCCTACAGCTCCCATGATCCCTAGCTAACAGGACTAGTGGTCAGGGATGATGGGAATTGTAGTCCCAAAACATCTGGAGGGCCAAGTTTGCCTATGCCTGTTTTAGATTGTGCATGGTTAATTTTTAAAAGTACTAAATGTACATTATGAAAACAGTGTTGTCACTCCTATGACTATGCTGGCTAGGACTGATGGGGTTTGTAGTCCAAAACATCTGGCAGGCACCTGGTTGGTGAAGGCTGAAGTAGATGGTCTAAGCAAGATCACATAGTTGGAAGGACATCTATGCAGGTTTCTCAGGAAAGCACCTATGCCAGTTTATTCAAGAATAAGTCCCATTGAGTTCAGTGGCACTCTTAGGTAAATGTACGTAGGATTGCAACTGACATCTTTGCTCATGATTTCTCAGCCTAAAAAAACTATGGCCAGTTCTGACAATTGCTTGTACTTAATGAAAGCTACAGGTAGGTAGCCGTGTTGGTCTGCCGTAGTCGAAACAAAATTAAAAAATCCTTCCAGTAGCACCTTAGAGACCAACTAAGTTTGCTATTGGTATGAGCTTTCATGTGCATGCGCACCTCTTCAGATACCTGAAGATCATCTGAAGAAGTGTGCATGCACACGAAAGCTCATACCAATAACAAACTTAGTTGGTCTCTAAGATGCTACTGGAAGGAATTTTTTTATTTAATGAAAGCTATTACAGTCAAGAGAAATAATCATTTTGCAGAGTCTGTGGAAGAATTACCGTATTTTTTGCACCATGACACTCACTTTTTTCCTCCTAGAAAGTAAGGGGAAATGTCTGTGCGTGTTATGGAGCGAATGCCTACGGATGGTGGGGGGAACTACTGCAGTCGTGAGCAGAGGATCCATGGTTCCCCTTCCTTCCCTCCTCTGTGGCTCGCAAAGAGCCGCTGAGTGGGGAGGAGAGAGAGACAGAGAGCCTGCTTGCTTTAAAGGAGCAAAGCGGGAGAGGAGAGGAGCCACTTACACGAGTGTAAGCGGCTCCTGTCCGTTTGGCTCCTTTAAAGCAAGCAGGCTCTCTGTCTCTCTCTCCTCCCCACTCGCTAAATAACAGCAAAGATTTTTCAAGCAGGCTCTCTGTCTCTCTCTCCTCCCCACTTGCTAAATAGCAGCAAAGATTTTTCAAGCAGGCTCTCTGTCTCTCTCTCCTCCCCACTCCTCTTATAAGAGCCTTCTCCTCTTATGCCCCTCTTCTGCATTATTAACAGCATCCTTCTCCACCCACCCCACGTGTGTTCCTTGTCCCTTGAGTGCTTTTCCTTCCCTCCCTACTTAAAATATGGTTACAAAGCACGGATCCACATGGATCCTCAGGATTTTTGCACTGGGTCACCCCAAATTCACCATCAGATCACATAGCATGTCCATGCCTACAGCTTGCACCAAAAAAATCACGCACCCACTGTTGCCTAGGGCCGCAGTGGTGCAAAAACGTGGTTACAAAGCACGGATCCACATGGATCCTCAGGATTTTTGCATTGGGCTACCCCAAACTCACCTTCAGATCACATGTCTGTGGCCACAGCATGAACCACAAAAATCATACATCCACTGTTTCGTTTAGAATATTTTTTTTTCTTGTTTTTCTCCTCTAAAAACTATGTGCGTGTTATGGTTGGGAGCGTGTTATAGAGCAAAAAATACGGTAAGATTATGGTTCTGGTTCAGTTTCCAATGACAATGTGCACTATTTCAGGGTCTTCCTGTCACAGGTGAAGTCCTGCTCCTGTTATCTCGGTCCTTATGGACAGACAGCTTGCTTTTTTTTTTTTGTAGCAAAGGCTGTTTGAGGCTGCAACTGATAAGATTTGCTTCTTGATGGGACTGGAAAAGCAGTAGTAATGCACAGAGTCTGCACTGCAGCCCTTCCAATATGACCTCTGTAGTTCAAAGCACACTCTGACATTGTGTTGTTGCACTGAGGTATGCTGACCTTGGCATAGTCTCCGCTCTGTACCGCTCTGAAGCAGTTAGTACATCACAAAACATAGTGAAGACCACTGTCTCCTACACCCTTTCTAAAAATGAATTAGCCCAACCCTCCATTAACCATGCCTATGCCAGTGAGGTTTCCATGTTCACAGATCTCTGTACATCTCTGAAAGGGATGGTGGACCCACCTACAAGCTTTACTTGTAGCAATCCTGGAAGTGTTTGCTTGGCTACTAGAGGAAGTACCGTATTTTTCGCACCATAGGACGCTCCGTCCCATAGGACGCACCTAGTTTTTTGGGGGGGAAATAAAGGGAAAAAAAATTCCCTTTATTTCCCCCCCAAAAGCAGGTCAGGGAAACCGAACCAGGTCGAGGAACAGCGGGATGGTGGCGCTGCGCCTCCCTGCTGTCCCCCGAGCTTGTGGGGCTGGCTGATGTCTGCCTGGCGCGCGGGGCGCTCTGCTTCAGGGCGCCCCACCCGCCGGGCAGCAGGCTGCTATCCGCAGCGTGGGGAGCCCTGCGGGGAACTCCTGCAGGGCTCCCCACGCTGCGGGTGTCTGCCCAGCGTTAGGGGCGCTCTGATTCAGGGCGCCCCGCCCGCCGGGCGGCAGGCTGCTATCCGCAGCTTGGGGAGCCTTGCGGGGAACTCCTGCAGGGCTCCCCACGCTGCAGATGTCTGCCCGGCGCGAGGGGCGCTCTGCTTCAGGGCGCCCCACCCGCCGGGCGGCAGGCTGCTATCCGCAGCTTGGGGAGCCTTGCGGGGAACTCCTGCAGGGCTCCCCACGCTGCGGGTGTCTGCCCAGCGTTAGGGGCGCTCTGATTCAGGGCGCCCCGCCCGCCGGGCGGCAGGCTGCTATCCGCAGCTTGGGGAGCCTTGCGGGGAACTCCTGCAGGGCTCCCCACGCTGCAGATGTCTGCCCGGCGCGAGGGGCGCTCTGCTTCAGGGCGCCCCACCCGCCGGGCGGCAGGCTGCTATCCACAGCGTGGGGAGCCCTGCGGGGAACTCCTGCAAGGCTCCCCACGCTGCGGATGTGTTCCCGAAGCGCTGGGCGCTCTGCTTTCAGGGCGCCCGACGCTCCGGGAAGCAGGCTGCTATCCGCAGCCTAGACAGCCCTGCGGGACCTCCCGCAGGGCTGCCTAGGCTGCGGATATGTTCCCGAAGCGCCGGGCGCTCTGCTTTCAGGGCGCCCAACGCTCCGGGAAGCAGGCTACCATCCGCAGCCTAGACACGGCTAGCGGAGCGCTGCGCTAATCCCGAAGTTTGGGGCGTGCGGAGCTCAGCGCGCCCCAAGCTTCTGGGTGCCGGCAAGGGGCGCGCTGAGCTCCGCACGCCCCAAGCTTCGGGATTAATGCAGCACTCCGCTAGCCGTGGGAGAGCTGGGTCTCCCATGGCTAGCGGATAGCTTCCTGGAGCCTGGAGAGCGAGAGGGGTCGGTGCGCACCGACCCCTCTCGCTCTCCAGGCTTCAGTGAAAGCCTGCATTCGCTCCATAGGACGCACACACATTTTCCCTTGCTTTTTAGGAGGGAAAAAGTGCGTCCTATGGTGCGAAAAATACGGTAGGCTGTTGAGCTAGATGGGTACTTGGTCTGAACCAGGAAGAGTCGTCATGAAGTGGCGGGGGTGGGGAGTCCTTGTTTCGCGCTACAAAAAAGGTGTGTGGATTAAAGCCCTGTGAGTTATCTATTGCAGCTGGTGTCTGTGGGCAGAGCTGGTGCCCTCAGGTTCTTTTCGCAACTGTTAGCTCTACAGTGGTACCTCGGGTTAAGCACTTAATTCGTTCCGGAGGTCCGTTCTTAACCTGAAACTGTTCTTAACCTGAAGCACCACTTTAGCTAATGGGGTCTCCTGCTGCTGGTGTGCCGCCGCCACACGATTTCTGTTCTCATCCTGAAGCAAAGTTCTTAACCTCTGGGTTAGTAGAGTCTGTAACCTGAAGCATATGTAACCTGAGGTACCACCGTATTCCTGTACCACATGAGTGTGCAGAAGTGCATCTCTTATGGGATAGTTGACAGTCTTTCCCTACCAACAGTCCAAGTAATTCAGTCTGCTTAGAAATGAGAGCAGTTCCATTGCCATATCAGCAATGGGAATAAATCTCTGTGCTAGCTTGTAGGGAACTAAGCTTCAGTATGGTCATGTTGAAGTAACCACAGGGCAAAGAGTCCAAATATCATGAACATTAGTTCTTTTTGGCTTATGTGGTTCTATGGGGTTCTGTTTTGTCCCCAAACTTTTTTATTGTCTGCATGAAACCACTGACAGAAGAGTCATCTGATGATTGGGAGTTGGGTGTCATCAATATACAGGTGATACCCATATCTATTTATCTATCATATATCTATCTATCATCTGTCTATCATCTATCTATCTATCTATCTATCTATCTATCTATCTATCATGTATCTCACTATCTCTATTGTGCTGTGGTAATCCTGAATTGTTGTCTGGGCTCAACGGACTGAATGTGAGCTAATAAACTGAAGTTTAATCCAGACAAGACTCTAGTGCTTTTTGAATAGTAGGTCTGGGTCATGTAGTTCTGGCTGTTGTATCACTCCTGGTTAGATCTAGGTTGGACTACTGCAATGCACTCTGTTTGGGGCTGTCCTTGAAGAGTGTTACAAAGAGCTATTAAAAATGTAGCATCTAGTGTAGTTTTGGTGTTCACTGCTTAGGATGCATATATTATATCAGTTCTTTTTCATTAGCTCTGGTTCCGATTAATTTCAGTTCACAGTTCAAAGTGGTGTTTGATACCTAAAGAGTCCTAAATGGCTTTGGGGCCAGGCTTTCTGAAACACCCTCTCTTCCCGCATGGATCTGTATATTCACTGCATTAAGCATCTGAAGATCTGCTCCATGTTCCACCATCTTCACTAATGTGCTTGGTTGGGGGACATTAGAACAGCACCAGATTGTCCAGCTCCTTTCCAAAAGAGGTTTTATTTCCCCCACTTCTTTGGATGGCATAAATGTTCTTTTAATTTGCCTTCAACTCCTGTTGTGAAGAGGGTTAAAAAAAAAAACACACCAAAAAAACACACCTGACCCTAACAGCCCTACTGAATACTGATTGAGATACTGTATTTCTTTTATCTCAATATTTTAATTTTATTCTAGTGTTTTTTCATCTGGAACCAGCCTTTCGGGGCAAAAAGTGAGGTGGAAATTATTTTAAATAAATACAAAAAAAAATCAAGCAAAGGTTAAAAGGGCTTGGAAAGTTTTGTTGTTGTTTTCTTTGGTAGATGTGAAAAAAACCAGAGTTCTTGTGCTGTGTGGTCCTCTTGCATTATTCTGACCTGTGGAATAAAGTCTCTTCATCCAAAAGGCTCTCAGTCAAACTTTTATACCAAATTCAAAGTCATTAAATCATTTATTCCCTTAAAAGCTTTGACTTCTCTGTTATAAAGATCTTATCTCAAGGCACTCCCAAACTCCCCTTCTTGTTATGCTCCATACTAAGTTATACTTGGCTCATTTCCTAGAAACTTTCTCTGAAAGATTTCTAAGCATACCAGATACTTACAATGAAACAATATGTGATAAGGCTTCTGCATAATATCTAGACATTTATCATCATTTTACTTAACCTGCCTATTTAGCCTAAATAGGAGCCACTCAAATTCCGACTAGCCTCACATTTCTGCAGTCTGGATTTTATGGCCGAATATTTCATAATTGTTCTATAAATCTCTAGTTCTTTTCCATAGTCAAAAGCACCTCACAGTAAATATGTTAATGTTATCTATGTGCTTCTTGCTTTGATGTGCCACATTGGAGTAAAAAGGTCCAATTGAGAATATTTTGTGACTGGGCTTTGTTGCAAATGCAAGATTTCAGTTCCTTTATACTTTTTCATTGGGAGGGAATGACATTATTCCTGCCAATCTGCAAGCCTTGTGCCTTAACAAATGCTGTCCATGACAGCTTGCAAGGGCTTAATGCCATGACTGTCCCACTGGGTTTTTAAAAGAAGAAATACTCTGATTTGGTCAACATGTCGCTACTATAATTCTGTAGTAAGCATTATGCAGATGTCATTATTTATGTAGCTTGGCACGCACTTTGTGATGATGGTCAAGATCTGGTGCAGGGTTGCAGTTTCGGCAGCACAGTGACTGAGCAACTGTTTTACTCGCAGGAGAAGTCAGGTTGAGTTCCTGACATCTCCAGGTATGACTGGGAAATGTGCCTGTCTGAGGCTCACCACTTAAGAAATTTAATTATTTTAAAATATACATTAAGTGGTTTATGATTGCTTTAAAATAAATGGCCTGTAGACATCTAATGAGTTCATGCATAAGGTGGACATTGACCCTGACTTCCCATGTTCACATCCCAGCATTCTCTCTGTCTTGTACTGCAAATGTTTCCATACCCTTTTATGTTTAAATAATTTAATGTTCAAATAAATAAAGCTGTCCCATAATGCTTTAAAAAGTGGAGTTTTTTTAAGAGCACATATTTACTCATGGTTAACTTTGCTTCTCCCAACAGCTGGGCATCCACATCTGGACTCATGTTTTACAGTTCCTTTCTTTCAAACTGCAGACAAGGTAAGCAAATCAGTTTTTTCAAGGGACTAACCAGAGACAATTTGGATTCCAATGCAAGCTAAATGGAGGGAAAGCAACAAGTTGAGAATTGGCGTTCTCCTTAGTTTCCACGATGCCATCATTTTTGCAGTGCATCTTGACCTGGGGAGCAGGCAGCAACCTACAGTGTGGGTGATGAAGTCTTCCCTGAAAATGGGATGTACACAAGGACACAGATTCTACATTCAGGTTTTTACTTCTACACAACTAGAGAGGGGTGTGTGCGAGTGTGATGTATGTGATGTATACTTCTAACGTGCAACCCTAACCATGCCTACTCAGAAGGATGTCTATTGAATTCCATGGGACTTTCAGATAAGCAGACTTAGGATTGCAGCCTTGGTAACAGTATATACCACAGAATGTATGTGCATAAGAACTGGGGACAGGAGTCTTACTTGTGGCTTAACAAGAGACAATAACATTTTGAAGGATGGGAAACACCTTTGCTCTCAAAATACACTTTTAAATAACACACACACAAAAAAAAACTTCCAAGAACCATGATGCAGTACTCGACAAAATGCAAAATCTCATGGATTCTGAGCTTCAGATTCTGATCTTCACATTAGAGATGGGGATCAAGTCCTTTTGTATAGGACAGATGGGAGGGAGTCATGGATATTAGAGAAAAATAGATTAGCTCTGATCTCCGATGTCTCTGCTCTAGTGATTCAAACATAATTTCATTTAGTTTAAAATAATCTTTGCAAATTCATGTTGCTTATATAGCCTGCCTGGTAATATTTGCTTTATAATTGGATTGTTATATTCACTCTGATATTAAGCTTTCTCTCCCCCCCCCCTTTTCTGCTAGCTGTTTCCTCTTAGCTAAGTATTTTCTAATTATTATTTTACTTACTGGCTCATCTGCATTTTAGTTGCTTTATTGCTGTCTGTCTCCAAAAGAGTCTTTTTAAGGGAGAGGAACTTTGGGTAAGCTAGTATTGTTAACTTTGTTGGCTAACATAAGAAGATGAACATGTAGTGAAAACATTTTGGCAGCTTCAAAGCAGTTATACTATCAGGGGTCACAGGTAGGGAATTCAAACCTGACCTAAAGTCAATTGTTTTGTATTGAGCCTTAGTGGAAACCCACTGTTTATGAAATCCTGACATGTAGATGATGAAACTAGAGCTGGAATAGCTCATTATTTAAGTGTAATGATCCAAGCTATTGTTTAAAAAAATATAATTGACTTGTATGAGTATAAATATTTAGAACTAATTCAGAAAAAAATAAGGAGGCCTTTAACACATTGACCCCTTATCATCTTAGCTTGTTCCCTTCTCCTTTGGGACATAGTCAGAGAAATCATTTTGATAAGAACGGATAGCTCCTTAAGAATCCTTAGATAGCTTTGAAAATGTGGCTTTGCTTATTGCAACTCTCAGTACTGAGTTTTTTGCATATGTTCTGTGCTATCATAGCATATCTTGTTATATAAATATTACTTGATATTTTAAAAGCAAACTAAGACTGAAATCCTAATCCCACTTATCTGGACATAAACTGAATTCAATAGGACTTGTTTCTGAGTAGACAAGTCTAGTGTTGCACTATAAGTTTTTGGGGTTTCTTAATGAACTTTCTCTCAAATAATTAGATTCCTATTATCCACACAATACCTGTCAGGTTATCAGTTGCATCCCACTAACTTTTGCTCACTAACTTGCAATTCAGGTTACCGGTTGCACCCCCTAACTTTTACTCAGAGTAGACCCACTTAAATTAATGGGCCAAAGTTAGCTATGTTTGCTCTGTGTATGGTTAGCACTGGGTACAACCCTATGTGCCTTATGGGTAACCTCACAGATTTTGCAACTCAAAGTTTGCTTAGCTAATAATAATAATAATTTTTATTTATACCCCGCCCTTCCCAGCCAAGGCTGGGCTCAGGGCGGCTAACAAGCAATAATAAAAACAAGTTGAATGAATACAACTTAAAAACAAGATTAAAATACAACAATTAAAATATTGAAACATTAAAATATTAAAATGCAGCCTCATCACAGGAGGAGAAAGGAAAAAGAAAAAAGAAAGAGGGGGAAGGAATCAAATTGGCTCCAAGCCAAAGGCCAGGTGGAACAACTATGTCTTACAGGCCCTGCGGAAAGAAATCAGATCCTGCAGGACCCTGGTCTCATGAGGCAGAGCATTCCACCAGGCTGGAGCCAGTGTTGAAAAGGCCCTGGCTCTGGTTGAGGCTAATCTGTCTTCCTTAGGGCCCGGGACCTCTAGGGTGTTGCTATTTATGGACCTTAAGGTCCTCCGTGGGGCATACCGGGAGAGGCTGTCCCGTAGGTACGAGGGTCCTAGGCCGTGAAGGGCTTTAAAGGTCAAAACCAGCACCTTAAATCTGACCCTGTACTCCACCGGGAGCCAGTGCAGCTGGAAAAGCACTGGGTGAATATGCTCCCATGGCAGAGACCCTGCGAGGAGCCTCGCTGCAGCATTCTGCACCCGCTGGAGTTTCTGGGACAGCTTCAAGGGCAGCCCCGCGTAGAGCGAATTACAGTAGTCAAGCCTGGAGGTGACCGTTGCATGGATCCCTGTGGCCAGGTCGGGGCGGGAAAGGTAAGGGACGAACTGCTTGATGCTGCGAAGATGGAAAAATGTCGCCTTGGCTGTTGCTGTAACTTGCGCCTCCGTGGAAAGGGAGGCGTCAAGGATTACACCCAAACTCTTAACGGAAGGCAATGGCACTAATTGGGCCCCCGCAAGAGAAGGGAGTTGGTCCCTCATCCCCATGCCATCCCGACCCAGCCATAGGACCTCTGTCTTTGAAGCTACTTACCTGAGAACTTACCTGTGAAAGGCATATGGTAACAGGGGAACCTGAGCGGCCTTTCAGGTGTCAATGGACTCCTAACTCCCATATGCCCCAGTCAGAATTGTTGGTTGTCAGAGATTATGGGAGTTGTAGTTCATTAACATCTCGAGGGCCACAGGTTTGCCATCCTTTGGTGTTTCCAAAGACTGAATTCCTCAAGTATCCTTACAGTATTGTTGCATGTGAAACTAAGAAAAGGTAATAGGTTCTACATTTCTTAGGAATTTGTAATTCTCAAGAATAATTAAAACAACATAGCTGAGTGGTCTTGGGGGGGGCGGGGAAAAAGACTGCTACTAGTCTGCAAACTGCTTTGTCCGTCTTTGAAGAATAAGGGAAAGAACACAATGTCTTTAAACATCCTCAGTCTTGGGTGGCCTAAGATGCCACTCAGGGTGTGTGGTGTGTGTGTGTGTTTTAAGTAATCCATTTCTTCCTGTTAGGTAAAACATTCCGCAGTAAAACAGTGGCAACCGATAATTGTGGGATGCTAATGGAATGTTATCATAGTGTAAGTAAAATGCATTTGTCCCAACTTGGAATACTTCTGTATTGTATTCCTTTTTATGATAGCTTCAGTATCTGTAAGAGTTTAAACAATGCTTGGAAAAAAGCCTATGCTTATGCTTGGAGACGTATTTGTGGTGCAGTTCATTAAATTAAGACTCCTAAACATGTCTCTAATTACCCTCTTAAGCCACTTATTCAACACTAAATAGCAACCGTTTATTAAGAAATTTGCTTAAGGCTACCACCACCATTGCATTAATTTGTATCTAACTGTTTAGAAATACATTGCAAATGTTCCACTATTATTGCGCGAACATAAAAGCTGCAGTCTTAATTAATATAAATGAATACAAACTGAAGGAAGCATGTTTTCAATTTCGGAAGAAAGTTTAAAGCCTCATTGGAAAAATAAAAGAACATCTACTTTTTTTTAATTAAAAAGTGCAATCCAAAACAAGTCGTTTAGCGTTCCCGAAGCACTGTGTGTTTCAGTGCTCTTGTATACATACTTTAACAAAGCGGTACCCAATGTGGCGCTCTTCAAGACATTTCAAAGGTTCTAAACCTTGGAGATTTTATCAAAATTTATTAAAAAGCCTATGAAGTATAACACAAACGTTACTTAATGCAAGTCTGAGACTAGTAAAAAGAGTCGTGGGCAACTTACAACTGCCAGGAATGATGGCTCAATGCCGTCCACATGGACTGAATCAGGAGGATTTGATTTGGGGCACAGGAGGATTTGGGGCACAGGACAGAATTCCAAACAAAGATGTGCTCTCCCAATCCCACATTCCCAGCATGTTCGCACTCCTGCCTCAGCGACATCTACGCTGGTTTGGTCATGTCCACAGAATGGCAGGTGGCAGGATCCCCAAGGACCTGCTCTAAGGGGAGCTGGCTTCTGGCACCACAGACCAGCTGCGTGTTACAAATATGTCTGCAAACATGACCCAAAGGCTGACAACATCAACCCCACCATGTGGGAATCCCTTGCAGACGACCGCAATGCCTGGTGGCAGGCGGTCAAGTCGTGTATCCATTGCAGTGACCAGAGGAGAAAGGACTGCTGGGAGAAAGTGCATCTACAGCAGCACAACTGGATGCCTTCATCTGCCCCAGCTGTAACAAAACATGTCTCTCCCATATCGGTCTCCACGGCCACAGCAGGCGCTGCAACTTCCCAACCTCATCCCCAGATGTGCACTTCTCCATTGTCTCCTGAGACAGAAAGCCTAAGAACATGGCAAAACCAGGAGCTTCACGATTTCTACTTTATTATTAGCCACTCCACTCCAATCCACCTGCTGCTCATATGGGCTAGCTTTTTGGACAGCGGTTTTCTTGTTGAATTGTTCCTTATCCTGCTTTTTGAATACACTATTTTTTTATCTGGCTGCGAGTTGAGATTCTATGTTTAGAGCGCAGGTGGTGACTATGAAGTTGCCAGTTTGCAAGTTGCATTGTGTGTATGCGTGCTTCTGGGAAGATTTGATAGTGCAGGTTTCTAGTATTTTTAGCCATAAACTTAAACCATCATTAGTTAGCATCCTTTTCTAACCCTGAGACCATAACTTGCCTGCTTGGTGGAGAAAACAACTAATTTGCCAGAAATACAAGGCAGTGACTGAGAGAAATACTGATACCGTTGTGCAGAGAAAGATGCAATTTTGAGCTCATTACCCTCCATCAGTTCATACTGAGAAGGTGACACCACTTCTTTCCTGGGTGTCTCAGTTTTGTATGTTGTTTTCATAAAGTTAATGAAGGGAGAGATATACAGGGAGAGATGGCTCTTTAAATGCTAGCTATACCCCCCACCCTAATGTACACACATATAAAGCACACACATCTCCAAAAATGCAACATTGCACAATGGAAATTATGCAGGAAATGATTTCTATTTGGATCAGCAGTTCAGAGATAAGTGCCTTGACGGTTGCAACCTTTTTGTGGGGGAGAGGGGTGAGTTTATATACTGCAGGTATATTTCAGCTCCGCTAGTTTTTGTAATAATTTATGAGCTGATTCACATGGGATCTGTTGTGTCCTCACAGACAAGTTTTATCATCTTGACTCTGCTGCTAACGGTCTTCCTCCTAGGTGGTACCATACTCTATAAGACAGTAGGTCTCCGTCATGAATTAGCCATGTAAATCAGTGGCCTTACTGTACCTTGCAAGAGAGCCTTGAGTAGAACTTGGAGAGGTCAGAATGCCTGAATCGAGAGTGAACACAGAGATCTAGAGCTGTCAACTTCTGAAGCACAAAACCCTACTAAATGGACAGCCGCTAAGCCATGAGGCCTAGGTAGTAGTGGGTCCATGCTGTAGGAAGCAGAACAGCAAACCCTGTTTTGTGCATTTTTTTCATGTAGGGCACTCATGGTTTCAAGCTGCACTTTGGCTGTCAAATATATACATAAGATCAGTATCAGTATTTAGCAAGGATGTGGAACCTCTGACTTGGGGCCAACTACCGTATTTTTCGCTCTATAAGACGCACCAGACCACAAGATGCACCCAGTTTTTGGAGGAGGAAAACAAGAAAAAAATATTCTGAATCTCAGAAGCCAGAACAGCAAGAGGGATCGCTGCGCAGTGAAAGCAGCAATCCCTCTTGCTGTTCTGGCTTCTGGGATAGCTGCACAGCCTGCATTCGCTCCATAAGATGCACACACATTCCCCCTTACTTTTTAGGAGGGAAAAAGTGAGTCTTATAGAGCAAAAAATACGGTATGTCTTCTCCAAGTCTCTCCATTTGGCCCTTGACTCTCCAGGCCACACTTCTCCCAAGGAAACAACCCTTCCTAGCCCTGCTCTTCACTCTCTCCAAGTGCTTTTGCTTCGCTGGGAAGTGTCCTTGAGCTGTGCTCATTCTTCTTGTTTGTCTGGATAGAGGATGAAAAGATGGGGCTTGGCAAGGCTGGAGAAAATCCTGGCTTCTCTGTGCCTGGAATATGTGTATAATGGAAGGGTTCACATCCATTACTCTGACTACTTTTGCCTCTGGCCCTGTCCAGCACCAGCATGCGGCCTCTAAAAGGTTGCCCCCGAGGGAACACTTCCTTCTGTCTGAAAAAGTTTATTCACTCCTCATATAAATGTTGGTGTATGTCTACCCCAGATGTGTAGTTTCAGGAAATCTGTGGTCTTGTTCTTCAGTAGAGATGCTGATAATGAAATGCACGCTTTTGGCAATCCATTATAGCCAAATAAATAAATAAATAAATCGTCCAAGACATCTGACTTCCAGCTATCTCTGGCTTCGTTCTATATATCTCCTGGGACTGCCGACTCACCACTTATTGGAGTGGCTGAGCTTTCTTTTTACTAGTCTCAGACTCGCTTTAAGTAATGTTTCCGTTATACTTCATAGGCTTTTTAATACGTTTTGCTAAAATCTCCAAGGTCTTGAACTTCTGAAATGTTCTGGCGGAAGGTGAGAATATACATGCATGAAGTCGTCATGCTGATATGTGAAGTAGCAGAATAAGTGGGCAAATTCATGAAATTTATCCTACAGAGGATTTTTGTTTAAGATTTTTCCTGAAGCATAACCCAGCTGTTTATGGAACATCAACTTCATATCTGATGAACAGCTTTTGTTTGTATGGATGGTTTACTCGTTTTTAGAGTTCGTTGAACTGATTTTGTTGTTTAGAGCTTGCATTTGTGTGTTTTCTTCTGTTTTTATTGTGTACACTGCTTCGACGGCTTTATGCTGTGAACCAGTTTATAAATCTGAAAAAATAATAATGAGGAGGAAGAGGAGATTAGGGCAAGGATGGGGACTGTTGCATCTCATATTTGTTTATGCTGCATTTAATCAAAATTAATTTTTTATTTGCTGCTTAAAGGTGGGTGTAAACATGGCTTCTTCATCTTGGGAACACCAGAATCCCCTTGAAAATTCATTCTTATTCATGAGATCCACCATCCCCACTCCTAGGTTCAATATATTTTTTGGTATCTTTGTAAATTCTAGTTTATGTTAATAGATACTTGCAAAACCCAGATCCTGTTTAAAAGAACTCTCAGGCGGCTTAGCCAGAATTCTTAATTTCCATTGTGACTGATGCTACCGCCTTACTTTGTTCTTTCCTATGACCTTATACCCTATGTGAGGAGCCCGTCCTGGGGGGATTGCTGAGGCTGGAGCAGATCTGGTATGAGGAAAAGCTGTAGTGTTGGTTCTTCCATGCTCAGGCTTTTAGTATGACATTGGTGGCAGGGGAAATAGCAATGCCACTAAAGTTTCAACACCATTTGCGTCATGACACCAGTGTGGGCTGAAATCTGAATGGTAGGAAATATTCCCCATGCCACTCAAAGCTGTCTTGTGGATAACTAAGACTGCAATCCTATACATGCTTATGTGAGAGTTAAGTCACATTATGAGTAGACATGTATGGCTAAAACCGCAAAGAGAGCTATGCTTTCATAGACATCTGATTATGAACTCCCATCATGAGATTTGATGCACTTGGTAGAAAGTTCTGGAACATCTCCATTAGCCTGGTTTCCAATGCACTTATTGTTTCCTAAAATAATTTTTATATCAAGGACCACTTTTTTCCTCAATAAAAGTGGGGCTTATAGGGTTTTCAGATGAATGCTGTCTTAATTTGCGCTGGACATTCTACACCAAAGGGCTTCAAGATGTTTAGCTTTTCATCACTGGAACATATGGAACAAAAGGGAATTATGAGGGCAAATATTTGCAAGTGATTGGGTCACTTAAAAAAAAAGTTATTAGGATATGTAGAACATCTTGGCAAGGGACAAGAGCCTCATCTTTATCAATTGTTATTGAAGGAAACAAGATGTGAAGACGTTTTATGTTAAAAAGATGGGAAGTGCTACTTGATCTAGGCCAAATTACTGGCCATTATTTATAGAACTCCTAATAGCTTGTTCTATGTCTTAATGTTAAACAGATCTTTTTCTAAAGAAAATTTCATTTGTTCGCCTTTGCCTCCTATAAAATTTGCTCATACATATGAAATGGTCTGTGTTGGAAAGGATTCAGGTATAAATTTACACCTTTTGGAGCTGCTCTAGTGTTCAGGGGGAAAATGGTTAATGCTGTGTTAATAAAATGATGCAAATAGTTATTTGTTCTTACACAAAGTTGATCCAAAATTTATTAACTGCAGTGTGCTTGGCAGTAGTACAGTGGCGGAAAAATATGAACTCCCAGCAGAGTTTGATTGGATACAATTTTTTAAAAGATATAATCACTATGAGCAAATTCTAGCAACAGCAGGGTGAGGGAACACAGGCACCTTCCGCCGTGTGCCACATGCCTATTTTACAGTGGGCATTTTAATATGCTTCTGGAAGGAGAACCACTGGTTTGGAACAAGCATAAAAATTATAAAGCCAAAATTTCTTACTCTCTATATCAGAATAATAACTTCAGTAACTGAGTTATCTCATCTGGGAAGAAGCCCATTGAACTCAGTGAGACCTAATCTCAGACATGTATAGGATTGCACTGTTAATCTGGACTGAGTGATGACATGAAATTGTCAATAGGGAAAGGGTTGGTTTTTATAATGTTGGTTGTATACTGTAAATATTTAAAGCACCCTGATTCTGCGAAGGAGGTACATAGACCCAAGCAGGCTTCTGTATACATATGATTGCTGGATTAGGAACTTCAGGAGTAAATTGGATATGTATTGGAATAAACATCCAGAAGTAGATGTTGTATGCCCATAGTAAATTCCTTTCAGTCAGATACACATAAAATTGTCCCACGTTCTGGTGCATGTATGTATATAAGCCATTTTTGCTCATCACTGCAATGAGAGCTGTGGTGGAAGTATGTAGCACCATCTCAAAGGCTGCCTTCCAGATTTTTGGACTACAGTGTCCGTGGTCACTGGCTATTGCCGATGCTGGATGGAGTTTATGAGAGATGTAGTCTAAAGTATCTGGTAGAAGCTAGGCTGGCGAAGGTTGATATATGGTGTATAAATTGCTGTACAGTAGAAACTCTTCCTGCCTACCTTTTGCTGATCCTATCACATAACTGACTTTATTTCAATGCTGTGAAAATTTGCAGACATGTTGGCTGCAGCAAATCTTCAAAGGGCACCAAAATCAAACATTACACAGGTTAATTAATTAGACCAAAAACGGGGGGGGGGGACACAATTGGCATGATCTGCATCACCTGATAGTTAATAATTAGACACGAGAAGATTTACTATTGTTTATTTCCATCCTGTCAAACATTAAATGCTTCTTATTCAACTAAGGAATCAGTGTACTGTGGTGAATCAGTAAATGGGAATATAAACATCTAAACTAGCTAAATGATTTTCACAAGCTTGGCACACTCTAAACTCCTGTGTTGGGTTGTGGCCAAACCATATTTTTGCAGGGTTAGACCTGCAGGGACCCACACAGATTTGCAGTCCCAAATACAATACTTAAAGAAGTTGTTGAAAGGATGACTCTATTAAAGAGATTAAAATGTGTGGTTTAATGAAAAGTGTTTGGTGTGATGTGTTTATATATTTAATACTCAGATACCTAAATCCTTGAAAGAAACATGAATCCAAATATATAAATCACATAACTGAGAAACTTAATAAAAATGTACATGCCACCACATGCTTCTTTGAATCAGCAGGTCATCTTATAGCATGGTGACTTGGTGGTTGAACCTCTTTTTTAATCCTTCTGTCTAGTTTCTCTTCAACTAATGCCTCAGGTACTTATTTCTAGAAAACGAAAGGTAAATGCAGTGGCGTCGCAGCCGATGCTGGATGGGGGGGGGCGGTGTGCCCTGGGTGCCATGTCTGGGGGGGTGACAAGGCACCTGCGGGGGCTCACTGCGCAATCAGCCATTGCGCCGCCGCAGCCTCATGTGGAGGATCCTCTGTTCATGGTTGTAGTAGCGATGGAGGGATCCTGGCACCGTCTGTACGGCGCTGGAGCAGCGCCACCGGCAAACTGCTATGTACAGCGTATGTGCGGCATCACTATGTACAGCGCATGCGTCGTACGTAGCGACGCCCCTCCCCGGGTGTCAAGACGCCTTCATTCGCCCCTGGGTAAAAGTCAGGTGTGGGGAACATTTGACCCTCCATATGTTGCTGGACTCCCATCATCCTTGGCCATGCTTGCTGGGGCTGATTGGAGCTGTAGTTCAGCAATATCTGGAGAACCTTTGGCTCTCCAGATATTGCTGGTATATGCTTTCTGACAATCTTCTGGGTAATTAGAATAAAGTGCTCTTGTTCACTCAAGGTGCTAGTGCAGGCACAGTGCGTCTGCTGCATCCCGCAAAAGCCTCACCCAGTCTATCTGAAAGGAGCATAAGTTAAATCACCAAGACAGCAGATATTCCATGTACAGCTGTTTAATGAAATATATTTTAAGTGTTTAGAGGTTTAGTGGGCAAGCTGGCAAAACACTTCACTCTTTCTTTGAAGTAGGATGAGCAAACAGGTCGATTTTGATTTCTCTCAGTTACTCGTTTTTCCTATCTACTTCTCCACATTTCCTCATCAGTTTGCAAAGTTTTTTTTTAAGGGCTCATGAAAATTCATCGTTATTTCAATGTGGATTTCTACTAATTATACACATTTTTGAAATATTTTGTTTTCAAATAGAATGCATCTTAATGCTTTCCCCCTATAACGTTACAATGTTATTTTATGCACATTACTTATACACATTATATGGATGGGAAACGGCATTGAAAAATTCTGACAAATGTTAGTTTCAGTATTGTTCTGCAAAGTGTAAATTAAGTATTAAAAGTGAAACCAAACTGAATTTAGATATTTAGACCAATTCAAGGAGAATAGGAAGGGCTTACTAGCCTTGATGGCATAGCCTTGAAGGCTATGTTCTATATCCGCTATCAGAGGCAATACAGGCAACAGTCAATTTTGATGCAGGATTGCGCATGCGTGCATAGCGCTGAACCCGGAAGTGACGCTAAAACTTCACTAAAAGGGCGGGATGGGGACAGAGCATTTACATGGGCTCTTGCTGATGTGCGTCCGGGTCTGGAACGTATCCCCTGCACAAAACGAGGATTGCCTGTATGTATTTGAACGCCAGGTGTTGAGAATCACAAATGGGAAGAGTGCTGCTGCTCTCAACCTCTCGCTCGTAGGCTTCCCATAGGCATCTGCTTGGCCACTGTGAGAACAGAATACTGGAGTAGATGGATCTTTGCTCTTGTATGACCTGAAAGTACACTGATTTGGTGAAACTCCCCCTAGCCATAATGAAGAAGTATCTGTAAATGATACCCGCATTGCCTCTCAGCAAGTAAATCTAAGTATTAGATTCTTGGAAGCATTCCGAAAACCTCTTCTAGTATTTAGGTTGCTGGTTCCATATTACCAGAATCTCTTTCTGTGGTTCGGCCTGTATCAGTTGTCTTATTGTGCTTTAATGGTGAATTGCTGTGGTTACCTAACAGTTAGATACCCAGATGTTTCAAACAATGTTTTTTCCAGAATGCTCCTTTTAAAACTTATTTTGCAAGGTGTTCAGGGTGTTTTTCCTCCCTGAATACTTGAATCTGTGTTCAAGAAGAATGTATTTTCAGTCAGCTGCATTCTTCTCCTGCCAGTAACGTGATCTCAACGTGGACTGTTGTATTTCAAGCTGTCTAATATGAAGCGAACCCTATAGTATCATTAGGATTACAGCCTTGTATTTGGGACATGGAAAAAATCCTGAGAATGAAATCCCTTTCCTGGCTCAAACCCAGAATGAAACTAATCAACCACATCGGTATCAAACCTAACAATGCAGCCCTACACTGGCAACTTGGTGATGCTTGGAACTTAAAAGTCCAGAATGCAAATAATGTTGATTATTGCAAAGTGGATGTAGAGGATTAAATGTTCACATGCTAAAGTTTCTGCATAGAGTACATTTGATGGAATGGGGCTCCATTTCAGGCTGCTGCATAATCAAGCAGATAAAAACTTAGTACTTTGTGTCCCACTCCTATTGGTGATTAAAAGTGCCTTTCTAAATAGATTAATTTGCCTGCATTTTTATTATAATTGCAAGTTTGAAGCATCCCGAGCATTTTAGAAGACATCAGAAGTTTTTAATGTTTGAAGTTTTATTCTGTTTTTAATGTTCTGTTGAAAGCCGCCCAGAGTGGGATGGGCAGGGTAGAAATAATAAATTATTATCATTATTATTATTATTTTATAATTTTATTTTCACACTCAAATTCTGCAACACGTTCACTGTCCTGATGTGTAAGAATAATGGAACAAAATGACTGGAAGTGTTCTTAAATTTTCCTCCTGGATCCCATCTGCAGCATTTAACTTTTTAAATTTTGGGCACCAATTGTGTATTTAGTGGAGGGGAAGGCATCCATAATGCATTGGGGAAAGGAGGGCAAGAGATGTGTAGGGCCACTGAAAAGAGTCTCTCTGCTCGAAGAAGGAACAGCCAGAGGGACCACCTCTGACTGTATGTATTCTGTGCAGCCCAGTAGGTGCTGTTTCCACATTTTATTTGCCACCATGAAGTTGCAGGGAAACACCATTTTTTTATATACAAGAGAGCAGAATTTATTTGTTGGCATTTGATGGCTAGAAGCAGAGTGGGTAATACCAAAGCCCTCAACTGTTCCGGGACATCACAGAATTACAGAAGCCATCCCGGCTTGACTGGATGTCCTGTTTTGGCTCCCGCAAAAGTGCTGCCCCCAAAGATGCCTGTTTTGGTGGGGGGGGCATGCTCTCATAAAACTCACCTGGCTCCTGCGAGAGCACAGCCCTGCAATACACCCAGGGCTCCAGGTTCTCGTGTGACTCACGTGGGAGCATGGCCCCAAAACACAAGAACTCCAGTTTTCCTCTGCGGCATGTTGGAGAGTATGATGCTAAGCACATGCTCCCCAATGGCAAATTAGATTAGATAGCTACACAAATAGTGCATTGCTTTAATCTTTAAATCATTTGGAAACTGCAGCAGTGCAAATACGGCAGACAGGTTGCTGTCCAGCATACTCTTTTTAGACCTCATTTATCCAATCTTACATCAATTGCACTGCCTTCTATTTATTTCCAGACTCTGTTCTGGAGGCTGATGCTTACCTATAAATGGTACCTGAAAAGGCCCCCTGCTTCCTTATGAATCTGCCCAGAAGATATCAACACCATTAAAGAAATACAGTACCACCACTAAAGGGTTTGATTGGTGGAAACCCAAGACAGAACCTTTTCTTTGACAGTCGTCCCCCTCCCCTCCCCCTCCCCCCGCTCAAAGCGCAGTCCCCTTCCAAAGGTAGAGTATCACTTATGCATCATCATCATCAAAAAAGAACACAGGTTTACATGATAGGTCAAGGTGTAATTACTGAATTATATAAAAGCCTTAAACAATTTGCAGTTTCTTCTCTTTCTCTTAAAATAATATTAAATAATATTAAAATGTGTCTTCTATGAACCGTCTGGAGTTACAACGAAAAGGTTATGTGGTTCTGCTAAATTCACAAGCTATAGATTAATGGCAGTGTCAAAATGCATCTGAAGGAAGCTCATTTAACGTGCCTCTGGGCTAGACAGCACTATTCAACAGCAGCAAAGGTTACATGTTTTCAGGTATTAGAAGGTGCAAGTAAGGACAGGCTGCTTCTGTGTCTGAGTGGGTGAGGGTCCTCTTTAGCATGCATTCAGTGAAGCTGGCATGCTGCAGTGTCTGCCTGAGAAGAGAGGCTGTGTGCCTCTTAAGTTTGCAGCTGAGAGAATTACAAAACCTCTACTAGAGTGCAGTCTATAGCTTCATTGAGCTGGGACACTCCCCCTGGAATTCATGTACCTTTTACTAGACAGTCTGGAATATTGAACTTATTTTAACTGCCTAAGTAGTCTGCTCCTTATTGATCATAAAATGTAAAGAGCGGTCATTTTGTGTCTGTGCAGAAGAGTGAACTCTTTTCATTAAAATTCAGAATTTTCTGCAAAATTAGTGGGATGGTCTTAATTCAGTAAAATTAAGTGGTTTGGTGTTTCCAATAAAATGTTTAAAATTTGTATATCATATCTCCATCGAGTACTGGACTTCCCTGACTGGTAGCAAAATGAGCAGCACAATCCTACAGCTGGAAGTAAAATCCCATTGAGTTCAGTAGGCTTGCTCCTTAGGTAAATAGATGTAGGACTGCAGCCTATATTCTTTTTCTTGAATGCTGCGGTTTTTCAAAGATCCCTAGCTTATCCCATTCCAGCATAGTTTGGTGAGGAAATTTGTCAAAAGCTTTTTGAAGCACCCAAGTATCCACTATCTACGAGATCACCCCACCCACATGCCTATTAATGCTCAAAAAGTTTAGTGTGACAGGACTTACTTTGATGTTGATTACCGTATTTTTCGCACCATAGGACGCACTTTTTCCCCTCCAAAAATGAAGGGGAAATGTGTGTGCGTCCTATGGTGCGAATGCAGGCTTTCGCTGAAGCCTGGAGAGTGAGAGAGGTCGGTGCGCACCGACCCCTCATGCTCTCCAGGCTTCGCACACCTCTCTGCAAGCAGCGGGAGCCCAGCGCTGGGCTCCCGCTGCTTGCGGAGACTTGCCTGCATGCCGAAGCCTGCGCGCGCTGAACTCAGCGCGTCCAGGCTTCGCGGACCTCTCCGCAAGCAGCGGGAGCGCTCCCGCTGCTTGCGGAGAGTTGCCAGCATGCCGAAGCCTGCGCGCGCTGAGATCAGCGTGCCCAGGCTTCGCGGACCTCTCCGCAAGCAGCGGGAGCGCTCCCGCTGCTTGCGGAGAGTTGCCAGCATGCCGAAGCCTGCGGGCGCTGAGATCAGCGCGCCCAGGCTTCGCGGACCTCTCCGCAAACAGCGGGAGCGCTCCCGCTGCTTGCGGAGAGTTGCCAGCATGCCGAAGCCTGCGCACGCTGAGATCAGCGCGCCCAGGCTTCGCGGACCTCTCCGCAAACAGCGGGAGCGCTCCCGCTGCTTGCGGAGAGTTGCCAGCATGCCGAAGCCTGCGCGCGCTGAGATCAGCGCGCCCAGGCTTCGCGGACCTCTCCGCAAACAGCGGGAGCTCTCCCGCTGCTTGCGGAGAGTTGCCAGCATGCCGAAGCCTGCGCGCGCTGAGATCAGCGCGCCCAGGCTTCGCGGACCTCTCCGCAAGCAGTGGGAGCGCTCCCACGGCTTGCAGAGAGCTGCCTGTTTGGGGGCTGGGGTCGGGGGAAGCTCGAGCTTCCCCCGCCCCAGCCCCGCGCCTGGGGGGAAAATAATTTTTCCCCTTTATTTCCCCCCAAAAAAACTGGGTGCGCCCTATGGTCCGGTGCGCCCTATGGTGCGAAAAATACGGTAAGTAGAGACTTATTCCATAATATAGAAGAATATATGCTTGATTATTTATCTTTAATGTTGCCTTTGACCAACTTCAACTGGGGAAAAAATAACTTTAAACTAACTCACTTGTAATTTCCTGCAACCCCACTTGGATTTCTTCTTAAAAAATTGTTGTTACATTGGCAGCTTTCCAGCCATCAGGTATGGAAGCTGATTTTAGGGGCAAGTTACACATTTTTGTTATGAAGATCAGCACTTCACATTTGAGTTGTTCAAGATCACCTGGCAATTTGTTTATTTTTAATTTGTTGATGAGGCCTTAAGAGTTCATCTCTCATCATTATGTTTTGCCTCAGTTGTTCAAACTCCCTTCCTGAAAATGTTACGGCTGTGGTCTACTTGCATACTTACTTAATGTAGCTCTCTGTTTCAAAAAATAACTTTGCAGTTTTGCATTTCTTGATTCACAAAGATGCGTAAGTGTAGTTGGTCATGTGATCCAAATCATGCCTGTAGTCGAGGTGGTTTTAAGGAACTGCTCCTTCTAGTCCCATAAGCAAACTCTCCCATTCTTCCGAAGTGTTATTTCTGAATCATAAAAATCCAAGGCTTGTTGTATGTTCCATGATTACAGTAATTCTTTTAAGGTTCCTGTTGAAAAGAACCGGGAGTTTCCTGCTGTTTTTCAGTGGGGGCAGAATGGGGCTCATGTGTTTATAATTTAACACTTTCTTCTGGGAGGGTTGAGGGGAAAAGGGATTATGGGTCTTAAAATGCTCAGACTGGAGCTGTTGCACAGCATGATTAAACGGCTATTCTTTTATTTTCCCTTTATAAACAAAACAGCGGTGGAGAAACCTTTTTGATGTTTAGCATAGTGCATCACAGGAAAACTCGGGGAGGTCTCATAAGCTGATTAAATAAAACCAACACGAGTCACAGGAAGGGGAGAAAATGGTTGTGGCCTGACTTGCGCAGAGTTTGAAGCAGCCAATACTGGGCTGAGGTTTGGTGTTTGAGTTGCCAAGTGACCTTTGAGAGGATAATTGCTGATTTCTTTTTCCCAGGATTCTGAAAGAGAGGTTTACACACAAAAGGGCATGGCATTCAGGAGGAGGGGGAGAAATACGTATATATTCATTTATTCTAGTGCAATATAACCTGCTTGTATCACAATACAGAAATGCATTGCATATTGATATTTAGAGTCACCAGCTACTCAAATTTCCTCTTGTTTTGGAGAAAGAATCATGTGCTGTGTTCCCTTGCTTTTTTTTCTAAACTGGTGTTTCACCTTTTTTACGTTTCAATGGATATGTTAACTGTTTTCCATATGTATGGCTGATCATGTGTACCACTCTTTACAAAAGAATTAATATGTTATTGTTTGCTCATATAGAAACTATATACTTCCCTCCCCCTAAATAAAGTTAGATGTAGATTCATTAACATCATGGTATACACTTAGCCATATTTCAGCTGTGTGCTATCATGGGACTGTCTCTGTTCTCCTAAAATTTGGGGTTGTTTTGCCTGTAAAAATTAAACCATTCAAGTTATGCAAAGGGGTGGTTTCTAAACAGACCTATTTAACAGGGTTAAGTTCTACAAAACAAACCTGAATCAGGCCTTTTTTTATATAGGAAGCTTGGAGGCAGGGATGTCCACAGTGAATTCCTTGCTACTGAATATGACACAGGGATGCCAGCTCCTAAAACGTTATTTGCTTATTTTATAATATTTCTTATGCACCCTCCATCCCGCAACAGTAGAATATACAGGTATAAAAACAGGTTTTAACATTACAATTATTGCATCTTTCATTCACCATAAAAATAGCAATTTTGCATTCTGAGCTAAATACTATTTCTGACAAATAATAGTTCCAAGCTCCAATAATGTGGAGATCATCTCTCCCCCCCTACTTAATTTATCATTTCTAAAGTTTTATATCAGCATGCTCAATCTTTTTGGCTGCAAGGTACTTACAGTAATACCATGAAAGCTGGCAAGGGTATAAGGTTTCCCCTTGCTTCTAATAAAAAATGTAGTCTTCATTACAGGCTTGCTATCAGAAGAGAAGCATACACAGTCCTTATTCATAAGCTTTTACTCATAGTGTCAGACCAATAGGTAAAGGTAAAGGGACCCCTGACCATTAGGTCCAGTCATGACCGACTCTGGGGTTGTGGCGCTCATCTCGCTTTATTGGCCAAGGGAGCCGGCGTACAGCTTCCGGGTCATGTGGCCAGCATGACTAAGCCGCTTCTGGCGAACCAGAGCAGCGCACGGAAATGCCGTTTATCTTTCCACCAGAGCGGTACCTATTTATCTACTTGCACTTTGACGTGCTTTGGAACTGCTAGGTTGGCAGGAGCAGGGACTGAGCAACAGGAGCTCACCCCATCACGGGGATTCGAACCGCCAACCTTCTGATCGGCAAGCCCTAGGCTCTGTGATTTAACCCACAGCGCCACCTGCGTCCCTTGTCAGACCAATACATGAGTGGAAAGCAGGGCAGTGCAAAGTAGCGAAACCCCTTTGGTTGTGCATGCTGACTGGTGCCTGCAACCGCAGCTGGAATGACTGCAGGGAGGTGGCATTTGCATGTTCGGCTGTATATGTAAAGGCCCGCACCTGATCTGGAACCCTAACCAATAGGGGGTTCCAGATTGCATGGAAGCTTTCACACACAAAGCTGTGTGTGTGCAAAAGTCGCATCCTTGCAGATACTTGCATTGTACATAGGACAGGAGGAGAAGGAGCTGGTTGGAAAACCTGACACCAGAGTCACGGCTACTTTGTGCAGCCTCAAAATGTGTGTAAAAACAACGGAATAGTGCTAAGATCTGGCTTATGGTTTTTGAAGGTGCCATGATGGATGAGAAGAAGTGTTGTACTAGTGTTTCACATGCAGTACGGTGTCATGTCAATGGAGCCTCAGTTCACATTGCTACTGTGTCGGCTACAACCAGTGTTGATGGGTGTTGTTCGGCAGTGTCTGTTTACGCCAGCTGGTTCATGCCAACCTGTTGCATAGTATGTATACAATTTGGCAGAAATGGAAGAAGGTAAAATGCACACTAAGGATGACTATCATCTTTGCAGCTTCCTGAAGGCATTTTGAGCATCACACAATATGTCTGAAAAGTGCTAGAATATTGTAGCAAATGGCAGCCAGTGTAGCAAAATGAAAGCTATCTTTATTGTCAAGACAAACATAGTTGCTGCAGGGTAGCAGAATCCACTCTGTGTACCACTGTGCCTTCTTCCATCTACAGGATAAAAACATTAGTTTGAATGTTAATCATTAAGACTAAATTTACATTCCTCTCAAGCACTTTTTAAGTACTACAGCATTCTAAAAATCCTTTCGCTATGTAGAGTCCTTGAGAGTTCTGGGTTAAAAATGAAGCCCAAATTTCATGGATTAACTATTATGCTTTAGATAATGTTTTGTCAAGTTAATTACAGTTTAAGGTGTTTTAGCCTCCTTACCGAAGACAGTATCTCAGAGGACAATTTCCTATTTTTGCTTACAGCAACTAGAAATGCTTAATTTCCTCCAGTGATACTGGGGATATGAAGTGCTTGACACCTGAACTTGTAGCACACAGTTAGCGTAGCTAAATCATTCTTAGAAATAAAATCTTGGTGAACAGGGGATTTCTGTCGCTGGCTTTGTCAGAGCCAGAACGTGACTAATTGTCTATCTGAAAGACACCTACTTATAGCAGGAGGTTAAACATCAAAGACATTAAGTGAAGACCAAAAACCACTGGACAACTAGATTGCTTCCTTCCTAATCCTGCAATTATTTTTACTACATCAGCAGCAAGGGACAAAGGAAAGCGATTTCACATATAGGAAGCTGGCCTTATTGCCTTGGCAGTAGAGATCATAAGCAGAGGAGGCTGCAAGGGACATTCAGTTGTTAAAAGTGCTCTTCTTATTGCAGAAGGATTTGGGCTGCTGCTGTAATGTCCTCTTGTTGGAAGAAGGAAGCAGGGTGGTATGAAATGTTTAATTGCTCTGAGTACCTTGCATTAAAATGCCTTGAGTTCATTATGAAAGCACAAGCTGGACTATTTATAAATATAATTAGGTGTCAAAGTCCTCGGTAAAAGATCAATTCGGGAGCCGAAATGAATGGGTAGTGATTAGAAGAGGTATCCATTGCCATACAATAGGGTGAGAGACTGAGAGGGATTCAGGGAAGTTTCAAGAAATGGTTATGTTGTGAAAGCTTACAAAAGCTGATAACTAGGCAGGAAGAGTCAAGGAAAGGGGCATCATGGTTTTTAGGGTGTGTGAGAAAGAGAGAGGGAATGTGATTTGTAAGCCTATGGGTATGGTCTCAGTGGTGCTTTTATAAATATCTTAGCGCACACTGCCAAATCAATGAACTGCAGAAGTTCATTCCTACCTCTTCCTCCACCTTTAGAGTCAAGTCATGCATCCCATTAGCTCTCTAAAAACAGTATTTCAGAGGACCACCAATAGGTAAGTGGAGTGGTCTATTTCTCTCCCTCTCATAACACACACACACCTATACACCTTGTATAATTGGAATGCTAGTGCTTCCACACACTGTTGTCATATGGGCAGGACTTTGAGACAGATACCCAGGCTTCCAGTCAGCAGAATGAACAGGTTCCCCAAGCCCAGCAGCAGAGCTAACTCAGCACTGGCTACATTATGCAGCAAGTGAAATAAAAAACTTTTATACCTCCACCCTCCATAAGAGCATTAAGTCACAAGCAGGGAGAATGCCACTGTCAGGCTTCCCATAGGCATCTGGTTGGGCACTGTGAAAACAGAATGCTGGACCAGATGGACCTGATCCAGCTGGCTCTTTATCGGTTCTTAAGTCTAAAATTACCCAACTGCATCATTGCTGAGACATATGCTTCTATCTCTCTCTCTCATTCATTCATTCATTCATTCATGCACACAAACACACACCCTCTGCCATAGACGTAAGATGCTGATAATTTGTATAGCGCAATCATTTAAATGCACAATGAATTGTTTAGTCCTGATCATGTTTGTTTTCACAGCAACCCCATGAATAAGTTCATTGTTACCTTTAGGGCTGCAGTGTTTACTTGATTGATCTAATGAATTAACAGCATTTTGCTTGACTATCTACAAAAGTGGCCTCCATTAATCAGGCAACAGCAGATGTTTTAACTTCTAATATAATTTTTAATAGAACTTTTTATAGAAACTGCAGGTGGTATAATTATTGCTGTGATACCAGATGTATTTTTAAAATTAAAATTACTGCTGTATATATTTTTTTTAAATGCAGATTTAATTGATTAATTGTAGGAGTTCCAGCTTACCTTAACTGGTGATAGGCCTACCTATTTTCCAGTTTGTAGTTGGGATTTGAGGTTGAGAAGAGGAGGGAGGCAAAGAGCTTGTCCTCTTAAGGAGCATGTGTCTAGAAGGGTTTTAAGAACGTGACAAGAACCTGCTGGACCAGGCCAATGACCCATCTATTTTACTGTACTGTATATTTTGTTTTTAATATGCCATTTGCCTATTACTGTGCCTTTGGGCCAAAAGCATAAAATAAATGAATCACAATGGTGCCAGCGTCTATAGAATTTGACCTCTTGTGTCAATCGCTCAGCAAATGCAGTACCTTTTTCAACCAGCTGAATTGTTGGTGCCCAGGTGCAGCAGACTTCCTCTTCTGGCAAACAGTAGCAGGGATGCTTTAGTCTCATTCCCACTCCCTGATTTGAGAACCTACTACCACCAGCCCTTTACAGTCTAAAGAGAAATAAATAAACTCTGGCAGTTGTTGCCTCTTTTCTTTCATACAGACTGGCCCTCTGCTCCAGAATAGACCTCCTGGAAGACCAGCCAAAATGGAAATGCCATGTTACATGGCTTTTGTCTTTTTAAGAAAATGAGGTCACTGTTGTAGGACTACCACAAATCAGCTATTTTAATTACTGTGCCCAAGAGTGACGAGGAAGCACAGGGCAATATCCCATAGGTGCTTTGCATCAGAGCAAGAATTGGCACTTGTTCAATGACAGTTTCTTCTCTCTCTCTCTCCCCTGGTGTCCCCCTAATCAGTTATAGGTATTTTCCCAACTCTCCAGAGAAGATTTGGAGAAAGTGTGGGGCACATGGGGGGAGGGAGGTTCAATTGTTCAAGTGCAAATCCTTTCACTGACAGCACACATGCCATCCACTTTACCAAAGCCAAAGAATCCAAGGAGATATGGTGAGCCCATTACTATGAGGGAAGCAGGTGAGGCTAAATTGTAGATCATGTCTGGAAGATATCTATGTGAAGCAATTTCGTAAGGGCAGAGGCTCTGTGTTAATAAGTTTGTACCTGGTACAGTGGAATGATGCTTGAACACTGACCGTGTCTGTGTATTTAATGTGGCGTCATGCTGGCTTGCATTATATACTTTTAAATGTTCATGCTCACACACTCGTGGAAGTGTTGCACTCACGGGATTTCTGTGGCTCAGGTGCTACATCACTCTGTAACAGAAAAAAGGCAACAAGTGCAGATAATGCTTATTTTCCAGACTGCCAATGTACGATGGCACAGTAAAATGCATGCCAACCAAGTCATTCTAATTGCATTCAAATGATGGGGGTATCGTTTTGAATGAAAATGGCTGCTTCTCATTATCGTCTGTGCCATATTCAAAAGCCCCTTTAAAAAGGTTGTTAGACAAAATGCATGCATCACTCTTGAAAGAAGCCTTAGGAACTCTTCTTGTCAGACAGCATCTTTTGGCTTGGCCTGTATCTGTTCTATATCAGTGACTGACAGGTGGAAAATGATGGCGGAGCGTTTACATGCCAACCGAGTCCTGTTGTTTTGGAGTGACGAAGAGCCTTTTTCCATGAGAATTTGTTTTCCTTTCAGAGAGACCGAGAATAAAGAGCCAGAGCAGTAATAAAAGCTAAATACCATTTCAGCAATCTGATATCCAAGCCTGATTGTAAAATTAATTCAGCCTTTCAGAGGTCAGTGTGTAATACTTTCAAAAATTGATGTCATGCATAATTAGCAAGCAGTGTACTGTGCGATAGACCACATTGCTTCTGTAGTCACTCATATTAAAATACTTCATAGAGCATAATAATAAATACCATGGCTTAGTCAGATGGGCAAGATGTTTCGTTTCCCTTCCATCTATCTTAAAAGAAGTCAGATCTTAAGTTTATGGTCATTACGCGAAGTATGTGCATTTAAAAGCCTGCGATAATGGCAAATGTGACTACATAAACAAAACATTTTTGAAGTGCATAAGCCAGTTCATGTATTGAATTAGGAACAAAGGAAATGGGTTCGAAACATGGCAGGAAGCCATGAGCATTTTGGGGGCTGGGATTTGAGAACTTTCAGTGCGTGCTGTGGGCATGATGTTCATTCTGGAGGCAGCAGGGGTGGGGAATACATCTGCTGCTGTGATAGTGCACTAAGTCTTAACATAAAATGCTAGGAGGCAGTCTAATGTGCTGAATCTTTATTTAAAGATATTTATTGAAGTTTTACAAAAACATAAATTTAAAAAGGTCATATAAAAAGAAAGAAATACAAAAAAAAACACCATAGAAAAATACATGAAAAAGAAAAAAGAAGAATAAAAACAAATCCATTTTTTTGTAACCCTAACTCATTATCTTATTTCCTTGGCCTCCTCACACCTCCCCTTTTTGTATTCCCATTTAAGTAATCAAACCAGCAAATCCTTACCCTCTTTCGTTTATCTTAACTCTGTATCTTAACATATTATAACTCTATATTTTCATCCATTATCAATTCAATTTTGCATACTCTTGTTAACTTTGTTGCTAATGCCACTTATTTTCAATCCAACATCATTTTAGCATTCATTAATTTTACAGTATTTCTGAAGGTAGTCTTTAAATTTCTTCCAGTCTTCTTCCACCAACTCTTAATGTGCTGAATCTTTAATGTCATTATAGCAGGTAAACATATATAAGAAGCTGTCTAATGTAGGGGTGGGCAACCTAAGGCCCAATTGCCTTCTAAATCCGGCCCACAGACAGCCTAGGAATCTGTGTGTTTTTACATGAGTAGAATGTGTCCTTTTATTTAAAATGCATCTCTGGGTTATTTGTGGGGCCTGCCTGGTGTTTTTACATGAGTAGAATGTGTGCTTTTCTTTAAAATGCATCTCTGGGTTATTTGTGGGGCATAGGAATTTGTTCGTTTTCTTTTTTCAAAATATAGTCCGGCCTACCACATGGTCTGAGGGACGGTGGACCGGCCCACGGCTGAAAAAGGTTGCTGACTCCTGATCTAATGCTTAGACTGGTGATCTGAGCAACCCAGTGCTGGCTGTCTTGATTGGCCATCGGCTTTGAGCAGTGTTAGAAACTCAGATATATAAGCTAATTGCCAAATGGCACCTTAAACCTAGGTTACAGTTGCCACAACGGAATGTCTAGGCATTTTTTGTGGTGGGATTATTATTATTATTACTTATTAATAATAATTTCAGTTCTATACCGCTTTATATTTTAAAGGGGGGGAAATCTCTAAGCAGTTTACCACACATTAAAACATCAAATAAAACAATCCAGAATAAAACAAATTCAAGCTTCCAATCCCCCACGCCCAGTGCTAAAACAGTTTTCCAATCCATATTATAGAAAAATTGGGCCTGGAAATCAATATCATAGAGAACCCTTAACAGCCTGAACTTCAATAGATGCATATGGTAGAGAACAAAAACTATTGGGTTAAGTCATACATTTAAATGTTTTGTTTTTATTCTGTTTTGGTTTATAACATATTTATTAGTAAGCCACCCTGAGCACTTACTTGCTTGAAGGTTGAAGGGGTAGACAGACGTTTTAGAAATGTAAATTAATAAAATGTAACCATTAGGGACGCGGATGGTGCTGTGGTCTAAACCACAGAGCCTAGGGCTTGCTGATCAGAAGGTCGGCGGTTCGAATCCCCGCGACGGGGTGAGCTCCCGTTGCTTGGTCCCTGCTCCTGCGAACCTAGCAGTTTGAAAGCACATCAAAGTGCAAGTAGATAAATAGGTACCGCTCCGGTGGGAAGGTAAACGGCGTTTCCATGCGCTGCTCTGGTTTTGCCAGAAGCGGCTTAGTCATGCTGGCCACATGACCTGAAACTGTACGCCGGCTCCCTTGGCCAATAAAGCGAGATGAGCACCGCAACCCCAGAGTCTGCCACAACTGGACCTAATGGTCAGGGGTCCCTTTACCTTTACCTAACCATTAGCTTAGTTCAGTGGTAAAGCATCTCTACTTTGCTTGCAGAGGGTCCTTGTCACCACCTTTTAAAATGGATCTCCAGTGACTGGGATGGGAAAGACTTCTACCTAAAATTCAGCAGAGTTAAAAATGTTAGAATTAGGATGAGGCATGTACACACACACACACGCACACACCATATTTGAAATATATAGTTTGTGCGTGTAATTCTTTTTTATGCTTGAAGATTATAGATTGGCACTCTGATCCCAACTATTTGTGCTGGCAACGCTGGCATAATCTATTGAAGCTGGAAGGGCATGGTTTCCATCCTAATCATTTATTTCCAGCCCCCAAAAGCCTTAGGATCAATAACTTACATGCTCTGACAAACTGCTTAAATTGAAACAGGTGTGTAGCTGTGATCTCTCTGGGCAGGCTAATGATCTTAGGTGGTTGTTTGTCTAAGTTCTTGCAGGATCAGACCCAAATGTAAGTTAAGCTGCACCTGTATTTACAAGCTGTATCTATTGAAGCATTTTAAATGACCAACATGATGTTTTTTCACCTGGTCTGATTATTCTGGTATGCAGATTCTGGAATGCTGCTATTTCTCCTGGCACAGGATCACGAGCATTGTGGAGGCAGCATTCTTGGGTTTGTTGTACCAGGTCAATTACAGGTCACAAAAATGTTCTTCCAAGAATTTGATGGACCATTAGGGTCCGTCAAAGATCCAGGAGAGTTTTAAAATAATATATAGAGGTATAGAAAATGGGACTGTTCTTTTGGAGACTTACGAACTATTCTGGGGACAAATGGATAAAAAAAGGGATAACAACATTTTATAATGTCTAAGATTCTGGCTCAAATATAAAAATGATGTCTATGTTTCTTGAAGCTTTGATAATCCTGACTTTGAGACACTCTCCTGAGTCATTGAATTCTAGATAGGTAATTTTTACGGTCCATTTTTAAATGATGTATTACACAGCTGAGCAGAGGCCCAGCAAAACTATGCAGTTTATAAAGAGGATGTGAAAATAGCCTAAATTCCAGTAAACACAAAGGTCATTGTTTATGGCTGGGAAAGATCTGAAGAGTTTTGTCATGTATTTCCTGGTAGCTGCTAAAATTGGGCCAAGACTAACTTCTTTTTCCAAAAAGTTGAAAGTTAGAATCCTGGGTTACTTTTCCTAATGAGTTAACAAGAACTCACTGGATGTATCATGACACATCTCCATTTTAATAAGCATATCCATAACTGATATTTTAGCTCTGAAGGACAATAGACACTGAATTCAATCACGAGCACACTGCCTTAATAATCTCCAATATAACATCAGGTTTTAATAAACCTCCTGTTTGCAAGCACACATGTGCTTAAGACTGCCTGGAAACCAAATCAGCAGAGAGAAGGGATTACTTTAGATTACCCTGAAATATGCATTGTTTGAAATGGCCTCTGGTGACCAGCTTTCATGAATGGCTGATTTTACTTGTGGGGCACGTCATCTGGCTTAATTATATCAACATCCTTTTGTGTGGCAAGTGCAATTCTCAGCGAGTTGAAATATGAACCTCTAAAACAAAGCAAATTGGACAGCGAGAAAACAAAGTTAGGAAAAGTGTGTTAAAAGCTCACATCAGAGTTGTTTGTAAAAGCTCTCCTTTCTGCTGAAAGATGTATTAGAACTTTCTCTTGGATTATTTCATGTCACATATGGTTGATATAAACCTAAAGCTTGTTACACTTAAACTCTTGATGAGGCCTATAAACTAACTGGCACAGAAAAGTGGTCTTAATCCAGCCACTTTGAATATTTCTTTGCTCCCATGCAGAAATAAGGTACAGTCCAGATTTGATTTATAGGTACAATTTTAGTCATCATGGTTGAAAATTATGTACTTCTAGGTCTTTTGGAAATTTGGAGATCAGGTGCAATAATCTTAACAACACTTAAACACTTAAAAAAAAATTTAAGAAACCCTTGCCTTACAGTAATTTTTATTATCTCCAGCTCCAGTCATACCTACTCTTGGGCAGTGATGTGTGGGGCAATTTTCCCCAATATCCCCCCCCCCATTTTGTAAGGTCATTAGTAACAATGCATGAAAGCCAAACTGCAAATATGATATTATGCAAGCTTGGCTGTTTTAAATTTGTAGCTTTGTTCACGAAATGCAAATAAACACGCTAAATTAGATAACTTTCTAGGCCATTTCGGGGGGGGGGGGACCTGATGAAAACTAAAAATTATTGCAATTTTCCCAGGGGGAAATCCAGAAAATATTCCTATTCTAAAATTCTTAAGGAAATCTACATCACTGCCATTTGTCAGAGTGAAGTGGACACTTTGAGTGCCATGAAAGGGCAGCAAATGGTTGGTCATATAATTTATTATTGTTGTGTTTTTACTGCCACTCACAGGGAGGGGTGCTTGTGAGATCATCAGAGGAGGGTCCAGGAGGGCCAATTGACCTGGTTCCACTCAAACAAAGCAGATTGGAGGTCCAGATAAGCATAGTCAGGCAATACAGAGTCCAGCAAGGCAAATAAGCAAAGTGGGCAGGACCCTGGATAGCTCTGAGTAGAGTGTAGGCTGGAAGACAAGACAGGCTTACATGCTGCTGTAAAGGTAAAGGTAAAGGTACCCCTGCCCGTACGGGCCAGTCGTGACCGACTCTAGGGTTGCGCGCTCATCTCGCTCAAGAGGCCGTCCGAAGACACTTCCGGGTCACGTGGCCAGCGTGACGAAGCTGCAGCTGGCGAGCCAGCACCAGCGCCACACACGGAAACGCCGTTTACCTCCCCGCTATAAAGCGGTACCTATTTATCTACTTGCACTTAGGGTGCTTTCGAACTGCTAGGTGGGCAGGAGCTGGGACTGAACGACGGGAGCTCACCCCGCCGCGGGGATTCGAACCGCCGACCTTACGATCAGCAAGTCCTAGGCACTGAGGTTTTACCCACAGCACCACCCTGCTACATGCTGCTGTAGCAACCAGCAAACTTAGACAGAGCCTCTCCTTCTATCTTGCCTCCACTCCATTGTCTCTGGAAGTCTTCAGACTAGAGATGTACTGGCATCATGGGCTCTTTTGGTGAGGGAACACCCAATGAGGCATAGAAATTGATGGCTGATTCTGAGGGCCAATCTGTCTCCCAGTCCATTAAGGCCTCTGTATTTATGGCCTCTTCTCCTGAGAGTGAGGAGTCAGAGCCCTGGTTCATGACACCACGTGAGGAGGAGAATGCCTGCAGCAATTCCCATGATCACAGTGATCGGCAAAAGAATTTCTGTCGCTGTGGAAATTACGCCTTGCTTAAACTGTGGCTGCCACCTTCACAATTATGTGGACTTAATCTGAAGGTACGTGCCCTTCTGTTAGTAGAAAGGCTCTCTTATTCATGGAAGGACTGTTTCCAAGTGGAAGATGTTGTGTGAGGAAAAGCATTCCAAATCTAGAGGAAGCTCCCTGTTTGTGCAAAGTCCTTTGTAAGACATTGTAAGAGCTTATTTTCAAGTCCAATAAGCTACACATGGCAGGCCACAATTTCCTTATTTGGTTTCCTATACTGTAATGCAGCCCCTACTGTCCTTTAGTTGCTGGAACAACACTAATTCATTTTCTCCTTCCGTTCATGGTTCTTTGGATCCGAGCCTAAATTTGTGAGTAAGTAATTTCTTTACTCCTATGAATATTTCCCAGGAGCTGGTTGGGAATGAAGACATGGGCAAAACCAGCCCAATGGAATGAACAAGTTTCCTTCAATTTTAAAACAATTGGCAGTTTTTGACTAGTTTAAGTTGCTGCTTAGCATATACACAACTGTTATGGTGCATTAAAACGTGTGTTACATTTTTGGGCCTATGCAGGAATGTATGCTTGCATAAAAGTTTATGCAGAAATCCCCTGATTGTACTTTGTTTGTTAAATTACAACGTACTTTTTATGAGGTTACAAATCCCTATGCCTGCAGTTAGACTAAATTATAGTTGGTGGGTATGATAATTTATCCCCCAGCATGGGTTAAACATCATAATTGCAGGCAGATTATATTTAGAGGTGAGCAAATAATTCTGATTGACTGATAAATATGTTGTAGATCAGACAGATAAATGCTAGGCCTAGATATTTAATGGCATTCTTTATATTCAGTATAAATCCAGTGCTTTACAACTAAGATTAATGGATTAACCTTTAAGAGGAGGCAGTAGATCCTGCTGTTCTCGGCTTGCTGTACTGTAAATGCATTTTCCATGCTGAGAGGCTTGCTTTCCCATAGGAAACTGGACTGCTAGCCCTGATTTTCTGAAATGATTGTTATGCTTGTTTTCCTGCAATATAAGTGCAGCGTTTGAAAAATATTGTTGCCTACTTTTAAACACTTTTTTCCAGGGACTCTTAATAAAACCCTGAAATTGAGTATGTGCAAAAACTACCATTTTTCAACTGTCATATGCTTTTAGAGGAAAAATCACCTTAACTTTTAATTTGTTTTTGACCAAAATTCTACATTAAATTTCATGTGACTTCTTATTATATATCTTACCAGGGTCAGCCTGGTTAGAGCCTGGTGCTGATAATGCCATGGTTGCAGGTTCAATCCCTATGCAGCTGAATATTCCTGCATTGCAGGGAGTCGGACTAGACCAGCCTTTCTCAACCTGTGGGTCCCCAGATGTTGTTGAACTACAACTCCCATCACCCCTAGCTAGCAAGGCCAGAACTCAGGGATGATGGGAGTTGTAGTCCAACAACATCTGGGGACCCACAGGTTGAGAACCGCTGGACTAGATGATCCTCGGGATCCCTTCCAGCTCTGTGAGTCTAGGGTGACAAAAAAGATGATAAAGCAGGATGCAGATTTAGTGATAACAATGTGCAAATGCTAATGTTTAGAATATATGCATGTTTAGAAATGATCTCTGCAATCTCAAATATAATTTATTTATTTATTTATTATTTACTAAATTTATATGCTGCCCTATACCCAGGGGTCTCAGTGAAATGCATCTCACCATAATAAGGAACTTGGTGACAAGGTGAACTCTTTTTGTCTTTCTATTTAAACTTGGACTGAGACTGGATAATCTTTCAAAAAGACCACTCTTTCAGATACATAACACAGGGCATATGGTCACCCTAAAACTTAAATTTCCAGGACTGCTAATTAAATGGGCTACCCAAACTCAAATACAGTGGCATTTCATTCTCTCTCTGATACATACACTGGAGATCAGTGGAAACGATGTATGTGAATTGAGCAGGATAAACTAGAATTTCACCACCACCACATACACACCAATCCTGAAGCTTCTGTGTTTGTAACTCGCCAGCATTTTCAACATAAGGAATGTCAAAATTGTTCATTGGCAATTATTAGGTAGGTAGGCTTAAGTCGGTACACTAGTCGTCTAAAGATGGATTGGTTGATTAATTAGTTGGAGCTAATTTTAATCTCTAAATTGAAGGTCGGGGGTTTCCGTTTCTTCTTACTATTTTGGTTCTGATGGGAAAATAAAACTACTCAAGATTCTCTTTCAAGAAAGGGTTTGTTTTATTAAACTATAAGTTGCTTTGCATTTCTTTCCATATTTTCACGCACTTAAGACTCAAGTTAACGCCAAAAAGTGAGTGGCCTGATCTTTGTTTAATTCTTGCTAGTTTATGGTCAGTATGGAAGTGAATTATTCCAGTTCTGCAGGCAGATCACAGCAAACTTGTAAGGAAATATTATCAAAAAATGCTTGTCATATTCACCTATTGCACCTTTCGCTTTCCAGTGAACAGTAGATAGGTGGTTGCTGTACAGTGGTATCTCGGGTTACATATGCTTCAGGTTACAGACTCCACTAACCCAGAAATAGTACATCAGGTTAAGAACTTTGCTTCAGGATGAGAACAGAAATTGTGCTGCGGTGGCATGGCAGCAGCAGGAGGCCCCATTAGCTAAAGTGGTGCTTCAGGTTAAGAACAGTTTCAGGTTAAGAACGGAGCTCCAGAACGAATTAAGTACTTAACCCAAGGTACCACTGTATTTGCAATTTGTGGGTTGTGTCCTACTCCATCAGGTTTGCACTTTTCATAGTTCCTCCAGAAGATCTTGAGTCTTTGGTGACATCTGTGGTCAAAAGTGGCTTTTTCCAGGTTCACTGGGTGTATGCTCTATAGTGTTGGTGCCTAAAAAGTGTTTAAAACTTGCAGCTGAGGATTCTCATGAGTAGCTGGGCATCTCAACCTCTGCTTAAAAGCTTGGTGGATAGGTGGGAAAACTTGTTGGAACAACTTTGCAGCTCCTGTGCAGTCTTGCAATGCTTGTTCCTGATCTTCAACTTGTGAACCCTGGCCCTGCTTCCTAGCCTGGGCTTGTTCCTGCTAGCCCTTAGCCTTCTAAGATCTCTGTACTGTTTTGGTCTCTTTCCATGTCTGTACAGTTAATCTGCTTTAATAAAGCATCTCTTCGTCACTTAGAAGTCAGTGCACCTGCTGTCATGTTTTGGGACACTTTGGACTAACTAAATGGCACCACAGCATTTTAACTCCACACAAGCTATTAATTGGAAGGGTCAGAAGTGTGGTGCAAGAAGTGAAGTTTGTCTTTTTCTTAGTGTGTTCCAGATTTTTGTTTTTTAATCACTTATGCCAAAAGCTTCTATTTGTATTGGAAGGGAAACTCCCATGGGCTTTCAGCCCAGCTTGAGGCAGGGATTTTTGACAAGATTGTGGTGGAGAAAGTGTTATTTCTCTCCACCTGCTGACATCTTGGTGCTGCTTAGTGGCTATTTACATTTTGGAGGAACATACACATCAGTTGTTGACATGCATCTAATGTCATGGCCATGCCTACATTGGTCCTTAGAGTTGTTGCGTTGTCAATGGATTGTACTAGAACACAAATTTCCCTGTGTGCTTCCCTAGTGGAATGAAAGCAGTCCAAAAGTCGCAGACAATGCTGCTTCCAAAGTAAAGCGCTTCAGAGAGTAGTGTGTCCAGATCCAAAAGCTGTACATGAAGGGAGGTTGTAACGATGTTATTTGGAGAGACAGATGTATAACACCCAGGCTAAAGACTTTGGACATCACTGGCCTAAACCAATCATGCCCACGTGCGTACATATTGAAGTGCAATCTTTTGCATGTGGTGTAAAAACCGGAAACACTGTAAACATGATACACATTGTAATGGATCACAGCATGTCAAGCAGGCTGAGTAATCTCTTTGTGCAGTTTTCCTTTGATAAATGGGTTTGGCAGTTTTATAGCTCCATGTAACTTTTGCTGTAAAGTTGATTTCTTGTAGGATCAGAATATATATGGAAAAGGGGTACATTCGAAATGCATCTCCTCTGATTCCATCTAGGAGACCTGATTACATGCCTGCCTGTACAAAAATATATTTATACTTTCTCCAAGTAGCTTATTTTTCACTTGCAGTCAATATGCTTCCATTTACCTTATGGAAGAAAGGCAACTTGTAGTCTCTTCTTGATCCTTGGACACTGCACAATGCCTTACGTTCACTTGCCATGTGTGAAGAACAAGGCCTCTCTTTAATTTTTCTTGCTTTTGACTGTTTCTCAAAGACAAATTGCAGTGTCTCTGAGGACACTTGTAGACTAGGGCAAAGTAGCCAACACAAACACTACAGTACGTTCTTGTATCCCCACCGAAGCCCTAGATTTTGCAGGGGTGTTTCGTTGCTTCATTTCCTTCAGGAGTTAGAAGCCGGGCAGTGAGAGGATGGCAGCTTTTAAAAAGGTTGCCTTTGAATAAATAAGTGCTTGTGCAAGGGGGACCAGGTAATGCATGTAGTGGGTAGTTGGGATTGCTGAGCCCTCCAAGCCCTTTTCAGATAACTAATAGGGAAATGAATGCACAAGGGCATAGGGAAGTACACATGATATATGATACCTGGGCATTGCGCTGCATCATCAGGAGCCGTACCTGTTCAGGTGCCCTGGTTGCACAAGAGGTGTCTAGTCATGTAGAATATATTTATATCATATTAACATAGGAGGCAAGGGACGCGGGTGGCGCTGTGGGTTAAACCACAGAGCCTAGGACTTGCCAATCAGAAGGTTGGTGGTTCGAATCCCCGCGATGGGGTGAGCTCCCATTGCTCGGTCCCAGCTCCTGCCAACCTAGCAGTTTGAAAGCACGTTAAAGTGCAAGTAGATAAATAGCACTGCTCCGGCGGGAAGGTAAACAGTGTTTCCGTGTGCTGCTCTGGTTCGCCAGAAGCGGCTTAGTCATGCTGGCCACATGACCCGGAAGCTGGACACCGGCTCCCTTGGCCAATAAAGCGAGATGAGCGCCGCAACCCCAGAGTCAGCCACGACTGGACCTAATGGTCAGGGGTCCCTTTACCTTTAACATAGGAGGCTGCCTTAACTTAAATAAGGCCAAAGGGCCAATTAGCTCAGTACTGTTCACACCTGCAGTGGCTTTCCAAGGTGTCAGTCAGGGGACATTCTCACCTCCACCTGGAGATGCTAGGAATTGTACCTGGGACTTCCTAAATGCAAGGTGGATGCTCTTTCACTGAGCTGCTGTTCTTCCCCATCTTTTCTCCAGAGAAATAAAGGTGGCTTGATTGCCACCTTGCTTATCTCATTTTATTCCCATAACAGTGTTAATGTAAATTGGAATAGAGTATAGGGATTGGGTCACCCAATGGTTTTAATGGTAGGATTGGTTTTTTAACCTAGGTCTTGCCAGGTTTCCCAAGCCCTACTCCAGCACTCTAACCCCTGCTTTATACTGGCTGACGCCACACTTGGGGGGCCCTATGTTTATTTATTTTTCAGCCCAGCAGTCCATGTGGTGCTGGGCAGCTGCCATCTAAATTGCACAGAATGTTTCAGAGCAATGCTGTTTTGTGGGGGCATTGTGGAAAATTAAAAGGCAGGCTAGATCCAGCTTGCTGCAACCGTCAAATAAATCCTGGCGAACTTCGCTGATAGACAAGGGGACTCGCCAGAGCACACCTTGCCCCGGGCTGTAGAAAACCTAGGTCTGTTTGGGTACAACACTATTTGGAAAAATTATCTAGGCAGTGCATCTGATCCAGGAAATGCTACACATTTTCTCTTTTCTACTCCCACGTGCTCTTCTGCACTTTAAAGAGGATCCCCAGGAGAAATTTCTGTTTAGCTTTTGCACCATGTGTAAGTGGCATTGCTGTTATCAGGCAGAAAAATACTTCAATGGTCAATAATCCTGTACTCCAGTTGGAGCAAATGGTTGGAAACCAAAATATTTTTAAGGGGAGAGAGAGCATGCTCAGACTAATTACTGACTTCCAGTCTACTTCTCTGAATATTATGTAGTCAGGGCGATAGCATTTACGGTAACTTAGCATGCAGAATCCTCCAGCATACTGCCTTTATGCTGTGATGTCAATCAGAGATTGGAATGTTTATGCACAGACAATGGAGCCCGGATTTCTTTGCTTACAGATGCTTGGAGGGTTTTTTGTTTCGTTTTTTTGTTTTAAAGAAACAACATTCACACTCTCCTGGTGCAATTATCTCCCGAGGAGTGAGATGCATGACACTGTTTATAGGATATGTTGTGAAGTTTCAAGTAATAAGTGGGTGTGAAAAGAAAGAAAAAAATCCAGCATTTAAAAGATATACGTTTATTGCTGGTGGTCTGTGTCAAATTTCTCCCTAAGGAATTGCATCCCTCCTTTGTGTTTTGAAATGAGTGATGGGATCACCCCCACCCCCCTTTGCCTTCTCTGCTATGCTATGCTTCCATTTAATTAGTTCTGCTGATTTATCCCCTACTAGTTAATGTTGCATGCCTAAATATGAAGTCTCAGGTGTGGGAGGACTGATTGTCTGATGAGTTGCGTTCCATTCTCATTAAGGCTGGTGTCGCCTCTTTTCCAAGCAGACTTTCCCATGGCGGATGCCTCCTTGCACTTCGTCTGCCTTCAAGCCCTGTCTGTATTTTAAAATAAAAATATATGGCCAATTAAGTTTCACGTTCAGTTAGTATTATCACGAGTTTCCATCGCTTGGTGGAGCCTCTGCCAATGGGGCAGAGAATGCTGGAGTGTAAGTGACTAACCTTTTTAGTCACAAGGCCCATCAATCATTTTCTGTTGTGGGTTTAAGTCTGCCACAGCAAGGAGACCCCTCCTGAGGCTGCATTAGGGCTTACAATAGTGGGGCTGCTTGACTGACAGCCATTGAGAAAGGGGTTCTGATAGGCTCAGTGAGCCGAATCTGGAAATGGAGAATTGGGGACAAACGCTTGCTTAGAGATGTTGTGCATTATAGATGATGTGCTCGGTCCTACTGCTGATTGATGAGGGACAGGGATACGGGCTTTCACGGTGCTGGGTAGGATCATCTGGACTGTCACTTAATACGAGCTCTCTGTTAAGTTGCAAACAGAAACAGAGCAGCGTCAAATAATGTTAGAGATTACGGCCGGCAGCCATGTCTTTATCTCTGCTTCAGAAGTGCAGGTGAGTTGGACTAAAACAGGCCTGCTGTTCTGCATGTGCCTTGGGACGGGACCTCTCTTGAACGGAAAAGAGATGAAAGAAACGTAGTAATGTTTATTGAAGGGAAGAAGGCAAGCCCATCAGCTTTGCTGATTTTCTGAAGAAAACCTGGGCCTTTCCAACCATTAGGGCATGTACTCACCGAAACCCTGTATATAAGGAGAGATGGATTTAGGTGACTTCTCTCTTTCCATGCTCCCAGGAAAGGATATCTGCCACGCTACACAAGAGACATACTGCTGAACAGGGAATTAAGAGGTTATGGATTTGAAGACCACTTTTAGAGGGCTTCTTCTAAAGAGGCTCAAAATGCTTTTTTTCTGGATCAGTTGTTTGGTTTTAAGTCATAGAATAATAGATTTGTAGAGCTGGAAGGGACCACAAGCGTCATCTAGTCTAACCCAAGTCACTTTGGGTTGCCCTGAGCAAGATAAAGTGGAATAATAATAATAGAAGACAATAATGAGCTGTAAAGAAAACAGAAGCATCTCTGGAAGATGGCTGTGCAGCAAACCATAAAATACAGCTAGCACTAAATCTTGGAGAAGGAAAACCAAGCGCGCTGCAGTTGAAAAATATTGGTATCATTTTCAAAAAGCAACATCCAGCTATAAGAACAGTTTTCTGTTCTGTCTTATGTATATTTAATCAAATGCAAGCTGAGCTTTAAACTAGGTTTGTTTCTCTCTTTCTCTCTCTCATTCGTTCCTCTCCCCACCCCCCTTTTTTATCCCTTTCATTATCCAGAGCTTGAAAATTAAGGAACAGAAGCATTTGCACGAGGGTTTAACTGCAGTATTGGACAGATACAATGAATCATTATTGCATTGCATTTATATGGACTGTGCTTGGCACTGAGCTGTTAAGAAGCCACTGTACTACTGTCAAATCCCCAAGGTTCAGAGGACGCGTACAGCAGGAGCGGAAAAATATCAGGCCAAACATTATCCTTGTACTCACAGATGACCAAGACGTGGAGCTGGGTAAGTCTGTTGAAATTTACTGCATAATTTCACTCAGTCGTCTTTGGTTGTTTTTTAAAGATCACTTTCTGCTCTGTAAATGATCCTTAACATATTTGCCTTTCCTGCACGTTATTATACTTACTTGACAGATTTGTAAATCCTGCTCCAAGGGGGAGGGGAATCAATTTTCTCACTGCATTTGATAATTGATTCCCATTTTGTTGAGAGGTACATTGCAGAATCAATATATGTTAATACTCAGCAACCTCTGATTAAATGAAACACTTTCTGTTATTGCGTGCGGCAAGTCATGTTTCGAAACGAAGGAAGCTGCCTGTCAACAGCAGCTAATTTTGCTAATAATGGTCCATTTTCCAACAGCATTTAAGCATTTGAAGTACTGTATCATGGAAACATAGAGGAGAAGCCACTTGGGACACTAGACAAGAACTGTTACTGATTTTATCCAATGAGAACAGCCATAGGAAACCCCTGACTCCACCCAAATAGGATTATATCAAGTGCCACCTAGTGAATAAACTATATAATGCACAATATCCATACATAATGTGTATTCAACATTCTATTACTTTTACACTACTAATTTCGTACAATTTGCGCACATCTTTATAATAAGCTGGACAATGATACTATACAGGCTATTACTGAAGTTGACCCTTTTATGCCTGTTACGTCTTATTGCTGCAACAGAAGACCTCTCAGGAATGCAGTTGCATGCTACTTTATTTCTACAATATTCTGGAGAATAGGTTGTACTTACTTGGGGCAAACTTTCTCAAGGCAAATCTAAAAAAAAAATGTGGGATAAACACCGACAATTGGGAAACACTGGCCTGCGAGCGCTCCAGTTGGAGAACAGCCTTTACCAAAGGTGTCATAGACTTCGAAGATGCTCAAACTCAGGATGAAAGGGAGAAACGTGCTAAGAGGAAGGCACATTTGGCAAACCCTCACCTTGATCAACTCCCACCTGGAAACCTCTGTCCCCACTGTGGAAGGACGTGTGGATCCAGAACTGGCCTCCACAGTCACTTACGGAGTCACTGTTAAGACTGTGTTCATGGAAGACAACCTTACTTGGCTACAAGTGATTGCCAAAGAAGAAGAAGAAGTCCTAGGATCAGAGGCACCAGCTTGCGAGTGTGATGGGAGGGGGGTATGGTTCTCTTAAAGGATGCTATTTTAGCAAGAATTTCCTTGCACCCCAATAGGTATAGGGATGTCTACTATCAGAGGTGCCAGTTTGCGAGGACGATGGAGAGGGTTACATCACTCATGTGATGTCCCAATGTTGTGAGGAGCTGGGGGCCACCCTACTCCTACAATTTCGTCCAAGGGGAAGAAACAAACCACCACATTGACTCAACTTTTAGTTCAAACCAGCAGTCATGGCTTCCTTCTTTTCAAGCAAACCATGAGTGTTGATTTGCTCACAAAGCTGAGCCAACCCCGATGTATGTTCTTTTCCAGCTGAAAAGGGGAGGAGCAAAGAGGTTATGATTGAGAAGAACTGTATGCATTAATAAGCTGCTTGTTCGCAGTAAGCCATAGCTTATTTTTAACTATGGCTTTCCACAACGCGTGAACCAATTCTGTGTATCTTCCAGGAGGCTAAAATCTTGTTTTCATAAAATGAAACTTTAACCTCTGTGAACAAACCTCCTCTTCAACCACAGCTTGCACCCTTGTAGCGGCATATATCTTTGGTGAAGTAAAACATTTAATTTAGTTGAAAATAGAACGGCAAATTTATAGACGAATGATCCACATGGATGTATGGCTCTTGAAGGTAATGCTACATGTGTGAACCCACTGCAGGAGTACTAACCGGGTTTGTTGATATCCAATAAGCTATAGCTCCTGATACAGCTCTTTTTTGTTTTTTAGGTTCTTTGCAAGTGATGAATAAAACCAGGAAGATAATGGAAAATGGAGGTGCCACTTTTGTCAATGCATTTGTCACGACCCCAATGTGCTGCCCATCTCGTTCCTCGATGTTGACAGGAAAATATGTTCACAACCACAATGTTTATACCAACAATGAAAATTGTTCTTCTCCTTCCTGGCAAGCAACGCATGAACCACGTACCTTTGCAGTGTATCTGAACAACACTGGGTATAGGACTGGTAAGATTCCACACATACACCCCTTTAAAAACTTTGATTAAAAAATAACCTTGCTTTTTATTGATGTTCTTTAAAACGCCATCATGGTTATTGTTGGAAGGCATGTGTCACAGCAACCTTGCTGAAACAAGAGCTGGGTCTTGTTGCTGCCTAAATGGGAAACCAGGGACGCGGGTGGCGCTGTGGGTTAAACCACAGAGCCTAGGACTTGCCAATCAGAAGGTCGGCGGTTCGAATCCCCACGATGGGGTGAGCTCCAGTTGCTCGGTACCAGCTCCTGCCAACCTACCAGTTCGAAAGCACGTCAAAGTGCAAGTAGATAAATAGGTACTGCTCCAGCGGGAAGGTAAACGGCGTTTCCATGCGCTGCTCTGGTTCACCAGAAGCGGCTTAGTCATGCTGGCCACATGACCTGGAAGCTGTACGCTGGCTCCCTCGGCCAATAAAGCGAGATGAGCGCTTCAACCCCAGTCGGCCACGACTGGACCTAATGGTCAGGGGTCCCTTTGCTTTAAATGGGAAACCAGAGAGAACCTATGCATAGCAGTTTGAGTTAAAATAATAGAATCATAGAATTGCAGAGTTTCAGGGGACCTCAAGGGTCATCTAGTCCAATCCCCTGCAATGCTGGAATCTCAACTAAAGCATAAACAGATGGTCATCCACCTCTGCTTAAAAGCCTCCAATGAAGGAGACTCCACTACCTTCCAAGTAGTCCATTTCACAGTCGAACAGCTCCTAACCATCAGAAAGTTATTCCTGATGTTAAGTCAGAATCTTCTTTCTTGTAACTTGAATCCATTGGTTCAGGTCCTACGCTTGAGAGCAGGAGAAAGCAAGCTTGCTCCATCTTGCATGTGACAGCCCTTTCAATATTTGAAGATGGCAGTGCTTGAGAGAGACCTAAACCAGGGATGTGGAACCCATGGCTCTCCACATATTGTTGAACTACACCTCCCATCATTCCTGACTATTGGGCATGCTGACTGTGGCTTATGGGCGTTGAAGTCCAACTACATCTAGAGGGCCACAGGTTCCCCATCCCTGCTATCAGCCTGCCATGGTAGGCAGATAAAGGTTTGTGTTCAGGGGCAGGATCCCTCTGAGGACTGCTGCGTTTATGGATTTCTGGAAGCTTTTAAAAGCATATGGCTGGTCATTGTTGGAAATGAACTACTAGTCTATATCAACCTTTTGGTCTGACCTTTCAAGGTACCTCTTATGTTCTTAAGGCAGTAACAAGCAACAGTGGAAAGATGTGAACAGGTCAGGCTGAACAGATTTCTTTGGACGGCAGTGTCTGATTCCCTTCCTGAAATTGACTTGTTTAAGTCTCAGTAACTACCTTACGTGTTTTTTATCATGACTAAAATAAATGTCCTAACTTGAAAGTTTAAGAAGGGTTCTCCTGTACAGTGGTACCTCGGGTTACATACGCTTCAGGTTACATATGCTTCAGGTTACAGACTCCGCTAACCCAGAAATAGTACCTTGGGTTAAGAACTTTGCTTCAGGATTAGAACATAAATTGTGCTCCAGCGGCAGGAGGCCCCATTAGCTAAAGTGGTGCTTCAAGTTAAGAACAGTTTCAGGTTAAGAACGGACCTCCGGAACAAATTAAGTACTTAACCCAAGGTACCACTGTACTGACTTTGCCAGTGGAATTTCTGTGAATTGTTGAGCCGGGGGTGGGGATGAAACTGTCCATACACCACCACCACCACCACCACTACTACTACTACTACTACTACTACTACTACTACTACTTCTTCTTCTTCTTCTTCTTCTTCTTCTTCTTCTTCTTCTTCTTCTTCTTCTTCCTCCTCCTCTTCTTCCTCCTCCTCCTCCTCCTCCTCCTCTTCTTCTTCTTCTTCTTCTTCTTCTTCTTCTTCCATGCTTTTCCTTCCTGCGACAAGGAGTTTAATACTTTTCCAAGGCAGATCTGAATAACTGTTGACAAACGATGCATGGAGCCTTTTTTTATTTTATAACACTTATAATGATAGAAGAACTTCACTTTGTACTGGAGATCTGTTTCATGCATTATGCTGTCTTCATGGCTGTCACTGAGGGGGGGAAATACCATGCAGATGCCTTCTATGTGGGAAGCCCTTTGCAAATCGGCTCCAATGTGGCTCAAGCCAATTGTAAACACATTAGCAAAAGTCTTATTTTGGCTGAAAGACATTTTGCTTGTATGGGTTAAACTGGCCTGAGTGTTATGGGATCTTCATATGATGTCCTGTGTGGAAAAACACTTATTAATATAGCAGATTGTTGCCATTATAAAACAAACAAACTACATATTAATATAACAGATTGTTCCCATTGTAACATATGAAGCAGGCCAACTTATGCAGGGGACTACTTACTAGAACACTATTAGATTTTAGTTTGGTTTTGTCCTCACTGCAATAACTTTTGTTGAGAAAATATTTGTATACTTAAAAGCACAGGGGGTGGACCTGTGGCTTCCTTATTGTGTTGGACTACTTTATTTGTTATTTCATTATTAAGCTGTTCTTCATTTTTTGAAAAAGTCACAGAGTTGTTTATTGAAAGAGCAATACTATTAAAATCTCAGGAACGAGGTTATCAGCTCCAAACAGCAGTGACATAATACAGCTAATCATCTGTCCAATAGATTGTGTAAAACAGCATCAAAGGCCCATAACTGGCAAAACTGCATGCTCCATGCATCCTCCATGCAGAGTACTATTACAGTAATCAAGATGTAAAATTTCTAGGGCATAGAACACTGTAGTAAGGCTATCTTGGTCCAGGAATGGCCATAGCTTACCAGAAAGTCGTAGCTGGACATAGGTGTTCCTATCAGTCCCAGCCAGCCAGCACAGCCAATGGCACTGCCAGCATCTGGAGGGTAGCCATTGGCTACCTCTCAACCAGGCATGCAGCTGTATATACACAGATGATTATGGATAATTGCTTTTACTTAACTGAAACACTAAAATTGCTTTCATTGACCAAAGTTGTAGTAGTCTACTCAAGCATCATATAGTACTTAAAAGAGTTCAAAATGCTTAGCAAACCCAACCATGGAAGGGTTGCAGGTGGGCAACTGAGATAGAGTGACTTGCCTAAGGCCAGCTACTGAATTCATGGCAGAAGAGAGAGTCAAACCAGAGACTTGTAGCTCAGTCTCTTAGCCGATATTCTACGAGCACCAACTCCTCTGCACTGCCCAGTCCTCCTGCATCTCTTTCTCTATTATACTCTTTCCCTCCCAAGTTACATTATTCAACTTAACATACGCTCAACAGCTACATTCAGTTGCTATGCTATATAAACTCCACTTGGCATAAATAGTCTCTCAAGTACTGAATGCCTCCTTCTTGAAGGACGTTGGCGTTTGTTCTGTTCTGTTGGTATGCTCTGTTTTCTCCGTTACCTGGTTGCTGAGAATCACAAGAGGGGAGAGCACTGCTGTGAACATAGGAACGTAAGAAGAACCCTGCTGGATCAGGCCAGTGGCTCACCTAGTCCAGCATCCTGTTCTCCCGGTGGCCAACCAGATCCTGTGGGAAACCCACAACAGGACCCCAAGGACATGTTTTGATCCAGAGCCCATTGTGTTCTCTGGTTTTACGTCAATAACTCCATTGAAATTAGTCGGGCAGTTCCTGGGGAGAGGAACCCCCCTGTGTCATGTCACTGCAAATAGCTGGAGCAAGCCAAACTTGGGGAGTTTTGGGGGTATGGAGTGGCTTCTACAAGTCACTGTAAAAAAGAAACACACAAGCACTTGTTTCAAAGGAGTATGCCTGCGATTGAAGCAATTATGAGAACTGCAGGCCGGTGTTTAGGAGTGTTGCAATTAAAGGGTCTCCTGGGGAATCAGACACATTATCACAGACGGCTTGTGTGTGCAGACACTGGAATGACATTGGAAAGTCAGCTTTCGTTTGAAACATACTACGTGGAAAAGCAACCACGACTCGGCTAAAACAAACAAAAAAAGGTCTAAAAACTCTAGGATTGTAGCCAACTAAGTTCCACTCAGAGTAGACCTTGCCTCCACCTAGTTCCAGATACAGAAATTGCCCAAACTTGCAGTTCAGTCTTTCAGCATTGGTGCCGGGACAGCGTCATCCACCACATATCATGACGTCAGGCTAGATTAGGGAGCACAGTGCAGGCTGCAAGGCACACTGCTCTATCCTCAAACACCTCACCACCAGTTATCACCACTCGGCCCCTGTCACCTGATGTACCTTCCTAATGATAGGGACAGCCCTGCTAAATGTAGGATATTACTGAGCTATGCCATTTTATTTTATGCTTTCCTTTAAGACTCCTCAATCAGCTGCTTAGGAAAACGTAAGCAAACAAGTTTAAGGAAGCGCAGTGTAATTCTTCCTTGACCAATTCCTCATTTGTCACCAAATGCTTCTTAGTTGTCTGGGTATCAAGTATAATAATTGTTCACCTTGAGAAGGATTGCTGTTTACACAAGCTCAATTATGCATAGTCAAAGAGACTGCCATTATTCTGAGCTGGCAAAGTATGTTACATGTGCTTAAACAATGGCACTGTGTCCTGGGAACAGTTAGCAAAACTGCCAGTATTGCAGATAAAATCTGTCTCATTAAAATGCAAAAATCTACATTTATCTTTGCTATTATCCCTGTGGGCACCATTAGATACAATAATGAAAAGATGTTCCCTGAAATGGTATTACTTTTTAATGAGACATTTTATTCACTCAGCTGTACTTCGTATTTTATTAATTATACAAACAGAAATGGCTTCCTAATTCTCACTGCTTCTGTTTCTAAATATGTATGTTGCCTGTGGCTATCATGAATAGATTTCAGACATGAGCAAGGAAAAAAGCTTCACAGTTGCAACCGGTTGGAGCATATAGATAGGGTTTTGTTTGTTTTAATGAGCCAAGTGTAAAAGAAGGGGGGAAAAACAAAAGAGAATACTATACTACAAATGTGGAAAATTTCAAAGCCCAATGCAGGATGCTGGTTAGGCCTATTGCTCACAAGGCACTCGTACACTGTCCTGTGCATTATTACCTGTTTTTAAGCTATCTAGTGGGAAAGTAACTTTCTTTTTCATTTAAGTAAAAGGATGGCTGTCTTTACATCATTATTGATTTGCTGTACAACATTTATTTATTTGTGAAAATATTTACAGATCACCCTCTTATGGATGGATCAGTTCCACACTGCCCCAACCTGGCTGCCACTTTCTCCCACTCCAGCCATGTTTCAATATGTGGCACCAATGCCTGTGCTGGGAGGGCGGCTGCATGGCCTCCACAGTGCTGGCCACCCTTGCAGTATAGTAGGAAAAAAAGATTCTTATTGTACTGGATATGATGAGAATAAAGAAAGAAATCAAAGTGGTTTGTGCAGTACAAAAGGGCAAGAGAAATAATCAGGAATTTAAAGAACAAAGGTGTTTTGTCCTGACAATTAAGTACTTGGCATTTTGTTTTGGTTCAAAAAATTATTTTTACCGTATTTTTCGCTCTATAGGACGCACCCGACCATAGGACACACCTTGTTTTAGAGGGGGAGAACCCCTCTCTGCGCAGCGCCCCTTCAGCGAAGTGGCAGGAGAAACGGAGCCCCTTCCATTTCTCCTCCCGCTTAGCTGAAGGGGTGCTGCGCCTTAGCTGAAGGGGCACCTACCCTTCAGTGAAAGGAACCCAAAGCTCCCGCTGCGCTCCGGAGGCTTCAGGCAGCTATCTTTGAAGCCTGGAGAACGAGAGGGGTCGGTGTGCACCGACCCCTCTCGCTCTCCAGATAGCCTCGGGTTCCTTTCGCCTTCGAGTTCCTTTCGCTGAAGCCTGGAGAGCAAGACTCTCCTGGCTTCAGCGAAAGGAACCCGAAGCCTCCAGAGTACCGACCCCTCTCGCTTTCCAGATAGCCGCCTGAAGCCTCCGGAGCGCGGCGGGAGCTCCCGACGCACTCCGCAGGCTTTGGATTGCCTTCCACTGAAGCCTCCGGAGCGCGATAGCCGCCTGAAGCCTCTGGAGCGCGGCGGGAGTCTTGCTCTCCAGGCTTCAGCGAAAGGAACCTGAAGCCTCCAGAGCGCAGCGGGAGCTCCCGCCGCGCTCCGGAGGCTTCTGGCAGCTATCTTTGAAGCCTGGAGAGTCAGAGGGGTCTGTGTGCACCAACCCCTCTCGCTCTCCGGGCTTGAGCGAAAGCAACACGAAGCTTCTGGAGTGCGGTGAGAACACTCCCACTGCACTTCGGAAGCTTTGCGTTGTTATCACTAAAGCCAAGGAGCCTGCATTCGCTCCATAAGACGCACACACATTTCCCCTTAATTTTTGGAGGGGAAAATGTGCGTCTTATAGAGTGAAAAATGTGGTATATTGGTAACCCCATCACATCATGATGATGATTTTGTTTTTATGCTAGGATCAGTTTTTCTCCACTTGTCTTGACAGGAAGTCCTGATTTCAGTCCATAACAAACCCAACCTTTCCTGAAGGGAGTATGTATTACTTATTTTTGTCCCATCAGGGCAGTGAACGTGGTCCACTCCTTTATCTTCAGCTATAAGGTAGATTTTTGTAGGGATGGAGGAATAGACTATCAATGGCTGCTAACCAGGAAGGCTATGCACTATTTCCACAATTGGAGACAGCTTCTGATGGAAACCATGGGAGGGGTGAATGCTCTTGTGCTCATGTTTGGCTCACTGGTTTCCCACAGGCATCTGGTTGGCCACTGTGAGAACAGGACGCTGGACTAGATGGGCCATTGGCCTGATCTAGCAGGCTGTTCTTATGATCTTACAGCTTTGAACCTAGATTTCCCCAGGCTAATCTGGTATCTGCTGTTTGGAAGGAAAATGTCCCCATGTTTGCTTAGCTCTAGAAGAATATGGTTCATTGAATTAACACCAGATTAATGGCTGTTTGAAAAGACGAGGTGGTTTTGTTTCATTTCCCTCCATCTGGTAATTAAAGCTACAGCCACTTAGGCAAATCAGGAAGTGGATGAAATCTGAGAATCACTGTGTCTGCGCATGGAAAGTCATTAGAAGAGCAGCGCTATGAGGAATTCCTGTCTCAATACTCTGGCAGTAGCTGAACTCTCTTTCTGCTCTTAAACACTTCTGAGCTGGGAAACCTATAGCAGTAACCTTGGAAAGTTCCAGTTAGCTCTATAAAAGTGCCCTTAATAGGTCTGGACCATGTCACCTAAATATGAAGTTTTGAGGCCACCTGCTCACCTACCTGTCTGACAATGAATTATGTTAATAGGGACTTATATCGGGAGTGGAGAAGCTTTTTCATCCGGAAGGGCAATCTACCGAAGGCCACATGCCTGTGGTAGGCGGAGCTAGAGGCAAAAGTGGGCAGAGCAATGAACATTATTTTTACCTTTGTACAGTGGGCTAGTTTCTGCATAGACTCATGTAATCATCTCTATCCTCCATCTAGGCAAACAAGAAGCATTGTCAGAATTCAATGATATATTCCAGGCAGGCACACAAGGAAGGTGCAAAGTAGGGCTACTAAGGATTGAGGCCTAAAGAGAGGGGATTGTTTTGGGTGCCAGGTAGAGACCCAGTGTGGCATAATGGTTAGAGTGTTGGACTAGGACCTGGGAGGTGTGGGTTCAAATCCCCACTCCACCATCAAGCTCACTGGGTGACCTTGGGCCAGGCACCATCCCTTAGCCCAGGGGTGCTCAAACTTTTTTCAAAGAGGGCCAGATTTGATGACGTGAATGTGCACGAGGGCCAACCAAAGTTTTTCAGCATTTTTAGGATTGAAGTTGTTGAGCTGCTGCTGCTTCTTCTTCTTTTTACAATCTTACCCCAAAGTTGTTGAGCTTTTTAGAATTGAAGTTGATGAGCTTTTTTTAGGATTTTACCCCAGGACATATAATTTCGACCGGTGGGCCAAATTAGGCCCCAGAAATGGACTTTGGACATGCCTGCCTTAGCCTAACCTACCTCACAGGGTTGTTGTGAGGATAAAATGGGGAGGAAGAGAACCATGTGTACCACCTTGAGATCCTTGGAAGATAAAAGTGGTATAAAAATGTAATAAAGAAATATAAAATAAATAGAGAGGTCTGAAGGGTCCCGTTTGGTCGCTGGGCCTGAGGTTCCCCATCACTTACTTAAATTAACAAAGGTGTAGTTAAAGATATAATACTTCAAACATATGGTTTCTAGCTGTGGGCTTTGAAAACAAACAATTGTTTGCTGTAAATTAATCAACATATTCTGACAATCAACTGCACTTCCTGGTATTTCTACTGTACTTCTGTTTGTAAACTGCTTTGAAAAATAAATAAATAAATACAAATGTCTGTTTATCCATGGATTTTGGGTGTGGCCCAGACCAAGGATCATGCCCAGGAGTGCGACCAAACCTACATTTCCTCTTTCTCTTTTCACAGCTTTTTTCGGGAAATACCTCAATGAATACAATGGCAGCTACATTCCTCCTGGCTGGCGAGAGTGGGTTGGATTAATCAAGAACTCTCGTTTCTATAACTATACTATTTGTCGCAATGGCCTCAAAGAGAAGCACGGCTTTGATTATGCAAAGGTATTGCACAGACATGTTTCCATAGTATGAGGTGTTATCTGTAAAACTCCCCTTTTTTTCATCATGCTAGAAGAATTAATGTTATGTTCAAGATCTCTCGTTTTCTGCCCACCCATGGCCTTAAATCTTGTGTTCTGATCTGTAGGGTTAGAACTCCTTTGAAATGTAACTGCGGAACGGAAAAGCCCATTCAGTGCTGCTGTGAATTTGTAATGGATCCTACCCCCCTCAACTTAAATGTGATTTAATTAGGATTTGTGTTCTCTGATACTCTTCAGAGTTTTTTTCTATAGAAAAGTAGTACATGTGTTTATTAAATACTTTAAGGATATTATTGCATTTTTAAAACACCCTTGAACTCAAAAAGCTGGTTGAGCTTCAGGTGCGAGAAGATGTTAGCTGGAAATTGGGGTAGAATACCTTCAGTGAATTTCCCCTTTAAATACTGTATAGCTACTCCTCAACCATATTTTGAAGTTTGAGGAGTTATTTGGGGAGTTCCATGGGGTCAGTTAATTTGTAGGTTCTTTGCGATGGGGTGAAACTTATCACAGCTGTTCGGGTTGCCCCAACAGTGTTGTGCAAAATGCACTCGGCCTCCTTTCAGTGTTTGCTTTTGCAGCTGTTCAGGAATTTGTATCCACATTGTTTGATTGATTAGTCGTGCCTGGAAGTGTTTGAAGCTGCACACATTGTCTTGGAACTCTTCTCTGGAGCTCACACCCATTCGTTGGGCCAAAAATGGAATGCTTAGAGTTGGCAGGTGGCTTAATTATTGAGTTTTCGTCTTTACATTTTTTGTTCCTTCCTCTTTCTTGCAGATTTTCACTTTACTACCTTGGCTCTCCATTAAGCTAGGAGTGGTGTTGTTGGTTGGGGGTTGGCAAGGGGCTACTTTGACAATAGCAGCTGCACTGCTGCTCTAAACTATGCAATTTAAAAAGAAGACTCACTGATGGTTAGATGTGTTCGTGCACATTTATTTAAAATATTTTATAAGTTGCTCTTCATCTGATTCTGATTCTAGGGCAGCATGCAAACACTGTGTGTGTAAGTAAGTAAGTACACAAATAAGCAATTAAAACCATTATGAATGAGATGGCTTAGACAATGTTAAATGACAGTATGAATTAAAATGTTTTAACCTTGCACCAAAATGATTGCAGTGTGGGTGCCAGGCAAGCCTCTCTAAGAGGGCATTCTAAAGTCAAGGTGTTAATACTGAAAGAGCCATCTCCTGTGGCCAAATAATGCTCTTCTGCCAGAGAAGGCAATTGGAGGAGAACTTCAACAGCTCTTAAGAAATGAGCAGGATGATTCTTATTGTAACAAGAACACAGATAGCATGACTTGTGAGTCTGAGCTATGATCTAGGTCAGGCTTCCTCAAACTCGACCCTCCAGATGTTTTTGGCCTACAACTCCCACGATCCCTAGCTAGCAGGACCAGTGGTGAGGGATGATGGGAATTGTAGTTTCAAAACATCTGGAGGGCCGAGGCTGAAGAAGCCTGATCTAGGTGGATATTCCTGGTTTAGATCTCACTTCTTTCGTAAACTCATTATGTTGCCATATCGTGGTTTGCCATTTTCAGTGGCAGCTTTCAGCCAGTGGTTGCATTTGGGCAGTTCCACAAAATCACTGTTTATTGTGTTGAGAGCAATATTCTGCAAGCCTTGGTCTCATGCACTTCCCCAATTCCTTTCTGTGGTGCAGTTGTCAATAATAATAATAATAATAATAATAATAATAATAATAATAATACACCGCCCATCTGACCGTGTTTCTGGCTGGAAAGAGGCATTTTCTCTTTCCCATTAAACACAGCTTGTTATGCAGATCAGCAGACTTGTTTACTGTTAGCTATGGGTTGTGTCCAATGCTAGTCCAACTCAGAGTAAGTCCATTGAAATGAAGTGAATCTTAACTTAGTCACGTTCATTTACTTCAGTGAGTCTACTCTGAGTATGGCTAGCATTTGTTTAAACAACTGTGCCTAACAATCACTGTATGTCAGTTTGGACAAACTAAACTATGGTAAATGGGAAATTCCTTGCAGCTGCACCAAAGGAAGGGGGAGTGTATGAGTCACTGTGACTTGTTCTTGTCACACTAAACTATGGCTACATCTGAACTAGGCCATTTTGAAAAGGGCAAGTAATAACCTTAAAAAAAATTGTATATAAAATAGACAAAGTGTATTCTGTTTGTGCATTATTGCAGTACCGAATCATTGTATTGTGATTGGGTCAGAAAGACCTGTGTTCAGTTCCTTCCTTGTCTCTGAATTTACTGTCTTAATCCACCCTTTCCTCTGTTCTTGCTTTGCCTTGACACCTTTTGCCTCCGTTCTCCCTTGCTATCCTGTTTGTTAATCCTTCCCAGAACACAGCTGTTCATCTGGGCACAGACTTGACTTTGGAACGGAATTGTAATTCTGGTCTTTGGGAATTGTGTCTGCATCTTTAGCCCAGCTTTTGAAACTGGAGCCTGAGAGAAATTGCGTTTGTTTCATAGCTCACCCTAGCAGAATGAAGCACTGCGATATGGTCTGGTATAAGCGATGCACTTGGCAATTCTTGTTTTTGTGTTGAATGTTTGTTTCAGGACTATTTCACAGATTTGATCACTAATGACAGCATTAATTATTTCAAAACGTCTAAGAGGATGTATCCCCATAGACCTATAATGATGGTGATCAGTCACGCGGCTCCCCATGGCCCTGAAGACTCTGCGCCACAGTTCTCTGAGCTCTATCCAAATGCTTCCCAGCACATGTAAGTTAAACATTGCACCATGACTATGCTGATGATTTGACTGCTGCTTAAATGCCCCTGCATAAAACATGACATTGCTGTTTAGACTGAATCAGGGGGGCTTTTTCTTAATCATGCCGCTAGATGTCAGGATGACAGCTCATGGTTTTCTTTGCAGAGATTGTATCTGTTGGAGGTCTCTGCCTCTTTGGTGACTATAGGAGAACCTCGGAGGCTTCTGTGTAGGGTGATATGTACCAAATGTTTCCGCTATTTTGCAGGTTCTCTTCCTATTTTTCTGCCCTGGTCCGTCAGATAGATGGGCTGTAGATGGGCTGCTAACTTACGCACACTTCTGGAGTAAGCACCATTGCACTCTATTATAATTTTTAATCTAAGAATATGTGTACAGTAGTACCTTGGTTCCCAAACAGCTTAGTTGTCAAGCAAACCGGCTCCTGAATGCCGCAAACTCTGAAATAAGTGTTCCGGTTTGCGAACGTTTTCCAGAAGCCAAACATCTGACATGGCTTCTGCGGCTTCCGACTAAGTGCAGGAAGCTCCTGCAGCCAATCGGAAGCTGCGCCAAGGCACCACTGTATAGGATTATAGATGTTTAAATGAATGGTGGGTGCCTTTTGTCTCTAGGGTAAATGCACGTGCAGATCCACAGTATATATTTAAAGCATACTTAAAATTCATGGTTTCCCGGGAACTGTAGTTTGTTAAGGGTGCTGGGGCTATGGTTCCCAGGATTCTGTGGAGGAAGTCATGTGCTTTATCAGTGTGCATTGGATAGGCTTCAAAAGGATAGTGTGAGTCTACCCCAAGGCACCATGCAATTGTACAGACGGCCATTTCACATGCTGCAGCTCGTGGGAGTCTGCATGTTTGTGCATTGCTTTACAGCTCAGAAGACAGTGGCTGATATGTTATCATCTGGCTGGAAACTAGTGTCCAGGTTCCTTTCCCGGCCTGATAATAGTTTCTGTGACCTTGGTGTCACAGGTGCAGAGCAGGAAGGCTTCCCCTTCCCTGTGCATTTGATTATTATTGTATGTTCTTTCTTAGGGACATAGGATGCTGCCTTTATACCAGGGCTGCTTATTTGTCCATCTAGGCCAGGGCTGTCTAATCTGACTAGCAGAAGCTGCTATCCAGGGTCTCAGGGAAACGTCTCCCACCCAAGCCTTTTAACTGAAGATGCCAAGGATTGAAGAACATAGGACTTTCTGCATGTATTTAAGGGGGTGGTATCAGAGGCTTTTAAGCTTCCTGTATGATGTTCAACAGAAGTTACCCTTTGGCATTTAATCCTACTGTACATTTTAATGTGTGACAACTGATTTTAGCAAGAATGAGCAAGCATTTGCTGCTAGGCACCATCCGATCTGCCGTTAACTTTCAATAGTGGTACCACCTGAGGTGGAAGAATGGATTGTATAGTTTTAGGTTGTAGCTGTGAATCACTTTTAGAAATGCTAATTATGTTTTGAAATCTCCCTGCCAGTGGAAACTGGCACAACAAGAGAGCGGGTTGATAATTTCTCTTTGATGTTATAGGGGTTTTTCCACTTTGTAGGAAGCTTCTTTTTTTAAAAAAAAAATGCTTTCAGAATTGCGCACTCATGTAGTTTGAAGTGGTACAGTTCACTTTATCGCTTCAGAATTCTGCGCCCTCATCTTATTGCATGCATAGGTTTATCCTGGAGGTGAATTCAAACCAGAGTTTAACCTGTGGTTAGAAGCAAATTTCCTACAGTGACCTGAAGCAAGACACTGTGAGCATTAAACATGGCACACACATAACTGTAGCCGCCCTGAATGCTGCAAAAGGAAAGAGAGAGGAATTTGAGCAGGAGAAAGCAGGATAACACAAAGGGACACTTCTGATCATAGGCTTAAAGGTAAAGGTACCCCTGCCCCTACGGGCCAGTCGTGTCCGACTCTAGGGTTGTGCGCCCATCTCACTTAAGAGGCCGGGGGCCAGCGCTGTCCGGAGACACTTCCGGGTCATGTGGCCAGCGTGACGAAGCTGCTCTGGCGAGCCGGCACCAGCGCAGCACACGGAAATGCCGTTTACCTTCCCGCTGGAGCGGTACCTATTTATCTACTTGCACTTAGGGTGCTTTCGAACTGCTAGGTGGGCAGGAGCTGGGACCGAAAGACAGGAGCTCACCCCGCCGCGGGGATTCGAACCGCCGACCATACGATCGGCAAGTCCTAGGCACTGAGGTTTTACCCACAGCGCCACCCGCGTCCCCGGGTCATAGGCTTAGGAGAGTTACAAATACTTGGTTTCCACTGAGCTTTGTGTTTTAAGGAGGTTTGTGTCTGGCAGCTCTGGAAACTTGTTTTGTCCTGAATGATGAGACAAATTAGACTTTTTTTCCAAGCAAAGAAACTTGTGCTTAACTTTTGTGATGTTGGGACATTATGGGAATGTCAAAACGGTGCAGGATTAGGAGGCTCCCACCACAGAGCAGGGCCATGGTGCTGCCTGAGGGCATGCCAGTATTGCAAGTCATAGCAAACATAAATTATTTCTCTTGGAAACAATACATACCTACCAGGTATCAACATAGCAGTGTAAACAACAACAGCAACAACAACAACAACAGCAACAACACTTCTTGTGTCTCTTTTTCAAGAAGTGACTGTCATTTTCTCCTTTAAAGATCTCACTGAAGGAAAGGTGCTTAATTTAGTCTTTCTCATATTTAGGTGTGCGGGTTGAATGTAAAATTTAGCTCCTCAAGTGACACTGGTCTCCTTTTTTGAGGGTGGGTAGGGGGATTTAAAAAAATTGTGTTAGGAAGTTGCTGTGTTAGGAATGTTCAGTATGAGAAATATTTAGTTTTATGTGTATTTAGACTTTTAAAAAAGCTTCACAGAGATTTTATCAGTGTGTATAACGTGCAAATACATCTAGTTATGTGAGGTGCAGGTGATTTTTCAAAGGCAGCCAAGTGAAAACATGCAACATACATTAAAGTGTAAGAACAAGTATGAGGCAAAGCAATAGGAAAAACCACTGAAGAATTGTTATTCAATGTAATGTATGTTCTGGCTGTAATCCTAAGTGAAGTTTTTGTTGGCACAGCTCTGATTAAGTCAGTGGGGCTCTGCCAGAACAAGTGGATTTCAGCATAGAATCCCATTCTTAAATTGTCTGCAGAAGGCAAGATCAAGGCCTACAATCTATTTTGAGAATTGCCATTGGCTAGGGAAATATACCCTGAAATTGTTTGAAAAGGGATGTGTGGGTGTGGGTGTGTAATGGTGTCATAAGTGCCTAAATCAAGTGAGTGAGTCTAATAAGGAATGTGACTGTTATTGCTCTTTCTTCCCTTGGGAATCACCCTTAGATCCACGATACAGCAGGTACTTGCTAATTATTCTGTTTCCCTCTTAAACTGAACATGTATTTGTGTTGAGAGAAGCCTCTGCATAAGTGTCTCTGGAGAATCACTGCTGATTCCGGTGTGCTGTATTGGTTAAGCTATTTGGTCTGAAGCAGATTCTTACATCTAGTTTAACATTATTTGACAGGGCTTAATCACGGAGAGAAACTTACTGTGTCTTTTGCCTCTCGTGGAATATTTAAATGTGTGCTTGCTGTAATGGAAACCTCTTGGACTAATCACTTTCAGTTTTGGTCCCTTGATGTTTCTGGAAACGCTGTGAAATCATACCGTTGGCTGTATTTCTGATCCTAAGAGACTATTCTTAGGGTGTTTTCACTCATGACACTAGGCTAGGAGTGCTTCTTAATCTAGAATGAATCATTTCTCAAAACTGCTAATAGAAAGTGGAATGTGATGTTTGGACAATCGAGTGTACATTCTAGCCCTCGTAGGTTGTTTATGGGAAATGCATCCCAGTTTAGAATCACTTCATTCAGACTTCAATCCTATACTACCGATGGATCTCAGTGGAACTTGCTTCTAAGTAGAAATGTGCAGGATTGCACTGAACAGATAACTTACAAACCAGCTTCAGGTGCTAATGATTTTTAGCTTGATGCTGGGTATGATCCTATGCATGAGTCCCAGGTCAATGAAATCCTGACTAGGTCAATTTGGTCTCTAGAGGGGCGTTTTGAAATCCATTACTAGCTCCAGATGCCCCATTAAGCTTTGTGGGTGTCTGAACTACAGTGTCTCCCTCAACCTTCCCATGCTGCATGGCAAACTGCTTTTGAAATCTGGGATGCAACAGTGTTGTGTGGGTTTGCTCTTCGGTGCAAAAGAAGGACAACATCCTGCTGAGCTCATGCAGAACTTCCATTCTTTTTCTTTTTATGCAGAACTTTCAATGTCTCTAAAGAATCTCTCTGGATTATAAACATAGAAGGCTTAATGAAGGGAGCAGATGTGTTTATTAAAGGTTGGGAACGCAATTATAAGAGTAATGTCATAGTCAAGAATCTGGCTTGCTTTCTGCATGTGCAAACACTTCTTTTTAGATCACAGATGGAGCCTGGACCCTGGGTAGCAGCTCCTTCACAGAGAGTACAATCACATCCAGCATAGGCAGTTGCACTGGTGGAGGAAGAGGAGTGCGGGAGGAGCGCACTGCTCCCGGCAACGTGATTCCGGCAGGGTGCCATCGTAGCTGCCCCCCGCCTGCGCTGGGCACCCCGCCCCTGCAGGTGGCATGCTCCGCCCCCAGGATGCATGCCCTGCCCCTGTGGGCAGTGCACCCCACCCCCAGGGTGCACACCAGCCCTGCTCCCGCCTGCTCTCCGCCCCCCGGTTCTGGAGCATGAAGCTCCGCCACTGGGCAGTTGATCTGTCTCCCACCGCAAGAACCACCCACCCCCTAAGGCCTCTGTCTTTCCAAGATTCAAGATCATTTTGATTTGGGGGCTCTCCTGCCTCAGATTTAATGTAGAAATGAATACAAAAATATGTTGTAGGAGCAAAGCAGGTAAAGATATTACTTAGAAATCTGTCTATGTAAAGGAAATGGTGGTGGTGTACAAGCAAAACCTTTCTGTTCAAAAAGACCGTGTCATGTTGGAATGTAAGCACATTCAATGCTATTCAGCATTGGACTACATTTTTTCTCTGCAGAAGGAAAAAAACAGGAACAATAGTCGCATAGATGTGAGGAGCACAATTACGTATGTTATAGGATATGACACCATCTTCTAATCATGTTAAAAGAAAATGAAAATTTGTGTGATCCGGGTATTCTTTCCCAGACACCTGCTTATTGTGATGAAGGGCTTCAGAAAACATCTCAGAGTTAATGCAGAGAATACTGGAGTTGTAACTGGGTCAGATCCCAGATCTGCAGTGTATACAGCTGGATTTGCTTAGTTGCTATTGCTTAATCTTACCTCTTGATTTATGAAAATGTATTTTCTTTTATCACATTTTTTTTCAAAGATCCTGTTATGCTAAGCATACAAATCATATCAAATCAGGCAAAGGGTGCAGGTATTAACAAGAGAAATGAACTTTGGAAGCTTCTAAACTATCCTCTCTCTCTCTCTCTCTCTCTCTCTCTCTCTCTCTCTCTCTCTCTCTCTCTTTAGAACTCCCAGTTACAACTATGCACCAAATATGGATAAGCATTGGATCATGCAATATACAGGTCCCATGCTTCCTATCCACATGGAATTCACAAATACCTTGCAGCGCAAACGACTTCAAACTTTGCTGTCAGTTGATGACTCCATGGAAAGGGTGAGCAAAATGAAAATCCTGAAAACAATTTTTTTAGCCTTCTACTCTCTTTAATCCTGCTGCTGTCATGAGCCTCTTAGTAATATTGTGTTCATGGAAGGCAATCTTACTCGGCTACGAGTGATCGCCAAAGGAGAAAGAAGAAGAAGAAGTTAGCAGGATAATGAATCCCTTCCCAGAATACAGTATTTCCCACATTGGTGTTAACCCCAAAGAGGCACTTCCCCCTCTTTCTTTCCCCGGTTCATACTTCTCTGTTGAAAGGGAGAGGAACAAAGTGGGTGAGGAAGAGATAGGTCTTTCCTATCCTAAAGGAGATGTCTGCCCAGAATTCTGCAGCTCTTTGTACGAGGGGAAATGGCATAGAATGATGTGGTATTATTTATAACACTAACAAGCAATTCTGAAGAAGCAACCGTATCCAGGAAATCTTTCAGCAGTTTGGCAGAGTTAGGCTGCGTTTTAATTTGTGTTCTGTAGGTTATTTTCTTAACTTGACTATGACCTTTTCTCTAAAGGAGATTTACTCCTCTGGAATGGTGAGAAGGCTGCTTTGGATACAGATATTACTTGCCTTAGAGTTCCTTGGACAAATATATGAATTGCACATCTATAACCATGCACCACTGCCATAAGAAGTCCTTTTCTATTGTTAAATGTGGCAAAAAGTAATTCCATTTTTGATAGGAAAAGACTGAATTGGATTTAGCAAATGGAGAGAATATAAAGATATATACCATGTGGTTGAGCTCATTTGTTTGGATCCAGAGGAGCTATATCTATTGGCAGAAGTGTCTACAAATCCAACCCATTAGTTGAATCTTCTGGAGCAATTCATTCTGCAGGCACCATTTCTGTGAAACACTCACTATAATGTTGCTCTCTGTTTTTGGTACAGCACATGGTAGGCAGGTAGAAGGTTCCCTGGCATCTTTGTGGATAGGAAATCTCTAATGGAAGGTCTGGGAAAGATCTTCACTTGAGGCCTTGATGAGCTACCTCTCATCTAGAGTAGAGGATACTGGGTACTCTTAGAAGGAATAATGGTCTAAGACATATCCATGTGGCTCCATAACCACACGAGAGGAAGACTTTTCAGTAAATGATTTACAACTGCCTTTGTCCATCCTCTGCTATTGAGACAGATACGGTTACAACCAACAGTGGTCACCCACTGTACAGGATATTTGCAGTGGACATACATTGTGTGAAACCCACAAGCTCTCTCAAAAACCCTAATAAACTACAATATGAAAAGTTGCTGACTTGGTGTTTTTGGTTCAACACCGAAATGCAACCGTATAAGATCGTTTGCATATATTCGCTTGTATAGGCCTGCTGTGTGTGTGATAGATTTGACTTAGCATTTTTTCCATATTTACTTTTCTATTTATTCTGTTTCAGTTATATCACATGCTAGTGGAGACTGGAGAACTGGAGAATACCTACATTATTTACACTGCTGACCATGGTTACCATATTGGGCAGTTTGGACTGGTCAAAGGGAAGTCAATGCCATATGACTTTGACATCCGCGTCCCTTTCTTTATTCGTGGTCCAAGTGTAGAGCCGGGATCAGTGTACGTTCTCCTATGTCTGCAGCACAGCTGTTGTACCTAATGTAAAATATTTGTAAGCACATTTGATTGTCATTCTTAAGTGGCTGGTTTTTATTTCAACAAGATTATTGCAAAGCATTGGCTATGAAGATCAAACCTGCCCCCTCCCCTTTACATATATATAGAGGGGGGGAAGCACTTGCTAAAGGTATAATGGAGCTCCTTCATTGTTTTATTATAGCCCTGTGCAGTTCTTCTTTTGTGGCTTGCTGCTAAAGAGTTATTAAGGTCATATGAAGATATATTGTACAGTGGTGCCCCGCAAGACGAACGCCTCGCAAGACGAAAAACCCGCTAGACGAAAGGGTTTTCCGTTTTTCGATGCGCTTCGCAAAACGAATTTCCCTATGGGCTTCCTTTGCAAGACGAAAGCCCATAGGGAAATCTCCAGGACAGCGGGGAAGCGCAGCGCGTCTTCCCCACTGTCCTCGGACCTCCTACGAAGGCTGGCGGTGGGGCGGAGAGACCTTCTCCCCGCGCCAGCCTTCGGATGGCTGTCCTGAAGACTTGCGGTGGGAGGAGGGTTTTCCTTCCCACCGCCAACATTCAGAATGCTGTTCTGAATGTTGGCGGTGGGGAGGAAAAACCCTCCTCCCACCGCAAGCCCCGGGAACAGAGGAGAAGCGCTGCGCGCCTTCCCCTCTGTTCCCGTACCTGTCTTGAAGGCTTGCGGTGGGGAGAAAAGCCCTTCTCCGCACCGCCAGCCTGGCAAGCGGTCTCCATAGGAAGGCATTAATTGATTTTCAATGCATTCCTATGGGAAACCGTGCTTCGCAAGACGAAAAATTCGCAAGAAGAAAAAAACTTGCGGAACGAATTAATTTCGTCTTGCAAGGCACCACTGTACTCATGGTGGCGTAGCAGGCTACATAAATATAGATTTTGTGATGAGTCTACTGGCAAGAGAAGAATGTCTGCTTCATATCACTGCTTAACTTAGACTCATATTAAAAAAATGTCTTGATACAGTATTAGCATGTTCCTGCTAATTGCACAGTTCTGGAAGGGGAACTTTTAGATTCCACTCCTATTATATACAGTTTGACATCAAAGTACTACACTGGAAGTAATTGCCGTTCAAATTTTACAAGGATGTGAAAGGTTGCTTCCAACGTGCCTAATATAACTCTGACCTTTTCTTGTAATTTTGCAGAATATCTCAGTTAGTACTGAATATTGACCTTGCTCCAACAGTTTTGGATATTGCAGGACTTGACACGCCTCCCGATATGGATGGCAAATCTATTCTAAAACTGCTGGACCTTGAAAAAGCAGGAAACAGGTGAGTTAAAGCTCTTTCTTGAAGGCTGTCTGGTAGCGAATGCCTGAGTAAATCAATAAGCAGATAGAAAACGAACTGTGGTAAAACTAGTGAAGTCGGCCTCTGCTTTCCCAGCTTAAAACTATTTTAAAGAACACATTTCTAAAACTGTGGGAACATGTGGGCAGCTAGTTGGTTTGGAGGGAAAATAAATAGTTCACCTTTAATTGCCTAGACAAACATAGTCATAGAGGCCAACAGTAAATATTATTATTTTGATTTCAGGTTTCGAACAAACAAGAAAACCAAAGTTTGGCGTGATACATTCCTAGTGGAAAGAGGGTAATTATTGGGGCTGAGAGAGTTCTGGGAAAATCTTCCTGGTGGGCAACTGCACTTTTTTTTAATGGGCAGCAAAGCAATAAATGTTACGTGCAAATGCACAGATTTAACTTCTTTCTTTCTGGTAGCTTGGCCCATTTGTTTGCTGCCATTGACACTGCAGTCTATGAAGCTCATTCCTTACCTCAAAGCAGCTTCATCCAGCAATTTTCCAGATCCCATTGTTTTTCTTTCCTTCAGCTTGTCTGTTAATTGCTGCTCTTAGCTGTTTGTCCAGTGCCAAGAGGTCTTTGCAAGATCCATAATCCTGCAGCAACAGCCTCTGACTCATGGTTCATGTGTCGAACGTTGAGACTTGGCATTTTTGATGCCTGAGGTCAACCCCGAAATAATATGAAGCAGTAATAAAGACAGTTGTGTGTGTGAGCACATCCAGAGAACCTCCCTCTCACTGATGAGTTGCCTTACGCAGCCTGCTCTTCTTAGGAATAGGGAGAGGAGCATCTGCAGAGTGTGTGTGTGCGCGTGCGCGTGCGCACATGCATGCGTGTGCATTGTTCCTTTTTGGACATTAATACGTACATGGGAGCAATAAGCTGCAGCCCTTGACCTATGCACGTTTATTAGAATGCATGAAGGCACCTTCATAACTCTGGTCAGGCACCCTCCCCTTAGTTGTGTCATGGCCAGAGTGTGGTCCTGCTTCCTGAACTCTTTGCATCCCCTTCACTCTCCCATTCCCACAGTGAGTGTGGGGTTGGGGAGGAGTCTGAAGAAGGGAGTTTCAACTGTGCAAGTACAGTGGTACCTCTGGTTGTGAACGGGATCCGTTCCAGAGCCCCGTTTGCAACCTGCGCAGAACGCAACCTGCGTCTGCGCATGTGCACGGGTTGCGATTCGCCGCTTCTGCGCATGCGTGTGATGTCATTTTGAGCGTCTGCACATGCGTGAGCAGCGAAACCCGGAAGTAACCCGTTCCGTTACTTCCAGGTCGCCCTGGGACGCAACCTGAAAACACTCAACCTGAAGTGTCTTTAACCCGAGGTATGACTGTATCTCCCATCTCCCGTGATGCAGAATCTTTCACAGAAAAAGGGCTTGTGTGCATGGCAGTCTGTGTAGGGACTCTGCTCAGGTGTTCTAATGAGCATGCATCATTTCAGGGGTGACATCTTCAGTGCTGCCCTCCCTACTTATATTCTTTTGGGGTGTGTTATATCTGGAAAGGGTTTGCCCGGGGCTTCCACGCAACTTCTTAATAGTAGAAGGTCTTATGAAAGGGGATAACTTTGGCTGAAACAGAGAAATCCCCAAAGATACAGATGAAAGCCATTTCCAGGTTTTTTACCCTGGGCCTGATGAACATCGTTCATCTCAAGGCACATAGCTCACATTGTTCTCAAAGGTTATCGGACTACCATTCTCATAATCCCTGAATATTTCCCATGCTGGGTGGGGCTGGTGTGAGTCGCAGTACAACAATATCTGGAAGGGTACGACATTGGCTTTTTCTTGGCTTTTTGTTATTTGCTACTGCTACAGGGAAAGCTTGCCTTATTTGTTTCACGGCATTTTCTATATTGCTTGATCTTCAGGATACCTGTAAGCAATTTATTCATTTGTGCTACTTATAAATGCCTTAGAGTGCTGCTTCCTTTCTCTCTTTTTTATAAAAAAGTAAATTTCTGCGCAAGAAGGAAGAAGCGAGCAAAAATGCCCAGCAATCGAATCACTTGCCCAAATATGAGAGAGTAAAGGAGCTGTGTCAGCAAGCAAGATACCAAACAGCTTGTGAGCAGCCTGGTCAGGTAAGCAAGAGACTATCCCTCCGTTTTTCATTATGTCTCTACTGTGTGTGCCTTCTTGAGAGATTAGGTGAGCACGCAGTTTATTAATTTTTTGAAATTACTTTTATATCCTACCTTTCTCCTAAGGAGCTCAAGGCAGTGCACATATGGTTCTTCCTCTCCGTACAAGCCAAGTGAAACGCCCAGGTTCTGGTCTCTTAGACACTAGATTCTGGGAAGCAAATCATATTGCAAATATTGTAGAGCTGGAAGGGACTTCAAAGAGTCATCTAGTCCAATGCAGGAATCACAGCTAAAGAACCCCTGCCAGATGGCCACCCAACCTCTGTTTAAAAACCTCCAGTGAAGGAGAGTTCACCATCTTCCAAGGTAGTCCGTTCCTCTGCCAAACAGTTAAAACAAGTGAGAGAGGACTGGTGTCTTCATGTAGATCTGGCACCAGAAGTTGGCATCAATGGGCAGTTGCCAATGGCCTGAGTCCTCAGGAGGGCCTGTCAACAAACAGGCTGCTACCTAAAGCTTCCTGCGCCTGAGGCTTCTCTCAGTGCCAGACACTTGCTGGCTTTTGGCCTGGCTGGCATCCACCCAAAGCAACTCTACATCAGCTCCTCGGAGATTATGGGAGGAATTCTTTTCAGTGTTAGGTGCCAACAGTAGCACCGGCTGCCTAGATTGCTGCATTTGCTGCTGCTACACCTTTCTGCTACCATTGCTGCTGCTGAGATGCTGATAGTAAAAAGACCCAAACTGTCACATCCCAGCTGCTGCCACAGGGAGTAAGGAGGGGAAACTTGGAGTGGTGTCAAGGGCACTGCTAGATGCAACGCTGGTGCTGCCTTTAGGCTCAGCTTGTGAATATTTTGGAGATATCTGGTAAGCTGATGCTGGAGACAGGATGTTAGATGAGATGGGTTCCATTCTCTATAATCAACTGGACAAGGCCTCCTCTCACCCAGCTCCAGAGGAGCCCATGGTATGTCATTGCTACATAGAAGGCTATAGAAATCAAATGTATGCCAGTCCTTTTCAGTTTTATGTGAATTCCAAGCTATGGAAAGTATCACTGTGTGGTCTAAAGAGGAGGATTGCCTGAGTCCACCCTTAGAACAGCTAAAGGGGTTTTCTTAGATGTTTGGCATTAGCTTTGGAAAAAGCTAGCAGTAGTTTTATGTCACTTTTGTTAACGCATTTACTGTTTCTCAAAGCAGCTTTTATGTTAATGACAGATTTCATGTCCGTTTTGTTGCTTTGTCCTAGAAGTTGCTCAGAGACCCATGAGTTGTACAGTTTTGTAGAGATTGCTGCTTTTACTCGAGGAGCATTTAATACTTCAGAGGAAGTTTAGGATGCCGTTTAATGCAGAGTCTCGTTTGGTGCTCTCTCTGTGCTCCCAAAATAAATAAGTATCCATTCATATACTGGTAAAGGCCACCTTTATGGGTAGCAATAGAGTACAGTTGAAACACATCAGCAGGTAAAAGCTGGGTTGAAGTATCAAGTGGTTAGCCAGACAGACAGTCCACTAAAAGCATTTCATATTATGACACTGCGTATAAACATGACTGCTGACATTATTGATTTTTGAAGCAACCTTGTAGCATTTACAAAAGCAATTATGGTGCACAGGAAACTTTAATTTAAGTAGGATCATCAAACAAAAGCCCAGACTCTAGGTTTTGTGTAATGTGTTTTTTTGTGTGTGTGTAAATGTAAGGGACAGTGTTTGGGTATAAGGTTGCACATTCTTCCACTATCATTCACAAGACACATGAGATGGTAAATGTCTAGTCCATAGAATGAGAGGCAAGTTTAAGAGTGGAAAAAACCCTCTCATGCTTGCACATCATTTTGAGCCTTGGGGAATAACTGGGTTTCTCCTAGGGATTGAGAAGAAATTTAGTCCAGAACACATTTAAAGGTGAAATTATCTAACTTGCACTGCGCAAAACAATATATGAACCAAAACACAGCCATACTTCAAAATTCACACTTCTCCAAATTTTGCAGTGTGGTTCTCCTTCCAAGTTATGTGTACAAAAATAACATAAAGATGCATTCTGTTAGTTAAAACTGCTTTGTGAAACTGTGTCTACTAGGAGAAATTGCATACAGAAATCTGAATGGTAGGAGAAATTCACACAAAAATGGCAACACATTTTCAGCTTTTAAAAAAATTACAAACTGATGTGAAAATGTGCAAAATTAAGATTGGAAAAATGAGGAAGTGAGAGAAACAGAATTTGACAGTCACCCATTTGTCCTTAATTGCCTCACCAAGGCTGAAATTGAGTTGAAAGAGTTGTGCGTATCCAAAATTGGTGTTGGCTTTGGGTTATCTTTAGTCCAGTATGCATTAGACTTTATATGCGCTCCTTCTGCCCCTTTGTTCTGGGTATTTCAGACTCATTTTATGGCAGCTTTTAAAATTATTGCAACACTGATCTTCAATGTGACTCAACCATGCACTATTATCAATAGGAGTGGCTTCAATCCTGCAGAATCAGTTTGGCATCTACCCCACCATCACCTTCCTCCGCCATTAGATTTTAATGTGTATTTAAGATTATATTTTTATGTGGTTATGTGCTGTTCTATGTATGCCTGTATATTGATAATAATATTGATGTCTTTTAGCATGAAACTACACATTCCTTATAAATGTCTTTGAAATTTTCAATAATGTTTGCACTGAAAAGTACAGTATGCTGGCAAGAATAGCCACAAGCTCTTATAGATATTAAAGAATGTATACTCCCATTAATGTGTTCAGAATAACACTTGCCCCAAGCAGTTTCTATGAAGAATTTCCTACCTGTAAATGTGTTTTTTCCCCTCAATTGACTAGGAAATAGAAAATTTAATGGGGAAACTGGCATGTAAATGTTATGCCTTCTACCTTGTTCTCAGTTATTTTATGCTACCTTGTAAGTTGATGCATTCCAGTTACCTTTAATGTGACTTAATTAGCTAAAGGTAAACTCTTTCAACTATGCCATCTGGGCATTTGTCCAGCGTTTCTGCAGGGGTCATTAGGGATATTTTGGGGACATTCAATGAAAATAAATGAGTTCTTCACTCTGGACCGTATTTTTTATGCCTTGGTGATCAACCTTTCCAACATTCTTAAAGCCTAAATTGTCAGCTGCCAGAGTTTCCATAACCTCTAAGCATGCCTACTGTTGAGGCATCTTTTGTAGGCTCTGTAATTAATTTCCTCATTACATGAAAGGCTTTAATGGCTGTCTAAAGCTGTCACAGCATATTAAGTAAACAGTGTTCATTTTAAATACTTAAGTGGGGCATTTATTGCACTTTAACAATGTTGAATGTAAATCTATATTAATACACATAAAACCAATAAGTGGAGGGCGCCATAATCTGCCTCTTGGGATTTATTGAAAAGTCTTTCCAGAATGGTGTGTATCACTGCCAGTTTTCTTGGCAGTTCCTTGAAAAGACTGTCCAGATTCCTTTCAGGTGACTAGATTTGTGGGAATAACTTTTCAGGCATGAATGGAGGAGGAGGCAAATAGAAGTAAGGACCTGGGACAGGGACTTTTTAATTTCTTGCTCCAGGAACTTCAAGTTGGGGACTTCTATTTCCCCATTGTAGGAGGTTGGATGAAATGACTTTTGGGGTCCCTCCCAACAGTTCAGTTCTGTGATTAAATGCAAAGACACATCTAGCATAATGTCTAGTTTGGTCCTTAGAATTTTGCATGTAGTCTATAGATGGCAGAATACAGAAAAATAAGTATTGTTTGTGTGTTCCCTATACTAGCAGTTTGAAATATGTTGTAAATTCTCTCTTCCTGTTAGAAAACACAGTTACTTGTAGTAATGAGGAGTTTACAAAAGATACCTTTTGTATATCTCAGAAGAAGTATGAACTTGCTTAAGGCCACAATAGGAAATAATTACTTGTAATTATTTGAACATTATATTTGATGGGTACTTTCTACTGTAACCTTTAGAAAACCAGCAGTAATGTGTACATGTTTGCCCTTTTACTTAATTCCCAAGACTATGTCAAATCTGTAAGAGGGGCTACTTTTGGATTTGCCAGTTCAGTTTTGGATTTTCTGTTCAGCTCATCTCAACTCTTATTAAGCTGGATTGAGCTGTTACTGTGCTGTGGTTCATAATCGATACTGGAAAATCCTCCAAGGAGCTTAAATTATATTCAGTCTCTATCAGCAGGTAGCTTGCATGGCAGACAACATATATTAAATACTTTTGCCTGGTGTTGGGCCATGGAGAGACTTCGGAGATTTCCTCAGTACCAATCATCCCTTTGCCTAGCCAATCCCTGTCAGAGCTGATGGAAGTGGTCTCAGACTTGGAAACAGCTCAGAGCTTTGTAGTCACCATGACAACCATTGGGCTATCTTAATATGCAACAGGCCCAAGACGTGTCAAGGCAGATTTGGTATTCTGTAACAAATAGGCAGTAGGTGCCCCTGTGCCATTAACTACAATGAACCTGTGGGAGAGGCATATATTAATTATTATCATGGACTGGTTATTGTTGTTGTTGTTGTTGTTGTTTATTAGATTCACAGAGCAGTTCACAGAGTAAAATAGAGGATAGAAACATGAAAATAAGTAAAACAAAACAGCAAAACAATAACTCCCCTTTCCACAGACACATTTAAAAGGCAGCAAAATATAAATCAGCCCAAGGCCTGGTTAAAGAGGAACATTTTTGCCTGGCCCCAGAAATATATAACGAAGGCACCAGGCGAATCTCCCTGGGGAGAGCATCTCACAAATGGGGAGCCACTACAGAGAAGGCCCATTCTCATGTTATCACCCTCCAGGCCTCACGTGGAGGAGGCACACAAAGAAGTGCCTCAGATGATGACGGTTTATATGGGGAGAGGCAGTCTTTCAGGTACAGTGGTACCTCGGGTTAAGTACTTAATTCGTTCCAGAGGTTCATACTTAACCTAAAACTGTTCTTAACCTGAAGCACCACTTTAGCTAACGGGGCCTCCTGCTGCCGCCACACCGCCGGAGCACGATTTCGGTTCTTATCCTGAAGCAAAGTTCTTAACCGGAGGTACTATTTCTGGGTTAGCGGAGTCTGTAACCTGAAGCGTATGTAGCCTGAAGCGTATGAACCTGAGGTACCACTGTATTGTGGTCCTGAGCCATTTAAGGCATTATAGGTCAAAACCAACACTTTGAATTGGGCCCGGAAACTAATTGGCAGCCAGTGCAGTCAGGCTAGGATTGCTGTCTGGTGGATGTGGACATTACTGTAGCAGAGCATGAATTATTTTTACACCAGTAAGTGCAACCACATCAATGCTGAACAGAAGAGGGGACTTGTATAAATATCAAGGAATTAAATTGTGGCCAAAGATCTGCAGCACCCCTTTGGGTAACAGGAGAGAAATCAGTGGCAATTTTCTCAGGTGAAATCTGTTTCCCTGGGTCAGGTGTGGGGAACCTGTGGCCCTCTTGTTGACTTACAATTCCCATCAGCTACAGCAAGCCCATGGCCAGTGGCAGAGGATTATTGGAATTGTAGTTCAGAAACATCTGGTGGGCCAAAGGTTCCCTAGGTGGACATCATTACATTTCCCTTCCAAAACATTCCAAGCATTTTTCCTTCTTCAGGACTGTGTTTTGAAGCTTAGGGCATAACGGATGTTAAACAAGTGGGAGGGTTTTTCATAATCCTGAAAGCTATGACTGGGTCAAAGAAATGAGGATGGTCAAGGATTTCTCTCAGCTGGCTGCCAGTGGGCAACAGGTGACTGGCTAGCTGTGTCTGTAAAGAAGAGCCATCAGGGTTAGTGATTGAAGAACCCTCAGCAGTAAAGACAGGAAGCGAAGCTGATCTGTATAATCATCTAAAGGAGAAGCACATCAACGAGGGCAGGAAGCACTGGTGACTGATGCAGCTATCATTTTGGGAAGCTTCCTAACTTGAGAAAAAATGGTGGCTCAAAGGGACACGGTTAGGCATTGCCCTCTGATAAAACCCCCTCCCTGTCCCATCAGTGATGATAAAGTGTGGCACCCTGTGCTCAGCAACATAGTAGCTTGTTTTTAACCAGGTCTCATTAGTGCTTAAGGGACGCGGGTGGCGCTGTGGGTAAAACCTCAGTGCCTAGGACTTGCTGATCGTATGGTCGGCGGTTCGAATCCCCGCGGCGGGGTGAGCTCCCGTCGTTCGGTCCCAGCTCCTGCCCACCTAGCAGTTCGAAAGCACCCTTAAGTGCAAGTAGATAAATAGGGACCGCTTTATAGCGGGAAGGTAAACGGCGTTTCCGTGTGCGGCGCTGGTGCTGGCTCGCCAGATGCAGCTTCGTCACGCTGGCCACGTGACCCGGAAGTGTCTTCTGACAGAGCTGGCTCCCAGCCTCTTGAGCGAGATGAGCGCGCAACCCTAGAGTCAGACACGACTGGCCCGTACGGGCAGCGGTACCTTTACCTTTACCTTTACCTTTACCTTTACCTTTACCTTTACATTAGTGCTTTTTAGTGATGGAATCTTTTGCCTTGAGTCTAGGGCAAACCATATCATCCCTTGCTTTTAGTAATTTTCCATTTCTGGTTATATCCATTTAGGCTGCAGTCCTATACTCACTTATTTGGGAGTTTACCCTGTTGGATGCAGTGGGACATAACGTCTGAGTAGACATGGAAAGCACTTCACGGTTTAATCTGTTTTGGCATCTAGCACGCCCATGTTTAAGTGAAACCCTCTGTAGTTGGCTGGGCGACATAGGATAGGTCAATTCTAAACATAGCAAACTGTCCATTGTAGTTTACTGATCTCTGTAGATCGAGGCTATGCTTGTCCAGAAGTAGCCGATCCAACAGATTGCATGCTAGTACTCTTCTTGTCTTCCTCCGTCACCACCCCTGGTCTGTATGCGATGTGTGTGTGGCTTTGCTCCAGCTGCATATGGGATCAAACGGAGGACCCTGATATTGCAGGTCACCTGAATGGGCTTTTAACTTCCATTAGGAGCAATTAGCAGCTGTTCTTGATATTCTGTGATCTAGCAAAGAAAGCTGGACTTCAGCAGACGTGGAAGTGCTCCAGATCTATTTCCACTCACAAACTGTTGTTTTCAGTGCATGAAAAGTGCTGTTTTATGCAACAGCAGATCAAGCTTAACTACTACTTTGTGGCTTTTTGGAAAACTTCCTTCTCAAGAACTGCATTATCTCTCTTCATTAGCCCATAGGGAAACTTGCAGTTTGTGGTAGATTAGCTGGGATGTTTCAAAGCCTGCACATTCATAAAAATTGAAAGCAGTAATAGTTTCAGAGCGTGAGCCCGAAGCTCAGATTATCTAAGGGCTTCAGTCCTATGCAACTTCCATTTAACCTGTCCACATAGTGCAGTAAGTAATAGTCAAAGAGAGCATGTAAGTGCAGAGAAGAAGGGGCTTGTGCCTGCCCTTGAGGAGCTGTGCAGACTCTGACTAGAGGAGAAGTTGCAAGGATGTGCTGTGATTGGTTGCACAGTGTATGGGATTGCAGAGAGAAACCTTAGTGCAACTTCTTGTTGCCCTGCACCAGTGTATTCCTGAAAGGGAGTCCTCTGAAGGTTTCTTGGCTGTGTTAATTGAGGCTGGTCAGTGAGTGGACATACGAGTTGAGTGTAATGGAAGACACTGGATGCAATAGTTTGGACACAGCTGGCATGGTGGGGTGTGGGATATGGAGCCACCGTCCTAATGGTGGGATCAGTTAACTGGGATGGTGTGGGGTAGGGCAGCAGTGAGGTTGAGGCTGCAGGGGCATACCAGTGACCATCACTGGCCCCCATTATTTCCCGTCACCACACCATCCAAGTGAGAAGCAGAGGCTGCTTTTTTTGCCCAGCTACTCCTAATATAGTTGATCTGTATGGTTTATATATTTCCCATTGCTGCAATGGTGCAAATCAGGGGTCAGCAAACTTTTTCAGCAGGGGGCGGTCCACTGTCCCTCAGACCTTGTGGGGGGCTGGACTATATTTTTTTTTGGGGGGTGAACAAATTCCTATGCCCCACAAATAACCCAGAGATGCATTTTAAATAAAAGGGCACATTTACTCATGTAAAAACACACTGATTCCTGGACTGTCTGCAGGCCGGATTTCGAAGGCGATTGGGCCAGATCCAGCCCCCAGGCCTTAGTTTGCCTACCCATGGTGTAATTCATTTGCATGTTATGCAAACACAGGTTTACCTGGAGTGTAAGGTAACATTTTGCAAGAGTGCAAAAAGAAACTATGGACCACAAGGAAGGCATTGCCTGTTGTTCTTCTCAAAATAAAAATGGAGGTTCAGAGAGATAAATTTGAGCAGCCTGTTCGTTGTCTTTTCGCCGCAGAAGTGGCAGTGCATCGAAGACGCGTCTGGCAAACTCCGCATTCACAAATGTAAAGCGTCCAGTGACATCCTTGCTATCAGAAAGAGAACGCGAAGCATTCACTCCCGGGGATACAGCAGCAAAGAAAATGACTGCGACTGCGGAGAAGCTGATTACCGGAGCAGTAGGACTCAAAGAAAAAATCAAAGAGCTTTTATGAGAAACCCCGGAATACAAAGTAGGTGACAGTATATTGAAGGCTTTCTGAAAGGTCAGAGACTTTAATTTGCTCCAGGTTTAGGCACCACACATCTTCCATCTGGGGAAACAAATCCTGCAAGTTCTCTGTGGACTGAAAAAAATTATGCCACTTAATATAAATCACTGTGGGCGGCATCTGGTAGAGTACGTTGCATTCAAAGAGTATGCGCATTGACTTTGGTGGTGTGCTCTAAGTATGACTTAGTCAGAGATCACCTTGTGTGATTATTTGATGTAATAAACTAATAACTGTATGCATTAGTCACGAACTTCATTCAGCTCTGGAAGGGCCAGCCCTACCACTAGACACAGTGAAGTGGTCACCTCAGGCAATAGATGCTGTGTGACGTCTGCATCAGTTTCCCCTGGCCGTTTGTACAAGAGCTATTCCCACCTTCCTCATCCAGTGCACTGGTGGAACGGCTTCTCACTGGCCTGGACTGCCTGTCCATCACTCCTAATTGCCTTCATCCAGTGTTTCACAGACTGTGCTATTGAGAGAGGCCCCTGACAGAACAAGCAGGTTCAGTACGTTTCCAACCAGTCATGCAGTCTAACAGGCACAATTTGTTGCTTTGCTCAAGAGACATGTGCCGGTACCTCTGCTTCTGCATTTCAGCATCCGTTAAAGCAGGCTGTGAGTAGGAGACAGGTGGAGCAGTAAGCAACCGATGACACGGGGTTGCAGCTGTAGTCTCCCACATATATTGCTCTGAGCCCTCTTGAGACTAGAAAGTTGATGCCATTATACTTCGGGAATTCTAAGAAAATTTGTAATCAGCTTCCATCCCTGCCGAAGGCAGTGAACAATAGGGCTTCCAGTAAGGCTGCACATAGATGTGCATTGTTTCGGCAGTGAGCTTGATTTGGAAACCTACCATAATTCTGGCAACCCTACAGTCTTCTCCTCCGGTTTGGGAGGGCAGGGTGCGTTAGAGTAGAAGGTGAATTTTTACAGCGCTTACTGGCTGGATCTTTCATCGGTCACAAAGCCGCCCACCTCTTCAGAGAAGATTTTGAAGTGTGGTAAAGAAATAATAAGATAATAAGACTGGATTCAGTATGCAAGGTGGGTCGGGTGGGGCAAACAAGGCCGCTCACCTGAAGCATAAATTAGGAAGGGGCAACTAATCAGCTTTCAGGCCAGAGCCAACCGGGTAAGCAAGTTAAACCATAGAAGTAAATGTGGAGAAAGTACATTTTTATTCCAAAGCGATTCCCACTCCCATCAGCTCCTGACTCTACAAACATTTTTTTCCTTGAATTATTGCATTTATAAGTGCTGTACATGGTTCTCTCCCCCCCCCCCGCCATTTATCCTCACAACATCCTTGTGAGGTAGGTAAAGGTGAGAGTTTGTGTCTATCCCAAGGTACACCCAGGAATCTTCATAGTCAAGTGAGCTTTAGGTCTCCAAATCCTAGTCCAACTCTAACCACCACACCACTACAAAATCTGTCTGCTCTCAGTTTAATGGAGCGTTGTGTTTTTAGACTATTATAAACAACATCGGTGAGCTTAGCCAGGTTTAAGTAGTACTTAAATATTTATATCTGAAGAAAAAGTTATTAGTGTAGCTCAAAAGCATGCTTCTAGTACATTTCTATAAAGGCTAGTAAAATATACCCAAGTAGATGTTCTGTATTCTTGTCCTACTGAGCAGCTATTTCTCATCTAGATGTATATATTTACTGAATGCATCCTTAATGCAAACTGCCTGCTGTCTTACACTTTTTTTTTTACAAGATAAAAAGCTATGCTTATGAATGGCTTTCTGCTGGGCAGAAAACATCTAGAACAAACTATTTAGATCAACCTGGCAATGGCAATATTATCACTCAGCTCATCGCTTTTTCCCAGCCCTAAATGCAGTTTAAATTGTTCAGCCATCTGTACACAAATTATTTGTCCCTGTTGTACTTTAATGCATCCAGATTTCTGTTAAAGCAAAATTCCTAGCTAGCTAGTTTCCAACACATGTTTCTGCAGTGCCCTCCAGTGGACTCCGATGTGAACTACTTATCAAATTGAATCAAGTGCACATTTCTTATATTAGGGAGACAGACAAGGTACTATGTCCAGTAATCTGCAAAGTGGCAGTTCACTATGGTGGCTCTGTAACCAGCCAGAAAACCTGTATTTGCCTACCAGGTGGAGTAGGGCATTTCTCAACATAGCTATACTTGATTGGGGGGGGGGGGCGGGGGGACTGGACCAAGGAAGCTGCAGAGGGGTGGAAAAATAAAAACCTCACCTGACCAGAACATCACAGGCCTTGCTCACAATTATAGTGACCTCCATGTGAACATCTCATAAATCAGAGAAAGATAACCTGTTGTCCTATGAGTGTTGTTGAGCTCTACCGCCCCCCTCCCACCATCCCTGACCATTGGTCATGCTGGCTGCAGCTAATGGGAGTTGGAGTCCAGCAACATCTGGTGGGTTTCAGGTTTCCCATCGCTGTCTTGAAAGGACCATTTTTGTGCAAGATTATGCTGGTAAAGTTGCATTTCATATCCTCCCCGCTCCTAGGGACTTGCATTTCTCTTGTCTGACTCTGAAAAATGGAACAGAATGAGAATGTAAATTAGGCTGTAGCAGTTCAGATTTTGGGAGAGGAAATGACATCGTCCTAATGCTTCTCTATTAAAATTAAAATCTCTCCAAGAATAGCGTCACAGTCCATTGTGCTGTGTAGAGCAGGCCTGGGCAGAGCAATTTTTGAAAATTGCCTTGGGAAGGTTTTTTTGCCCTGGAAAGTTAGGTCCCATTTTATTTAAAGAAATGAAGTGTTCAGTGCAGGGCTAGGTAGGGTCATGTCTGTTGCAGTGATTGTTTGGACCAAAGAGCTTTGTAGTGAAAATCATCATGAATGTACTATTCCCCTCTCCCCAGTTACTCTGAATCAGTCCCCGGGTCTTGGTTCCTTCCCCTCTTTATAAAGAGTGCACTGTGAGTAGTTGTCTAATTGACACTTCTGTGTTCTTTTACCAATGTAGAATACAAACCGCGGTTTGTTCACACGCGCCAGACTCGTTCCCTGTCTGTGGAATTCGAAGGGGAAATATATGATATAAACCTGGAGGAGGAAGAACTGCATATCCTCCAACCCAAAAGCATTGTTAAGCGGCATGGAGGTTACAGTGAAGAGGAGGAGGGCCAATCAGAAGATACCACTGGTGGTGACAAAGCGATGTTAGCCGATGGAACCAACGCAGTCGGCCAGCCAGACTCTGTCAGAGTGACTCATAAGTAAGAATGCTTTTGCCACAGCTGACTATGGTGAAGTCAGAGGAGCCAAGTAGATGAGCAGAGATACATTGGGATTGATGGATGGATAAGGGAGATTAAGGGTAGTGAGGCTAGGAGCAGCCACTAGACTGGTGACTGGGAGTGGCCACCAAGACCATATAACAACCGTCCTGAAAGACCTGCATTGGCTCCCAGTACATTTCTGAGCACAATTCAAACTGTTGGTGCTGACCTTTAAAGCCCTAAACGGCCTCGGTCCAGTATACCTGAAGGAGCGTCTCCACCCCCCATTGTTCAGCCCAGACACTGAGGTCCAGCTCTGAGGGCCTTCTGGCAGTTCCCTTACTGCGAGGAGTGAAGTTGCAGGGAACCAGGCAGAGGGCCTTCTCAGTAGTGGCGCCCGCCCTGTGGAATGCCCTTCTATCAGATGTCAAGGAAATAAACAACTATCTGACTTTTAGAAGACATCTGAAAGCAGCCCTGTTTAGGGAAGTTTTTAATGTTTGATGTTTTATCATGTTTTTAATATTTTGTTGGGAGCTGCCCAGAGTTGCTGGGGAAAGTCAACCAGATGGGCGGGGTATAAATCATCATCATCATTATCATTATTATAAAGGTAAGGGCAAGGAAGTTGTGATTAATGTGGAAACTAGCCTGATTATTATTTATTAAATCCTATACTAGCCTTCATTCGAGGATCATTGGGGGAGAGCATTCCTCAGACGGTGAGCCAACACAGAATAGGCCCATTCTCCAAACCTGTTGCCACCCTACAAACCTCTCAAGGTGGGGTGGGGATAAAAACCTGCAGGAATAAAAAGGTCTTTAGTAACTGGCAAACAAAGCCAGGAAGGAAGGAGCCAACTACACTTCACAGGGGAAGCTGTTCCATAATGTGCCTGTAGCCACTGAGGAGGCTCCAACCAAGCTGTGTCTTTCCACCCTAGAGAGGAAGCAGAGCAAGTACTTGCCCACTTTGAATCTTACGAGATGCTGGAACTACCGTAGTAAAAGTAATTTATAGTGCTTTCTTTACTCTCTGGATTCAGAGGATTTAGGCTGCATTTACCCAAGCTCTCCCCCAAATATCACCCCTATTTTCTTTTCTCCATTTCTCCACTTAAAGGTGTTTTATTCTTCCAAATGACTCTATTCACTGTGAGAGGGAACTATACCAATCAGCCAGAGCCTGGAAAGACCACAAAGCCTACATTGACAAAGAGGTTTGAAGTCATTTTCCTTTATTAAACGCCTGTGCTGGTATCTTACCAAAATGCAAATCTCACAAAACGTACCAGTGGGTGAAGGATCACAATCGGAACCGGGTGATTTAGGTTCAAATATCTGCTTGAATAATATCACTATGTGGACTTGAACAAATAATTATTTCTTGATGTCAGTTCACCAAGTGGTAAAAAGCAGCTATCATTGTAGATGCAATGTGTGAGATTTATCAAATGATGAATAGTAAAATAGTAATATGACCATTGGCAATACTCAGTGTCTGTTAGTAGCAACGTTTTGCTGCACTGATAAGTACTGAATGAAATTCTTATTAAACCTGCAACTAACTTTGCAGATTGAGGCTCTCCAAGATAAAATTAAGAATTTAAGAGAAGTGAGAGGACATCTAAAAAGACGAAAACCTGAGGACTGTGACTGTAGCAAAAAAAGGTAAGGGCATTTCTTTTTCTCATCTGCATAATTCCAGGTGGAAAATCAATGTATCTGGGGGAACAGGTAATAACTCCCAAGGTTTGGTTTTCTGGTTAAAATGGGATAAAGCATAAAGATAGCAGTCATACATTTTGGCCAAACTTCAAGCATGTTTTCATCTGGTTCTGCTTGAAATGCTTCTTCTATGGAGTGCCACACAGAACAGTAATTTGCATTTCTGAAATAATTTTTAAATAAGTGATCCTACTGGAGTTTTTGAAGCAACATTTTGGACTTTATAATATCTGAGTATTTCGTTTGGTTAAGGTTAAAATTGATTGTTTCATGGCCTTTGGGTAAAGAATACACTGAAATCTTTTATATTATATATAAAGATATAAAGAGTTTGAACATTTTTACCAACAGTTATATTTATCTAAAAGCTGGTGGGGTAATCTCTGTACAAATATTTAAGGAATGAAACTAATAGCCACACTTCCATTTTTAAGTGCTGGTTTCCCGTGAAGCCTCATTTTGTCATAACATTTCATTACAGCTATTACAATAAAGAAAAGGGGGTTAAAGGTCAAGAAAAGCTTAAGACAAGTCACCTTCATCCATTCAAGTAAGCCCCTCTTTCTTTCTTTCTTTCTTTCTAAGAAGCTATGTATTATTGTTTGTTAATATTATTTATATTTGTGTACGTCATTGGCTGTTTGGCTATAAGATTGCCTGTGCAAAGTCATTTTTAGCCATATGGTACAGATATGGTACAGATACGTAATTTATTGACCATATAAACTCCCGCTTTGCACAGCCCTGATACAAATAACTCTGGTGTGTGCTATCTGCATGTAAATTAGTGCATGTAGCAAGAACATTTAAGCATTACTCTCTGCCACATGAGTCACAGCTCAGGGAAGAGGATTTCGGCAGCAAGCACAGGTGGGAGGTGACCTTTAAAATCAGTCCTGAAACAATCCACTTCTTCCCTCCAGCTGCTAAGCATGTTGATTTGCTTATATGAGAACTCCAATCTATTGTAGGTGCTTGACGAAAACTGTTAGGATTAAGCCTTGGTTTATGAAATATTCTTGAATCTGACTAGGGAAGCTGCCCAAGAGGTAGATGGTAAACTTCAGCTCTTCAAAGAGAACCGGAGGAGAAGGAAAGAAAGGAAAGGGAAAAAGCGCCAGAAAAAAGGAGACGAATGCAGCCTTCCTGGACTCACTTGTTTTACACATGATAACAACCACTGGCAGACTGCACCATTCTGGAACTGTGAGAACCACTTTCGTTTCTGGGGTTCAGGGGTCGGTGTGAGCTCTTGCAGTGTTGGGAGATTTATATATACTCTTGTGTTTTTTTTGAATTATTTATTTTAAATACAACTGGAATTGAATTTAAATTGTATTTAAAACTGGATTTTAATGAGTTTAATATTTTTAAAGGTTTTTTCCCCCTTAAATTAATGCCAAAAATGAAATAGAAATTGGAATACAGGCACATTCAAATTTCTGATGAGGTTATGGGACCACAGAGCATGCACAATAGTTGTTGTTATTATAGGATTCTGGTATCCTGGAGATACCACTTTCTGTCTCATCTGAATTATTCATTGAGCCCACCTGGGCGATAGCTTACTCCTCTTTTAAGTTGTTTACCTTACCCGTTTGCGTTCCATTATTTGACCTGTTCCCACATTATGAACCTGCCCAGTAGAATCATTCCTGAATGGTTCTAGGTGTAGCCAGACCAATTCTCTGCTAACTTACTCAGAAGTCCCACTGAGGACAGTGGTGCTTGTTCCCAAATAATTGTGCATGGAATTGCAGCCGTAGTCTTCAAGTACATGGTCTTCCCACACATGTATAGATAAAGAGAGAGCAATATTAAAAAGGAGAAGCAACACCAGGTTGGGGGTGTGGAGGAAGAAGAGAAGAGACAAGTCTCCAACTGGTGAAGAATGGAAACCATATTCTTAAACTGAAAGCATAAAATGAAGTGTGCTTTGATCTAAAATCTTCCACAGGGGCAATAGATTATGGTGGCAATTTCCTCTAAAGAAAGCATTGCCTTTGAGGTTGTAAATATTCAAGAGTAAGATTTTGGGCTGTATCCAGTGAAAAACATCCTGTTAACACAAGACTTCCACCTGCTCTGCAGTGGGACTTCCTCTCTCCACACATCACCATGTCCTGCCCCACCTCTCTTCTGGGGGAAAGGAAGTCCCATTGCATAGGCGTAGGTCCTTGCACTAAGAGGTTGACTTCACTGGATAGAATTTAATGTTTGTGTCAGTGTCAGTGTTGCCTTCCCACCATCAACCGTAAACACATGTATAACTGGGTTGTTCACTGTGTTACATACAGCCAACATTTCTTATTGTTAAAATAAGTTTTTTATTGGAGTGCCAGGATCACTTAAGCGATTATTTATTCCAGAATCCTGAATATTTATGAAAGAGCATATAATTCATGAAAATAAGTTTTTTAATTACTGTAAATGTGGGATATTTTCTAACCGCCATTTTTTATTCAGGGTTAAAAGATGTGATCCAATGAAGCACTTTTTAGTCCCTTTGATTTTAATGGGAGATATTTAAGCATAGTGTTTCTCCCATTCTCCTTGAAACCAGTGGCCCTTAAAAAATGCTTAATGTGGATGGGGTCACCTGTAAACTGCAGAGACATTCTGTCGTCTTCTTTTTTCTTGCGCAAAAAGCATTTTTTCAAACCTTGAACTTCAGAACTTACATTTATCGTTGTGTAATGCAGTTGTTGTTGTTTTTAAAGAAAATTGTGAAAATGAATTTAAAATTAATGGTCCTGAACCAGAGATCTTGTGTGCGGCAGCAGCAGTGCAAAGATGCTTCCTATGAAGCAGATGGTTGGTGCTGCAAAGTTTAAAAGTTAAGTGGGAGATGCTTGGAATCTGTGCCTCCCACGGAGATGAGCAGTGCTGTCGGAATTACCATTGCCTACCCAGGGCACATGAGGTGCTGAAATACAGCCCTATATGTGTGCACTTCCAGGTGCTGGATGCAGTCATGTTTCCGAAAGCGTGTCCTCCCTAAAAGAGGGCCCGTGTTGCAGTGAAACCTGGAGACTGACCTCCTGGTTGTGGGTGGGTATATTGGACAGCCACAACACCCGATTGGTAGGTCCCTCGTTGCTGGGTTTAATCTGGCCAATGGGGAGCAGTCTAAACGGATTGAGGGACCTATATATACCTAAGCACCTGACCCTCTTTCAGCTCGTGCATCTGAACACCTGCCCACCTCTCCCTATTTAGGGCATTTTGCGATTGAGCTTGCTATGCCGTCGTGTGTTGTCTGTCGTTGGGACAGGGGCACAGCAGAAATTTTCCCCACTTGGCTGATTGGCTGTTGCCATTTGGGTTTCGCCTGCTGTGTAGCAAATTGTCACAACTTGTAAGGTTGCGGATAGGGATGGGAGAACAGTCTCGCCATCCCTATGTGAAGGGTATTCCGTTAAAGGAATCCAGGGACTCAGCTTGGTTTGGTCAACCCCCGAGAGGGGATTGTGCCTGTGCCTGAGTCCAGGGGAGCATCTGGGGAGTGAACATAGTCTGTTCCTGGGCTTTCCACCTACCTCAGGTGTTCACCCTTGGCTGACCTATGATAGAGCTCTGGGTCAGCGCTACCTGCAAGGGTGCAGGGAGCTAGTCGAACCAGAGCCTATGCAACCACTCACTTTCTGTAATTAATAAAGTTGTGGCCTAAATTCTGCCAAAAACCAAAACTAAAATTTGAGTCAAATGTGTGTTTATTTAGGGGGAGGTCTCTGGGTCTGAACACGCAAACCATTTTCCTTTAACGCATGAAAGACTGCATCCAGAGAGATGGTATGCACCTTGCACTATGCATAATTTTGTTGTTGGCATCCATCTGTCTTGGGAGACAATGGAGGAGTGCAGCTTTGGGGCTGCTGGAAGGTTGCAGCACCTGCTGTGGCTATAGAGACCAATATGGGAGAGATGTGTTTTGTTGCAGCTGGGGCAGATGAAGGCGTCTGGTTGGGTTGCTTCAGGTGTACCATGGCGTTTTCTTCTCTCTCTGCTCCTCCCAGCAGTCATTCCTCCTCTGGTCACTGCTAATTGCCTTTCCTGGATTGAATATCTGCTTCCTTAATACTGATTAAGTTTTTTTCCCCTTTCCCCAACAGTGGGATCGTTTTGTGCTTGTACAAGCTCAAACAATAACACTTACTGGTGCTTACGAACACTAAATGAAACACATAACTTCCTCTTCTGTGAGTTTGCTACAGGATTCCTGGAGTATTTTGACATGAACACAGACCCCTACCAGGTAAATGTGTGTTTAATGTCTGCCCCTCCCATTACGCTTCATTTAAGCTCCATCTTTGTTGTCTTTTCGACACCTCTTTAAAGGCCTTCAATTCTCAACAAGCCTTTTAAGTGGAGATCCTTATCCCAGTTTCCATCTATAGTGGATTAAAATTTGTTTTTATTGTTAATTACTTTGGGATGTTTCATGGGAAAATGAAACTCTTCCAGCCCTACCTAGAGATGCTGGGGTTTGAATCTGGGACCTGCTGCGCGTGCAAAGCTGCATGCTTTTACCACTGAGCTATGGTGGTTCCCGAAAGCTTGGCTTACATGTAAGCGTATAGACTTCAGTCATTTGAGTATTGCACCCTTTGCAGTTGCAGACACTCATAACATTTCTTTCCCCCCTTTCCCCTCCCACCTGTGTCTAGCTGACAAATACAGTACACACTGTAGAAAGAGGCACCTTGAACCAGCTACACATACAGCTAATGGAGCTACGAAGTTGTCAAGGTTATAAGCAGTGCAATCCAAGACCCAAGGGGCTTGACACAGGTAATAACAAATGATGCTTAACTCTGGGTTGTTAATGTTGTTTCCGTCCCTGAACCCTTAATGACTACAAGGAATGGTTAAAGTGGTCTGTGAAACACCTAGAGAAATAATGATTTTAAGCATAATCAGAATGGGGTATTTACAATATGTTTAGCCATTTAGACGTGATTTGCAGCTGAAGAATATATGACACCTCGCTGTACACAGATATTACAGGAAAACTGCATAATAATTGCAAAAGCAGGCAGAGTTAATTGCATTATTTACTATGCTGCATGTATATATGATTTCTTCTTTTTGTTAGCCTGACATCTCCCCTGCTCCCTCAATGCAAGGAGTCAGCCTGGGAAATGTGAAGCAATAATGAAGAAGGCATTGCCTTTGAACATTGCAAACTTACTCCCGCTTCTCTGAATAACTCCACTTGTCCTCCAAAACACATCTGGAAAGGTTTATTCTATGCAGCCTTGTGCTCAGATTCTTCTTTTCACTGTACCAATGAACTGCTCTGTTAGGACATGAAGTTTTGAGTCCTTAAAGGGTGTGTGTGTGTGCTCATTTTATGCATCTTCTCCATTGTCACTCAAAATATTAGTAGAAACCAATCTTACAGCCCTCTCTTCACCAGGTATTCCCTTGGGCCTGGGAGAAGGCCTGAGGTCACCATCTGCTTTTATATGTATCTGTCCAATACGTATATTGGGTTGCCAATGGAACAAATGAGAATTTGTCCTGGGATTGAGCCCACCAAGGGGCATCAAACCCCACTGAGAAAGTACATAGCCGTGTCCCCTGTGTTTAGCTCTCCATTTTCCCTGGAAAAATAAGGAATTATGTTACTCTTTCGTAATCTGAAGCCTGTAATGTGATTAGGGGTTGTGGGCCGTGTTCCAGGGAAATCTTTCTCTGAAATTTTGCAAAAACAATAATAATTCCTGTTACCAATATGCGGTTCCTCAGGGTTCAGTTTAATCCTTTATGCTGCTTAACATCTACATGAAACAGCTGAGTGCGGTTATCTGGAGTTTTGGAGTATGTTGTCAGCAATATCCCAATGACACACAGCTCTATTTCTCCTTTACATCTGCAGGTAAGGCCAGTGGATGTGCTGGACTGTTGTCTTGCCTCAGTAGTGGAATGGATGAGAGCCAACTGAAGCTCAATCCAGTTACTAAGGCACTGTTAAGTGGGCAGTTTTCTAGACTGGGTGGATGAGAGGTTGCCTGCTCTTAATGGGGTTACACTCCCTCTGAATGAGCAGGTATGTAGCTTGGGGGTACTCCTGGATCCTTTGCTGTCACTTTGAGGCTCAGGTGGCCTCAGTGGCACAGAATGCCTTCCGTTAGCTCAGCTGTGCCCCTGTCTGGACAGGGATCGCTTATGTCGTCTATGCACTGGTAACCTCTAGGTTAGGTTATTGCAACACATTATACGCAGGGCTGCCTCTGAAGACAGCTCGGACACTTCAGATGGTACAGAATTCAGCAGCTAGGTTGCTCACCCGGGCAAGACAGTTTGAACATATTGCACCAACCCTGACCTGACTGCACTGGCTGCCAATTACTTTCCAAGCCCAATTCAAAATGTTGGTTTTGAACTATAAATCATTAAATGGCTCAGGATCGCAATACCTCAAGGACTGCCTCTCTCCATATGAACCCACCCAGACTCTGCAGTTATCACCCGAGACACTTCTTTGTGTGCCTCCTCCACAAGAGGTCTGGAGGATGGCAACGGGAGAATGGGTTTTTTCTTTGGTGGCTTCCCATTTGTGGAATCCTCTCCCCAGGGAGACACGTTTCTCTATAACCAGGCCTTTGGCTGATTAACATTCTATGGCCTTTTAAAGGTGTTTGTGGGAGTGGGTTATAGCTTTGTTATTGCTTTATTATGCATTTTGTGTTCTCGTTTTGTATTTTTGTTGTTGTGAACCGCCCTTTTATCTTCAGAAGAATGGCGATATAAAAATTTAATTAATAAAATAATAATAATAATAATATGTAACATTTCCCTTTTCTTACAATTTTATCACTTTTTCTATTTTTTGATTTATTTAGTACACTCCCTACCAGGTATCTTTGTTGGACTGTCGCTTTACCTAATTATAACACGATAAATTTCTTTTTAGGAGGTAGATGCTGTGCATGGAAAGCTACATTATGAATGATTTTTACCAAATCTAAACACTAACAAAAGTTACTCTTGTATTTTCCTATATCAGGAAATAAAGATGGAGGAAGCTATGATCCACACAGGTATCCACACTTTATTATTCTCCTCAGCAGCTTCTTTCCAAATAATTGCATGACCTGGTCCATTTCGACTAATGCCTGTATCCCGCACATTGCGTAGCTTTTGCTGCATGCAAGCGCTAATGATGTTCTGCACCTGGCCACTGGTTTTTACATCTTCCACTGTACATTTAACTTTGCTCACACTGAGACTTCATGCAGCTCATTTTACATTAGTCCTGCTTTAGGAAATTCACTCATCATCCTTGTACGGGGGGCTGGGGGTGAGTGGAAGGCACGGCATAGTTCTCTGAAAGTACTGTATGTTGTTTCATGTTACAATAGCATTGCTCGTGTTCATTGATGCACAATGGCGGGAATGAGACTGCACCCACTGGTCCCACAACATCTACATATTTAGCAAACCTATGGAAGGCATTTCATGCATGTGCAGACATATCTGCAGAAGGCGTCTTCATGCAATTAGGAACCTTGGGACAAGGAGTCTCACCTATACGTAAGTGTCAGGCCCAGAGTCGGCACGGTCAGGCAGAAGCTGGGGCCGCCAGGAATGGCAGCAGTTGCTGGCATCACTTTACACCATTAAGCAAATTGCATACAGCCACTCACCACTTCTGTCCCAAGAATACGGCGCTTGAGTATAAATATATATATAAAAGTAAAAAGGAACCCCTCACTGCTGCCTGGCACACTTACTTGGGGACACCCCCAGGGTGGTCTGGAGGTCAGTGACCACCAGAATATTTCACCTGCCATCAGCCTTGTGCATGAATGCTGAACACATGGACACCAAGGGCACAACCAGTGGGTGCAATCTTGCTCCCTCTCAAGCCATTCGGTTTATACAAAGGGGAATTCATTCAAATCTTTTGTCACTTTTTAAAAATCTATGCCATTCAAATCTTGATTGTTTATAATGACTGAACTGGAAGTAGAAGAGAAAAAGCAAAGTGGGATTCAAAAGCGATGTTTATTGATCCAACAAGTTTTGGATATCATACGGTAAGAAAAGAAGAAACAGCACATCTAAATGTTGGATATTTGTTTCTCTAAATTTCCATGAAGATGGTCCAAATACATTGGGTCAATATTTTATCTCTTTTGATTATGCCAGTTACTTTTTGCTTCTACTTGCCATTCTTTCTTGAGGTTCCCATTTCTGATGCATTTTTCAATGATGGAAGCATTTTTGTTGTTGTTATTTTGGTCTTTTCAGAATGTTTCATTATAAATACACTTACCTTCTTGCTATCGTCAGCAGCAACGAAGCTGATACGGCAATTAAAAATACTTCAGCTCTGCATGTCATATCCCATACAATTGCATAAATGTTGACTTTTAACTCCCCTTATGAATTGGTATTTTGTAAAGTTATAAGTATGTAGGTACTGGCTTTCAAGATTTGGACCTTGATCAGGATGTTCAGCCACTTAGGGCATTTTCACAAGTGATACGAAAAATGTGTTTTTGCATTTCCTGAATCTGTAACCCAAGTGAAAAGTTGCATTGTCACGTATGTAGTCTGAAAGCACCTCATACCGTAGCATTGTTGAAGCCATGGAGATTTGGACATAATCAGAGCCTGGCTAGAAGACCTGTTGGGTAATATGTACTTGAGTGAATCTTCAGAGATGAGGAACCCTGAGAATACTCAAGACTGTTAGAAAAACTTCAGGAAGACATTGGGCCTTACTACATTTGTTTTGAATCAGTAAACTTGAATAATTGTTTATTTACCTGGGGTAGAGTAAAAGATGGCAACAGAAGAGACCTTTGGTACATGGATACCTTACTCTTGTTCTTCAGTAGCCTCTCATTGGCTGCATAGCCCTCATAATTCTGTAGTTGACTTTGCCATTATTGTATAGGACAAACATTTGTTTCCCTTTTGTTATGTGTATGTTGATTCCCTGGGTATCCTCAATGAAGTGTTCTCAGTAATAGTTCTACTCTCTAAATCCACAGGCTTACTTGTGATATACTAGAAGCACCAGTGTTTTCTTATATTGCATTATAGCACCCCCCTTTTCTGATACCACATCATTGCCATCTTTTTAAAGATGAAAATGTACAGTAACTTGGCTATGCACAACAGTTTAGAAACAGTAGTAGGTCATGAAGCATCTTATTGGAACCACAATGTCGTCATAAGTATTTTACTTCATTACTTTATTATTATTGATAGAGTTGGAAAACAAGCAAGGTTCATTGATCCCATATGCACACATTGGATGGTATTCAATGCTGGTCCTACTCAGAGTAGACCCAGTGAAGATAGTAAACACAACTAACTTAAATTCATTAATTTCAGTGGGTCTGCTGTCCATAGAACTTAGTTGAATACCACTCCTGCTTTGATTGTGGGATGCTTCTGACTCCTTTTCTCGATTGTTGCTACTTGGATCAAAGTGCCTTTTCCCCATCTATAAGTAAAATATGGGGTGTTTCACTGTGGGTGTCCCCACACTTTCTTTAAAAGAAAAAATGTGTGATCTTTATCTTTTTCCATAACCAATCGACATGCTGCAGTTATGAAAAAAAGGAGCTACTGAACTGAGTCAGGACAGTGGTAGCAAACACAATCAATACTGAACTTTAGTCTAATTACAGTTTCATTTCTTCTCTTTTAGCAGAGGACAGTTATGGCATGGATGGGAAGGCTAAGTTGCCAATCTTCATGGAAAATGTCAACTGGCAAGGACTGGAAGATTTGTACAGTGTGAATGAAAGTTTATACGAAGCCAGAAATGACTACAGACTTAGTCCTAACGACTGGACAAATTACTTGAAGGATGTAGATAGGATCTTTGCACTGCTGAACAGTTACTCTGAGCAAAATGGAAGAGCAAAGACTCAGGCTACTTATGCCAGTGGGTACTTGGATGAATCATCCACACCATTTGCCTTGCTAGATATGAGCTCTGCTGAATCAGACGAAGGTTCAAGTTGGTTGACAGCCCAAGAGGCCCAGCCTATTATGCCTACAGATTTGGGGACACTGGCTTTGAGCTCTATTATGTTAAGCCAGGAGAGCAAACCTGAATTAAGCAATGATATTCCTGCAAACGTGAGTCCAAACCTACCACACTGGAATAGTCACCAAGCCGACGCGTGGCTGGAGACCAAAGAACCAGTTCGTATTGAAACAGATTTCAGTGGGAATGACTTGACAGAGCTTGAGTCTAGCCATAGCTTCACCTTACAACCCAGTAACATTCTTCAGAAGGACTCAGCCCAAGACAGTGACTCCGCAGAAGATATTTTTGAAGAGCAAATCTATCTTCCCATGAATGCAGGGGCAATCCACCAGTTCATCATGCAGCATAAAACTGAGAGGGCGTTGAAAAAAAGGGAACATTTTCCAAATGCTTCACAGCGTCTAAGTGTAGAAGGCAGTGCCTCATCTCCACTCTCCTCAGATTAGATTGTGGTAAACCACACATTCTTTCTTCTTTATTAATTAGTTGGCAAATAGTAGTAGTTATGACAACTGACATTCCAAATTTTGCTACTGTTAACTTTTTTTAGCAAAATGAGACCTTGATATGTGCTCTGCATACACATACACAAACTCTTAAAGTGTAACTGAAGGAGCCAGAGTTCCAGTGTTAAAAAGAAAGTCACATTGCAGTGATACACTGATTTTCTGCAGTATAAAGGCACCTGCAAATTAGTCTTTTGAGTCATTTGTCTTCTTGTTACGCAAATGGCTCACCACAAATGAATGTTTCTGTCCACTTAAGCTCCCTGAATCATGGTTTTTTTTTTAATTAACCACTGAAATTTCATACTGATAAGAGTAAAATTATATTGCACTTTTATCATCTGTGTGCCATAGCCTTTATTAATCTGGTACATGTTCTTAGTTTTGCTAAATAGTGTGTAATTGCAACAAAATAAAGTAGGTTGGTAGCATAAGCAATATGCAGCATGGATTATGAAAACCAATTATCTGAACATTGAGCAGAAAGCAATGTTTGGTTTTAAGCCTCTATGCTCAAATTGATTTTATGGTAATTTTTCCTCAGAAAGAAGCAGCTAACAAAAGATGTAATAGAGAAGGTGTTATATTTTCAGATTTCAATGTATAAGGAAACTAATAAGTAATTAAGGTTTTCAAATTTTCGATTTCTTTTGCTTGAAAGGAAGCTTAATTTTCATTAGGCAAAGACAAGCCTTGATGTGCTCGGAAACTACTCAGATAAGTTTTAGAGTTTAGAACGGGGGAGGCTAATCTGTGTTCTGCCATATGTTACTGGACTCCAACTCTCCTCAGTCCCAGCCAACATGGCCAAGGGTCAGAGATGTTGTGTGGTGAAGTCCAAATCTGGAGGACCATGGGTCAGCTACCTCTGTTTGTAACTGAACTCTCATCCAAAGAAGGGGACTGGTTTATGCAAAAATGTGCCTATACAAATATGCCACTGGCAGTGTTTCATACCAGCATGTTCAGTAAGCATTTTTTAGGAAGGGTATAGTGGAGAGTCACTCAGATTTTTACTCATCCCAATGGGAGACTACACAACTGTGAGGCCTTCTCTCTATGTAGTCATATGAATGCTGGATTATAGCCATACATCTTAATGCAGAGGCTTCTCAAACACAGGAAATCTCCAAGGTGCCTGTGGAATAGACAAGGGCTTCTCCAGTGACTTCAAAAAGATGGAAAAGCACCATCTCCCATACGACCCACATTACTTAATGGATTGGACTGCTTTAGAACAAAACAGCTGAATGCAAAAAATTGGTAACCATAGATTTAGAAGACACGGAAGGTACGTAACTGCAGACAAACTCTTGAGTATAAGTTCGTTGCTTGATTTTGCCAAACATTTTTAGAGGTTCTTTTGAACCACAACATTTGAATTATAAAATACAGCAAAGTGGTATTTCTGTGTTATTTGATCTATAGGAGAGTACATGTCTTTATGTGTGGTAATGGAAATAGGGTTTAAAAAGTATTTGTTTTAAATAACACAGGTTAAAATTGACAATTGCGTGTTCCTGGTGCTCAGTAGGCTTTTTAATAATTTTCAGGAAAAGCTTGTGATGGACTCTGTAAAGTTGTTGACATTAACTAGGTGTTTAATCATGTGTGTGTCATGAGCGGAATGACCGAACAAACGTATTTATGGGCATGAATGATGCTGTTTGTATATAGAGTGTCCATTATTAGACTTTAAACTGTGTTCTTGTAAAAAAAAAATTATATATTCTGCAATACTTTTATAGAACAATTCTGACTTCGGTGAAGTCTAGAAGCAATATTTCTTGAAATAAAGAGTTCCTGTACCTGTTTCATAGTAAAAAAAAAAAAATTTGAGTGAAACCAAAAATTCATAAGGCTAACGTAGCAAATGTTTCCATACTTTCAAACGTCAATTACTGAAGACAAAGTATTAAGTAAACTTTACATTGGTGTTAAGGTAAGCTAATAGTGAAGACCACTCACTATGCTCAGTTGTGAGTTGGACACTTTTACTGTATGTTTATGGGCAATAGTTACACAGTAATAGTATAATTTGTAGAATGCCAATTTAGTTAAAGTATTATGAAATCTCTGAAAACATCTACTGATGACAAGGTAGGTTCAGAATTGGGATTCCGGCTTATATTCCAGCATAGCCGACCAAAATCTTTAAATTTGATAATTAATAGGTTTATGCAGATTTGAGTTAATTCTATGTGGGACTTCTAAATAACCATTTTAAATAACCGTTCAATGCTTCTATAGAATCCTAGTTGGACAGAACAATAAAAACAACTAGTTTTTATTGTGGTAGAAAAGTCTGCCACTATTTAGGACTGGAATAAACTCAGTAGTGTGAGACAGGCTAGCAATAAAGGCATCACTTATTTCAATTTTCACTCTTACAGCTACTAAATAATATAGGACACTTCTTTCACATGCCTCAGAAGGCAGAAAATTGTTTGCTGTTCCTTACCAGCCATTGGATGTCACTGTGACACTACTGAACAGCCTGCTCTGCTGCAGTACACACACAGCCTCTGCAAATATGTGGGCATCTTTCCTAATATTTTTAAATAGTCAAAACCACCAGCATAATGAAGTCTGGTGGCCCTGATCTCTGCATTTTATAAACTAGTAGGTTGGGTTTTGTTTTTTGTCATTTAGGTAACAGTTCCACATTGCACCTACTGATGACCGAAATTTATGTGGAGTTTAATCGGCTCAGCAAAAGGGGGAAAACTCATTAAAATTGAGTTTCACATTTTGTAATGCATCAGTTCCTGAACAAGCACAATTCCCAAAAACAACATTTACATCCTGTTACAGAGGAGACTTCTGCACCAATCAACTTCACTAGATGAGAGCACATAGCTATAATTTAGATGGGCAGATGAAAGCAATGTGGTGGGAGTGGCATCTGTACTTTACTCATTTGACAACAATTAATTATACATAATTCCATGTGGTAAGGGGCTGGAGGAGGAACTCCCCCCCCCAAAAAAATAGAGCCTTTATAATAGTTAGAAATTTTCATCACTAACTCCTTTTATTGTTCTGTATATGCTTAGACTTTGCCATTCTAGAGAAGGGGATAGAGAGAACCTGTGGCTCACCACATGTCATGCCTCCCATCTGCCCCATCAGTCTCAGTGGGTACCAGCCACCCACCAGCCACCTACTGCTCCATCCTGCGACCGAGATCCGCAAACCCACACATTCAAGGTTGGGAATGTACAGCAACACAACACACTGACAAGCCATTTTTATTTCAAAATGTTGAAGTATCCAAGGGGTTCACTTGCAAAGAGATGTTTACAACAAATTTTGCCCATAATGTTTATTTTACAGGACCTTGCACATAGCTTTGGAAAACTGTTATTTGTTCCATGGACGTCTTAGTAAAAGTCTTCACTAAAAAGAAACCTACTGTATCCATCAAATTGCATTTTTGTTACCACAGGCACAGCAGCTAAACACTTTCCCGTTGGACACATTAAAAAAACAAACCATTTATGCAGTATAATCTTTTTCACTAGCTTGCTCCCTTGATTAATACCATATATTTCTTTTCAGGAACACTGTTTAGCACTACGGAAATGGGTCTCCATGAGTCCAAGTGAAGCTTATTGCCTCTTCCCCATGTTTCATTTTTAAAAAGTTTTGATTTAGCATTGCAATTTAGTTTAAGCCAGGAATCTTGGGTTTAAAACAAAACCAGCATCATAATCCATGGTTTGTAGTCAGCTTATGATGAAACTTTGCAGAATTTAAAAATGAAACAAGGGGAGGAGAGGGGCACACCATTGCATGCAAGTACAACCAGCGGCAATGTCCCTTTTGCCTGGAAGAGAGAGAAGTAGCCAAGTATTTAAAAAGCTAACAGCGATTGAAAATTGCATATTTTTGAAGTATTTCTAGTTAAGTTAATCCCTGCAATTCTCCTCTCAGGTAGAATTACTACATATTTCCAGTAAGCCTCAAACATATGTGGTTACTGCACAGCTTTGCTAACTGCTCTGTTCAGCAGCAAAGTACTACCTTTTTTAAAGTTCAGAAGCCAAAAGGTATAGTTTGACTGTCTCCAGTGACACTAGCGCCATATTCATTCAGTATTAACCTGACCAAATGATTGTGGGGGCTATTTAGAAGGAATATCAAGTGACCAATATATGTGTTTTATGTCTGCCACAGAAACCTTGAAAACTTGCCTATCACATCTGTTTAGCAAAACTGAAGCACAGTGTCTTTACTATCCTTTTCCTGAATTTTCAGGAACATTTTCAGATCAACAGAGAATGAGTAACAGTTGATGCTTCATGCCTAAAGTACCTAAAGATATTGGTTTAAATTTTGTACTACTTCAGGCAAGCAACCAACATGTGGAGCAGAAGTGTGTGCCCAACCTACCAATAATTATGTGCACTTTTGTAGACAACAATAAGAATTTCAGAAGGCAAGCACATGCAGCTATTTAAACTTGTATGAAATATTCTCATGCCAGAGAAAGAATTACTTCATCACATTAGCACCAGGGCAGTATGTATCTAGTTCAAAAGGTAATCCTGTTGCATCTTTCATTATTTTCTCTACTAAAAGGGGGTGGGGAGCTTTGGAAGTGTTCAGTCACAGCACTCCTAGAACAAGTCCTGGCCTTACACCCTGTGTTTTATGACAATGTATTGCAGGATACAAGAGTAGTAACGCACACTATAAATACATAAATGACACAATGATCTGAAATAAATAAGCTCAGACTAATGCAGTACGTTGGAGGCAACTTTGGATAACATTTCAGATTTCAAGGGTGTAAAACCAACACTGATAATTGTAGAAAGAAGAAGAACTTGAAGATTTTGAGGCAATATTAGGTTTGTATAAATATGCTTAATGCTACAACTATAAACATGTATTTACATTAATATTTACGGCTCTCTACTTCCATTTACACTATATACAATGTTATCAAAATATTTAAAACTTAACTGTTGGAGGGGGGAGGTTCAATGTAATTGAAGTATTACATTGCTCCCCTAAAAGACTTGTCCCCCTTCTTCCACATCTGAAAGGGGTGGCATCAAAGAAGACCAATAAAAGAACAGTAATGTGAAGCAATTAAGTTGTATGACCAGACCTCCTGCTACCGCTTTCAACAATCACAGTGACAGTGAAGGTCTCTTGAGCATGAATCTTCACAGACATGCACACCACTTGGAAAATGCTGACTGAAGGGCAATTTACCCTTTGACTTGAAACCTGCATTTTCAACACATTTCCTTGAAATACAGGTCTACTGCTGGTTCATATGCAACCCTGGCTCCCTGCAAACCACAAAATCAGAAGCCAGCTTCATGAACATGAGTGCCTCCTCAACCTTTCAGAACCACAGTGCCTCTGATAATCCATTGCCATCACTAACTATGCTTCCACATTACATGTTCATCAATGCAAACTGGGTTTTGAAGATCTGCACTGCATATGCACAATGCCATAGCAACCACTAGCAGCATTTATATGCGCATTAACTCACATGCTTCTTACTTTCTCTCACAGTATTTCCCTTAATGCTTTCTTCTGCTAGAAATGTGGCCTGAAACATTTGTCCTTTTCATATTTCCTCTTTGTAATGCCTAGAACCTCTGACAACTGCATCCACAAAGTGGGATTACAACATCCCACTGCATGCACAGAATTCCCTGTACAGCTCTTTAACTGCAAGAAGGAAAACCATCACAACAGAAATCCTTCATGACTTCAAATACCTTGATACAATAACAGCACAGCCTGTAGTACTTCCAAGACATAAACGACAATCTCAGCGAACACTCAGAAGCCTTTTTCATCTCACTGGGAATATACTACATAGACTATCTGGGAATTACACCCCCACAAAAGCGAATACATAACAAAAGAAATTTGATAAATTTAAATCGAACGAAACAAGAAAACCTGGAACTTTGGATCAAACTATATACAACACTTAGCTGTGTGATTCTTTCCATCAACAGTTTTAAAATATATAAAGTAAAAAAATAACCAAGTTAAATGGAGGAAGAGCAGGCACAGCTGCTTAACTCTTCCTTCTTGCTATATGCCCACTCAGAAATCCACTGCCCTTCCAAGCTATTGCCCCACCTATCAGGAAAAGACAAGAGGGAGAACAGCATGAGAGAAGCTGAAGGGTGTAATCTTTGAGTAAAGATGGGAAAGCATTAAGCATCTTGTCCTAGTGACAGTGCTCTACTCTAGACTACCTCTGGTTGGTTGGCACACAAAAAACCACCCAACTGTAAGATGGAAGAATCACACAACTATTATATATGTAGCTTTTGAATCTCCATACCTTTCTCCATACCTTGGAACCTATGTACACATGTATCCTCTAATACTGCAGCAAGGGGAGATCAGCTCTGGCTGTCCTACAGCCAAGCATCGCTTGCCCAACAATTCACCCTTGGGGAATTGGAAAGAATTCAGTGCGCGTTACAGCAGGCCACATGGCAAAACAGGCATTTAATTGCACTATCACATACTCAGAATGACACTTGGTGCATGATGAGATATGTGAATGGCGATCTGTTCATTTGACAAAATAAGCAAACCACTGTGCAATTCCACCAGCTATAATTAACGTGAGATTCTTCTCAAATTGCCACAACCCCAAAAGGTCATCCTTTTTGTGTGTGTCCATTCATTCCAAGATAGCTTGGGTGTGGAATTGGTGAAAGCAGTATTAGAGTATCTGTGGCAGATTATCTCCTTGTTGCAAGAATATACAAATACCGAGCTGCTCTTTATGCACATATTTAAAACACTTTAATATTACTACGGATTAATACTAAAATTACTGGTGGTTATAATTCTCTGTGCTAAACTAAAAAATACTACATCGTCATGCTAGAATTAAATGAATTGAACAGGTTTAAACTATTATGCCTTAGAATTTCAGACCATACCCAGTGTATTTAACTGTTCTATGGTTTCAAGTACTCTTTATTTAAAATATAACAAAAATGCCCTCTTTTCTAATTCAGATGATTTGAGAAATTTGGAGGGAAAATAGATACACAGAACAAAAAAGTTATCCAATCCAAGTTGCATAGCTGAGACTGCTTTTAGTTGTGCTTTGAAACGGAAGTCAAAATAAATACTTACTCCTCCCCAGTCCAGGAGTTGTGGATGCATTACCTTACTTGTTTTGTAACTTTGGATATTCATTTCTGTCAATCTTGAGTTCTGCACTTTTTAACACTTGCCTGGAACTTGGGGATTTAACAGACACAGCTGAAATACTTACAAACATGTTTTAAAACTCCCTTCCCAAAAAGGGAAGAAAGAGCTACCTGGGTTGTTTTGAGGTTTCCAGCCCTCAGACAGGTCATGGCTCTGTGCATTAAGCTTTGTTGGTTTGTTATCTGTTGCAGATCAGGTTAAGAAAAAGAAGGCACGGGTGTTTCCAAAGGCCCCATACTTAAAAACTGACCAACAAACCAAATTTGAGGTTACCAAAGGGCTCTATATCTCAGGAGTGGGTACTTCTGAAACCTTTTCATCTGGGGCATTTATTGCTTCTGTAAGGGGGCCAGGATAGGTCTGCGCTATGTAATGCATCCCTAGTGACGGACCGGCATCTTCAGTATGTTCGCCTTGAGAGCTAAAAGTGGGGCAGGATCTAGTCCGTGCATAGTTTTGCTGAGCTCCGGTGTTCCCCACCACCTCACTCACTGTGTTGATAGATGAGCCCCTCCACATCTGCCTTTGCAGCTTCTCTTCTTTGTATTTAATGGAGTACCAGGCAAGGAAAATGAACAGGAATCCAACACATTTTAGGCCAGCAGCCAGACCAAAGTAGACGAAACGAAACGATGTCACATCGTATTCCCAACATGAGCCTTGCACACCACACTCCTGTTGCCACAGCATGCAGGTCGTGTCAATGACAGCTCCAAAATAAATTGGAGTGGGAATGTATGCTGAAATAAACAGGAAGATTAAGTTTAATTGACTCCCAGATTAAAACAGTTAATATACAATTGCATAATAAAACCGGTTTGCTTTGCAAAGGCCAAAATACTTCGCAAAATACACATACCTAAAGTTTAAGAAGGGGCAAAAGATCTTGTGGGTGATATTTACCAATAAGTGGGTTCAAATGTAGCAAAGCAACTTACTCAGCTGGGTTCCAAGCCAAAACTAGTGTCTCAAATTTAACTCCATCCAATTACGTATTTTTACAATGATTTTCCTAAATAATATGATCTGAAGCAGTAAGTTACCCCTACATGACTACACTTACCAAGGGTTCTTAATAAAACAAACTGCATCCCAAGTGCAAAAGGCCTCTCACCATCTTCCACAGACCTAAAAAAGACATATGGTATTTTAAAGCCTTAAACTGCAAGGCATATTTAGTAATACCTTCAGTTTCTCTTAATTAAAAATAAAATCCTTATTGAGAATAAGTTGAGAGTGTGAGTCCACATATTAGTAAACAAAAAAAGCATTCACAGAGTTAAGTGCAAACACGGCAGTTAATAGACTCAAATCCAAAGGTTCACATAAAGTAATTTAAGTGAGGAAGCAAACTAAAAAGCTTTGCATCCTGATTGAATCAACTTTTTTGTCAGGCTTTGTTTTCTATCCCCATTAAATTGCCTCTCCATCCTACTTTGGAGAGCTCAGGGCAAACAAGAATTTGGAAGCCAAAGGCAGCAAAGGACTCACTTTTGTTTCCTCTGTGATATCTGTATTCCTTTTATGACTTTTATTCTGTTTCTACTAAATTGTATCATTTGATGAATGTAATAAATGGACTGAATTTATCCAGAAAGAAAAGTAGCTTCCATGCTACTTCTAGGACCTAGGTCATCTTAGAAGTATTGTGTCAAACCAGCTGAGAAGATCACAGATCATCTTCACCACTTCTTCAACCCATTAAAATTATTTTTTTAAAAAGGAATTCACCATATACATTCTGAACTAGTGAGGTCAAATAAAGCAGCGGATCCACATCTTCCCGACTGAATCCCCTCCTAGATTGTTTATTAAGTGGTTTCATCTGCAATGGCCCACTCCTACCGTGTCCCTCTCTCACACTTTATCTTCAAGTGCCTCTGTGAACTGGGTGCATATACCGGTAACTAAAATATATCAAAGGGGTCACCTCGATATCTATTATCATATAAATGAGGATAAGGCATATCCTGTTGAAGATGACACAGACCCCCAGAACCTTGTAACAGCATACTATCCCTCTAATAAAACTGTAATAATTCAGGCACCTCTCACCTGAGTGTTACTATGATTGCTGATGGCTGGGCACATGCTGTGATGAGCGTAACAATGAAGAGAAAAATGAGGAATGGAATGAGTGTATTGCAGGTTCGATTACACTTCCCAGACACAGCATAACCATTCTCATTGAGATATGTTTTGACGATCACCACTCTCAGCTGACTGCGCTGTCCAACTGTCGGTGGTGTAATAACTTGTCTGCTTTGGACACAGGCACATTCTGTATAATTTCTTATCTGTGGAACATCAAAGACAAGGAGCATCAAATGCTAAGGTTTCTTGTTTGTATTTTATGCTTCCATTGAATTGGCACAATGCGCTAGCTAGGGGGAAAGTGAAAGTGACTTATTGATCTTATGTTGTCTTATAACGCTAAGGAAGGGGCCAGGTATTTATAGGAAAGAATCAGTGCAAATGATTAAGCACTCCCCCCTTCCACCTCCTATTCTCTCCTAAAAAACAACACCTGCACACACCTGTTACCTACACAAATGCAGGTTTGAAACGTGCTTGCAGAGGTAAATTGGAGTTCCATCCTATATAATCATGCAGTTCCTTGTGGGCTAGGACAAGGTTCCCAAACTGGTCTGTGGACCACACGTGATCAGCAAGCTTCATTTGTGCGGTCTGTGGCATGCCTGCATTAAACATTCATTTTGATTTTTAACTGTATTTTTACAGTGCTTATTGCTTATATGGAATTCAAATTGTAATGCAATAAAATAAAATCCAATAAATAAAAGGAGCAATAAAAATGCAGGCAGCATCCAGCACAGCCCATTACAATTGCCACAACAAGCAGAAAAACCATTGAGTGGTCCTCCAAGACCCTCAACATTTTTGAAGAGCTCCATGAAGGGAAAAGTTTCGGAAATACTGGGCTAGAAGTAATGAGCTGCTAAAGACTTTAGAGTCTAAGAGAAGTCAGTGCAGAAATCAAAGCAAAAGAAGTTAGTTCTTTAAACACACTATGGTGGGTCTGGCAGGAGAGGTTAGGACAAAGTAGAGTTATGTAATATTAGAGCTGGGCAGCACAAGCGGGAAATCAGGCCAGGTGTAGAGCTGGATGACCGAGTAGGATAGTTAAACAAGGATATAGCACTGAGCAACTTGGGGGGAGTAGCAGATTACACAACCATTTAGCTAGAACAACCTTCTCCAACCTTGCTTCCCCCCAGATGTTGTTGGGACTACAACCCCCACCATCCCTGGCCATTGGCCATGTGAGCTGGGAATGATGGGGGCTGTAGCCCAGTAACATCTAGGAGAAACCAGGGTTGGAGATGACTGAGTTACAGCTACTGATTGGCTAGTGTGGGGCAGGCTAGCAGCTTCCCTGAAAAAGATTTGCTGGTGGGTGTTTAATCAGTATAGCTCGCAAAATCCAAATGTACTGCCTCCCTGAGTGGAAACACCCACCCTTTCTGTGTGTTCTAAAAAGAGCACTAACACATCTTCAGTTAGTTATGGAAGGAAGGAGACCCTCCCCTTTTAGAAGAACAGGATCTTAAGGCAGAAAGACTATAATAGCAATTGGATTTAAGGAATGCCTGAGGTTAGATCATTTGAAGAACAGAAGCCCTCCTTGGCTGTGAAAGCACAAAAAGGTTTTGCAAATCTTGTAAGCTGAATATTACGTCTGAAGAAGAAGGTCTCCTATTTCAGTCGAAGATATTTTTCCATGCTTAAGGCTGGGGATCTCATTCAGTAGAGGAGCAACTGTCATTTTCTGTTAAGCTATATGTCAGTATCTTTAGGAACTTTCCTTATGTCAAGTCAGATCATTGGTCTATCTAGATTAGTAGTGTCTGGACTGACTAGCAGTGGCTCTTTGGGGTTTCAGCATATACCAGGGGTTTAATCTGGGACTTTCTGCCAGAAAAGCGTGTGCTCTGCTGTTGAGCTAATGCCTGTCTCATGAGTGAGTGGTTTGGGGATGGGTAGCATTGAAAATGGAAGAAAGGGGTAATGACCTTACTTGCTTAAGTGTTTTTCTGCATGGCATGAGAAGCAGAGTTTGTGTACTTGTGGATATCCTTACCCCTGTGCTATGATTTCCACTGCTGATGCAACCAGCCAGACAAGGGTTGAAATATGTGATTCCATCTGACCCACACACAGGTTCATATTCATGGATTTTGCAGCCACAGTTGACGTTACAGCTCCCAGTGAGATTCCTATGTGCCATGGTGAGTGTAGGACTACAGAAAAAGGAGATTACAGTACGCATTAGGTGAAGAAAATGTTAAATAGTTATAGCTGTAAGACCAGGGGAACCACCCTGAGACCTGCGTGTGTAGGGCAGCATATAAAAGAAGAAGAAGAAGAATACTACCATTTGTCAAACGAAAAGCGACTTGTGAGATGTGCCCTGCCCCATTTTCACTAGAAGTCCTGCCTCCTTTTAGGACAGGTTTAGGATTCCCCACAAATGTGATATTTTGGAGTGCTGCATTGTGGGTCTGATTACACCATTTAAGATCAGACTTGCCTGCCTCTTGTATCAGCAACAGCAAATATTAGAACTTATCAACAATATTTCTCAAACAGAAATGCTGATTGCACTTTTGTGTTCTTTCTGTTTATTGGTTGGGCGTGACTGGAGCTCCTAAGGTTTTGGGGTCATATGGGGACGATGACTTGAAACACAATCCATGGGGTCATGGGCAACAAGACAAGCATCCAAATGGATCACAACCCACCCCAAAAACAATGTTTAGGGTGGCAAAATCGCACTTTGAGGGGGCAGGAATCCTACAAGAGGCAGGATATCAAATAAAGGAGGTGGGGCACCTGTCACTTTTAGTTTGCTCCTTTATTCTGAAATATTCCCGCATTGGCACAGATACTTTAGAAATTGTTTTCTCCAGTCATACAATTACTAATCTATGATACGGCCATTTTTATGTAGGTGGATCCACATTTTATGTGGCACTGCAGGGACACTATAGAGTTCACTGCACGTACACAGCAGTTATATGAAGGGAAGACATGGGGCCCCATACATGGACTGAAATTCTCTGTCCACTGTGTATTTGGACATGCGCATCTTCACACTTTGCTTTTACACAGCATCACATGTAGATTGGTGCTTGATGCAGTAAGATGCAAATGAGCTCTTAGTTACTACTGATAGAGGAGAAGAGCTCATGCTTCTACCCTTGAACAAAAGGGGTCTGGTGGCCGTCCATCTAGATGGAGTTTAGACCATTTTCAATATGCCAAATCTTGATTAAGATCATTTCTGATTTCAAAACCATTCAGATACACATCTTGCTTAAACTGACTAAATAATAAAAGTTCCTAACTATATAGTTGTTATTGTTTCAGTTCTGTTGCCTGCATATAACCATGCAAATTAATTGAATAATAATTATTATTATTATTATTATTTAGTATTTATACCCCATCCATCCAGCTGGGGTTCCCCAGCCACTCTGGGCAGCTCCCAACAGAATATTAAAAACCACATCTGTCCCTCAAAACATCTGTTTAGTAAGCATACATACCTGCATAGCAGAAAATGAAAATTCCAGTCATCTATTATTGCATAAGTTAGTAGGAAAGTACCATAAATATCAATAAAAAGGATACAGCACAGGTTTCCATAGAAACCTGGACTTGGCCCAGCAAGACAGCTTATAAATATTTAAATAAAATGAATAAATAAGACTTGTAAGAGTCTGAGTATCTTTGCCTTTTAAAATGATCTTTAATCATTATAGTTATATTGTGCCCCAGTGAGCTAATATTACTCTTATGTATAATGCTACCTTCTATAGGTTTTTCTACCCAATGTATTTATGTACTTTTAAATTATCTGATTTTTAAAAATACATTTTATTAAAGGTATTCTTCAGCTATCACTGCATTTTCTAATTACTGTATTTATAGTACTGGGCTAAAGTATTTGCTTCAGTCAATTATACCAGAGGCAAGACTAAGTTTTGCAGTAGAAGAAAACAAAAAGGGTGCTTCTTTTGTCTGCAGCAGAAATTCTATTGAATATTCATGACCAACACTGAAAAGACATCACTGACCAAAGCTCACTGCGAAGCTCTCAACAAACAAATAACATTCTGCAAAACATAAAAGCTTTTTGAAAGCTGATTATATTTACACATGTCTTTTATGAACAGTTCGATACTGTTTGAATAAATAAGCAGTGAACTCAAATAAGAACACAGCACTGAGAAATTTTTGAGTCATCATTTTGTTTTATGGTGAGCACTGGATTTTGAAGCATTACTTAGCTCTCATTGGGGGAAGGGGGACCAAAAAGGTGAATTAGATTTCTAAACGAAGCGTTGTTCACCTTCAGTGTTACTCAGGAATTTGAAAAACAGCTCTACGTTTTAAGCAGTGACAGTGAACGCAACTGCCACATAAGGAGTGGAAAAACCCTTAGGGTTATTTCAAAGATGGTGTGTTTTTATTTTTCAAAATAGGATGAAAATGATGAAAAGCAACAGTAGCCTTTATCCAATCAAGTGTGTGACCAAAAGATGTTCACGCGAGGGGAACTCCTTGTTCCTCTTCTCCACACAGCCCTCCTGACCCCCCCAAAAAACCCCACATTCCTGAAGGTTGGGGGATTCTCCAGAGGCTAGAGTAGAAGTGGGAAATTTGGGGTGGGGGGAAAGGCCAAGCTTCACTCATGCAAGCCTCCCTCTACCTGATTTTCCCCAATTCCCTTCTCCAGTTTCAGCTCTTCCAGGCCTTTCCTGAGAGTCCGCAGCAATTTGGGAGACTTCTGGGGGTGGACGAAGAGAGCTTTCCATTGCATCATAAGCTCAAGGGGATACAGCCCTATATTTGGGGAGATGGACCCCCCAAGAGTGATGAGTGCGACTACGCCTAATACATTGTAAGCATGCAATTCATAGAAGGAAGCTCCTTAAGCAGCGATTAGCTACAACTCCCTATGGAGTGGATTTGCAAAATGTACGGAATGGTCCCAAGTGCTTTGAGGAGATGCCGTCCCTCAAAAGCACAGTTGCCCAGCGTACGTAGTGAAAAATGTAGGAAACTGCCAACTGTCTGCAGCGCGCCAGACGTGGCTCCTCTCTCTCGCAGAAAGCATGCTGCCACAGATGGTCAAAAAGAGGGAGCCACGAGATTGCAATTTGGACAAGGAGGGCAGGGAAATGTGACTTCTAGAGCTGCTGGGGCTGTTAGTTGAGGGAAACTGCCCCCCCACAAGCTCTGAGAGAGAAAGAGAAACGACATTCCTGCTCTCTGAGGAGACACAGGAAGTGCCAAGCTCCTGGCCCAATCACTCTAAAATGAACTCCACCAGAATCCCAAAAGCCCAACTGCAAACACCGCAACACCACCACTACCTCCTCATCCACAATCGGGACGAAGGGAGACAAACGAGTACAAACACCCTAACACACAGGCAAAAAACTAATTACAATCACCCAGAAAAAAAGACAGAGGAGAGGAACACTGAAGGCTAGAATAAAATAAGGAAATTCCCCTCAGACAGCCCTCCTATCGAAGTAGTGGATTATCTGAGTCAAGTTCTGGAGACTACTCTGCTTCAGTTACTTTCTGCAAAGATACTAAAATATTCACCAACTCATCCTTGAGCTGCATTTCAAATCTGTAGCATGTAGATTACAGTCCCCCAGACCAATACAAATGAAACAGACACAAAGTCCAAAATATTAATACATTTAATTTGCTGTGCCTTAAAGGAGCCTACATAACGAAGGAGGCAGAAAAAACTGAATTGTTGCTGTGATTGATCTTCGCTTCAAATTACTGATCAAGGTGAAGAGAGAAGGAACTGAAGCTGTTGAGCCTGGCACTTTAAGAAGTGGAGTAATGACTGATTTCTGGCTGCCATTTGGAACATTTTGTGAACTCCTTCAGGCTTGTCATATAGCAGTCAGATACAGCTGCAGCCAGCACAAACAACAACGTGAATGTATCCAGCTTGTAAACAACAGACCCCTCACTAATGAATTTACTCGTGAACAACTCACTGTTGCCACTGCTCTTTTTATTTTTCCATTTATACTCAACGCAATGAAGACTAGCCTGTTTGTCTGATATAAGAATGATCCTTTTGGATCAAATGAAGGGCCACTAGCTCTATCATCCTATTCCAAAAGTGTCCAGACTAAGGGTTTGGGGAATCCTGCAAACAGGACTCAAAAGCTTCTTGGGCTCTTCTATCCCCCTGGCCCCATCTTCCTCACTGTAGAAAAATATTCTTACTTGGCATTCAATGCTAATGCATGTTTTAATCCCCCATCTTTCTTTAATTACCTGTATTTCTCATTTGAACATAGGTTTGAATACTCTGCATTTGAATACTCAAGCACTTCATCTTGATTTACAATTTATTGTACCTTTTGTGCTTCAGTTATTAACAATAATGCATTAAAAACTTAATAAAAATACTTTTAGATCAATGAAGGGCAACAAAGGATTGCCAATGTCTGTCCCACACACATACACACACACAACAGGAACTGAAATGCAGAGGCACGGGAACCTGAATGTTCCAATTGAATATCATAACCAATGTCTACTTTCTCCACAGCATAGATAATATTATAAACCTCTAACTACGCCCCTACTTAGCTGTCTAAAAAACAACCTTCAGGCACAATGGTCTAGCTCCCAATATCTATCCTAAGATATAATACACAGAAAGTCCTGGAGTTTTCAGATGATAATGGGAAATTGTGGCATATCAACGTAGGACTGAGTGTCTCAACATAAATTTACAGAATATCCTTTCAGCCTTTCAGTAGTTTCCCAACTTTTGCAACCAAGTGCAAAATCTAAGAGTAAGAAACACAAAGGAATATTAATGTTTTTCCCAAGCTGAAAGCTGTGTTTTTACACTGAACCATCAAAACTGTAGTTACCCTTCCTATTACACTGGCATCATAGTTTTAGGATACATACTGCTGCCGAAAAGCAAATCTTTTTGTAGCATTTGTTTATGTCAGAAGGTTTTAAAGAGAAGGTTCTGCTTCTGGTCCTGTGCATAAGAAATAAATACATTTACTAGAATTTATAGAGCACCTACAGCTGTGTTACAGCTGTGAAAGGAGAAACAAGACCCTTCTCTTAAGAGTTTAAAACCTAAAACAGAGGATTAAAAAGGATATGATAGGCAAATGTGAAAACATGTGAATATGAGAATGTAAGAGCGCTGCTGGAGCAGACCATCCAGCCCAGTACCCTGTTTCCAACTGTGGCTAGACAAGGAAGCCCACAAGCAGGACATGAAGGTCACAGCATCATTTCTCTGACTCCAGGACTAACTTGTGGCACAGCTCCCCTTCTCTCTCCAGCATCCCCTTTGAATGGGTGGGTGCAGGGAATTGGGGAACTGGTTGGTGTCCTTTTAGTCCCCTTTAAGCTCCTTATCTTCCTAGCTGCCTGATTTATATTTATACCCAGGCATGGCACTGTGGCAATACATTAATTATACATGAGTGACAAATGCCCTTTAAACATTTCCCTGTACCAGGGATTAGGATCGGTTTCCAGTCTGGAGACCATAGGCCTAAATAAATTCTTTCTTCACATATACTTTGGGACCTGTAAATCCGAACAGCAGCACTCACTCCCAATGTCCCTGGGATCTCAATGTCACTGATTATTATGGTGTTTATATTTCCTGCTCCCTGTTGTTCCTGTTGCTAGTCACATGCTACACCCTGATGGCTCCTCCAGGTGCCTCAGAATTGGAAAAGCCTGCAGGAACTCAGGAGCTGTGGCATTAGTTAGCAGCTATCTTGACAATGCATGCCCCATAAGGTTGCAGGCTTCTGTCCCTCCACTTACCCCACCCTCTCTCTGAGTGTCCTAGTGCCTGCAGAATTTTGCTGAACACTTCTGTTTTCACACTGTTTCTAATTTGGTGGAACCTACCATACAAGACCTGGATGTCAATGACTGCCTGGTCTCCAACATCCCAAAGTCTGTGAATCAAAGATGGGGCCTAGTGATGTCACGAGGTGGCTAACTCCTGAGTGGGAGGAAAGGCCAGCAAAGGGGCACCCCGCCGCCCTGCGGAGGCTTTGCGCAGCCGTCCCGAAGCTGGAACAGCGAGACGGAGGGCTGCGCAGCGCCCCGTCTCGCTGTTTTGGCTTCGGGCTGCTGCCTGCTATCCGCAAGCCTTCTGAGCCCGGCAGGAACTCCCGCGGGCTCCGCAGGCTTGCGGAGAGCTGCCCGAAGCCCAGGGTGCACAGCGCCGCGCTCCCCGGGCTTCGGGCTGCAGGCAGCTGTCCGCAAGCCTGCGGAGCCTGGCGGGAGTCTGCGGAGCCTGGCACACCGACCCCTCTCACTCTCCAGGCTTCAGCGAAAGCCTGCATTCGCTCCATAGGACGCACACACTTTCCCCCTTCTACGTCCTATAGAGCGAAAAATGCGGTAATTTCTAATCCCTTGCCTTACCTGAACTGTAAACCCTTCAATAATGTGGCCGTCTGTGAGAATCCTGCTTAGCAACTACATGCTTCTTTACTTCCAGAAATAACAAGCAAGTCCATTGACTAATATTGGCCACAAAAATGCCTTTTTAATAAAACTACCATTAGAGGAAAGCACATACTAGACTTTCCCCTTGACCTAACACAACAAGCCATTTCTCAAAAGATGCAGTAGAAATTGAGAAATCTTTCTAGGGGGAAATACATTTCAGCACGGCCTTTGAAAGAAAAACACAAACAACAGCTGTCAACATGCCAGAGTCAAACTTCAAATCAGTTTATTGAACCGTTTTATAACTACAAGCCATAAAACCTTATTTCCCCTGATTTCTCATTATTATAGCAGAATGTGTTCCAGCCAACTCACCATTAGCATATAGGCACAATTATGGCCTCATAATGCAAATGATATACATTAAGATATATTACTGAGGATAAAGTCTGAATATCAAAATGTATTGCTACTCATAGAATTATAGAGTTGGAGGAGATTTTGCGCAGCCTAGCTAATAAAACTCCCTGCTTGGTACAGGAAATCCAGAATTAGAGCATCCCCAACAAAAGGCTATCCAGTCTCTGCTTAAAGGCCTCGAGCAAAAGTGAGTCTACTGTCTCTCAAGGTCAGAGGTCCTCAAACTTTTTAAACAGGGGGCCAGTTCACTGTCCCTCAGACACTGTTGGTGGCCGGGCTATAGTTTGAAAAAAAATATGAACAAATTCCTATGCACACTGCACATATTGTATTTGTGGTGCACAAAAAACAGGAAAAACAAAACAATATTTACAATATACTTTAAAGGCATTGAACATGGTGACATCATGGGCACTAGCCAATTTGCTCTGTTCTGCCAGAAATGTAAGAATCTCCTTCTGCAGAACGTGAACATTTTCAACAAGATATATTTGGATTAAATGCAGTGCAGTTGCTCTAAGGGTGAAGACACTGGAAGAGACAGCACAGGCAGGGCATAGCCATCAGGACTAGTAGCTGTTGATAGTCCAATCCAGCAACTTCCACAGTTTAACTTGGTGCAGTGTGCATGTGGTTTCCGTGGGCTTAGAAGTATGTGGTGATGGGGGGGCACTTGTGTTACACGCAGGTCTTTGGAGAATAAATTCTGATTGCAAGAAATGGTCAAAGGAGGAACAAAGAAGGGGAGGGCGGATGAGAGGTGTGTGTAAGGGGGGCAGGAGAGGAATGACAGGGTCCACTTAAAGGGAGAGGCTCTTGGAGATTTCTGAAACCCCAACTGTTGGGAGACAAGGGAAGTGACCGGGGAAGGGGACCTCCCTGCCACTTGGCCACAGGCGAAGGCAAAGTCTGCAAGCACTGCTGACCAGAAGGAGAAGCTACAATGGAAGTAGCAGCCCTCGCTGGGATCCCACAGAGAATCTGTGGCATCGGCGTGGGCACTGGCTGTTGCCGGTCAACACTGGCTCTGCTCTGCCAGAGGCAGGCAACGGCCAGCACGAGTCTCTTTCCCCTCAGCGCAAGCAGGTGAAACTCACAGGTTAAGGCTCAGTCACCATCACCGCCCTCAGAGTCCAGGTGACTTTGGCTTGGGGATTTGCAGGAAAGGAAGTGGGTCTCCATGAGGAGATTTCACCCCTCCCATTGCAAGAATCTGCTGATTTTCCAGAGAGGAGGGGGCGGATTGTGCTTGCTACTAATTCCGCTCCAGCCTCACTTCAAAAGGGAGACTGAGTGTTATCTCTGTGTAGATAAGGTCGCTGCAGAAAGCAGCTGTAACACTCAGTGCAGCCCAGCGTCTCCATTTGTATATAGTTTGTATAGTACAGTAGCTGTAGTGAATAAAAGAATATATTCTTTTTTTTAATGATATTTTATTAAAGTTTCAAAAAAAAGATTACAACGGTAATAAGAAAATAGAAAAAAGAAAGCAAATACAAAATACAGAATAGAAAAAAAAGAAAAAAAAGAACGGTTAAAAATAAGTCCATCTTTCAATGTCTTGCCTTTCATTTACTTTCCCTGACCTCCTCACACCTCCCTTTTTTGTATTCCATTTCGAATGGTTAATTCAGCAAATCCTTTCCCTCTTTGTTTTTATCTTAGTTCTTTATCTTAACATATTATAACCTTATATTTTCATCTATTAACAAGTCATTTTTACATACTCCTTTTTAACATTGTTGCTAAAACCGCTTCATTTCATTCCGACATCCTTTTAACATTCATTAATTTTGCAGTGTTTCTGTAAATAGTCCTTAAATCTCTTCCAATCTTCTTCCACCGACTCTTCTCCCTGGTCTCGGATTCTGCCAGTCATTTCCGCCAATTCCATATAGTCCATCACTTTCATCTGCCATTCTTCCAGAGTGGGTAAATCTTGTGTCTTCCAATACTTTGCAATAAGTATTCTTGCTGCTGTTGTGGCGTACATAAAAAAAGTTCTATCCTTCTTTAACACCAATTGGCCGACCATGCCCAGGAGAAAGGCCTCTGGTTTCTTCAAGAAGGTATATTTAAATACCTTTTTCATTTCATTATATATCATCTCCCAGAAAGCCTTAATCCTTGGGCACGTCCACCAAAGGTGAAAGAATGTACCTTCATTTTCTTTACATTTCCAACATTTATTATCGGGCAAATGGTAGATTTTTGCAAGCTTGACTGGTGTCATGTACCACCTATATATCATTTTCATAATATTCTCTCTTAAGGCATTACATGCCGTGAATTTCATACCTGTGGTCCACAACTGTTCCCAGTCAGCAAACATAATGTTATGTCCAACATCCTGTGCCCATTTAATCATAGCAGATTTAACCGTTTCATCCTGAGTATTCCATTTCAACAGCAAGTTATACATTCTTGAAAGTATCTTAGTTTTGGGATCTAGCAGTTCTGTTTCCAATTTTGATTTTTCCACCTGGAAGCCATTTTTTTTGTCCAAATTGTAGGCCTCCCTTATTTGATAATAATGAAGCCAATCTCGCACTTTATCTTTTAGTTTCTCAAAACTCTGCAATTTCAATTTGTCTCCTTCTTGTTCCAGAATTTCCCAATATTTCGGCCATTTGGCCTCCATATTGAGCTTTTTCTGGGCCTTCGCTTCCATCGGTGACAACCACCTTGGGGTTTTATTTTCAAGTAGGTCCTTATATCTTATCCAGACATTAAACAATGCTTTCCTGACAATATGGTTTTTAAATGCTTTGTGTGCTTTAACCTTGTCATGCCACAAATATGCATGCCACCCAAAAACGTTATTAAAACCTTCTAAATCCAAAATGTCTGTGTTCTCAAGAAGCAGCCATTCTTTCAACCAGCAGAATGCTGCTGATTCATAATAGAGTTTAAGGTCTGGCAGGGCAAATCCACCTCTTTCCTTTACATTAGTTAGTATTTTAAATTTTATTCTGGGCTTCTTGCCCTGCCAAACAAATCTAGAAATATCTCTCTGCCACTTCTTGAAACAGTCCATTTTGTCCAAAATTTGCAATGATTGAAACAAAAATAACATTCTTGGCAATACATTCATCTTTATAACAGCAATTCGACCTAACAAGGAAAGCTTCAAATTTGACCATATTTCTAGATCCTTTTTCACTTCTGACCAACATTTCTCATAATTGTCTTTAAATAAATTTAAGTTCTTAGCGGTCATATTAACCCCCAGGTATTTTACTTTCTTAACCAATGTTAAACCTGTCTCCTTCTGAAACCTCTCTTTCTCAATCGGTGTTAAGTTTTTCTCAAGAACCTTAGTTTTTAACTTGTTCAACTTAAATCCTGCCACATGACCAAATTCTTGAATCAATTCTAATACACTTTTAGTACTAGATTCTGGCTCCTGTAACGTCAGAACTAAGTCATCTGCAAAAGCTTTCAATTTGTACTGTTTGGCTCCGACCTGTATACCTTTAATCAAACGGTCCCTTCTGATCATATTTAGCAAAACCTCCAGGGCCGAAATAAAGAGCAATGGGGAAATTGGGCAGCCTTGTTGTGTCCCTTTCTCTATCTTAAATTCCTCTGTCACCACATTGTTAACAATTAGTTTGGCCTTTTGTTCTGAGTAAATTGCACCTATACCGTTTTCAAAGCCTTGACCAACCCCCATCCCCTGAAGATTTTTCTTCATAAAACTCCAAGAAATATTGTCGAAAGCTTTCTCCGCATCTACAAATATTAAGACTGCTTTAGTATTAATATTCACTTGCAGTTTTTCCAAAATATTAATTATATTTCTCGTGTTGTCAGACAAGTGTCTACCCGGGAGAAAGCCAGCTTGGTCTTTATGTATCTCCTCCACTAATACTTTTTTTAATCTTTTAGCCAAAATGTCTGCAAAAATTTTGTAATCCACGTTAAGCAGGGATATGGGGCGGTAGTTCTTAAGTTGTGTCTTTTCAGACTCAGTTTTCGGTATAAGTGTAATATAAGCTTCCTTCCACGACTCTGGCGCTTTTTTCCCCTCCAAAATTTCATTACAAACCTCCTTTAGTGGTTGAATTATCCAATCTTTCAGAGATCTATAGTATTTTGAGGTTAAGCCATCCGGCCCTGGAGATTTGCCCAACTGCATATTCTGGATGGCACCTTCTACCTCCTGTTCTGTAATTTTATGGTTCAACATTAACTTGTTTTCTTGAGAGATTTTTTGTAGTCCATTTGTTTTTAGGAATTGGTCTATATCAAACTCTTTCTGTGGCCCTTGTGTATATAACTGTTTAAAATACCTCTGGAAACATTTTCTAATTTCCACTGGATTCTGAATATTCTTTCCTTCCACTTCCAAGTTAGTAATGGTGTTAAGTTTTTGTCTTTTTTTCATTTGCCAAGCTAACAGTTTTCCACATTTATTAGCCGATTCAAATGTCCTTTGTCTCATCTGTTTAATTTTCCATTCTATTTCCTGATTCATCATTTTCATATATTGGACTTGATATAACTTTATTTCTCTCAGAATCTCTTGTGACTTTGGTTTCGCTCTCAGTTTCTTCTCACCCTCTTTTATTTTTTCCAAAATTTTGTCTTTTTTCTCATTTTTTTCTCATTTTGAGTTCTCTTCTTTATTGCATTCTGTTGAATTAGAAACCCCCTCATAACCGCTTTGCGCTTTGCATATATTCTTCAGCGCTGTCGCCCGAGTGATTTATGCTCTGCTGTACTCTGCTGTGCACGACTGTCTTCTGGAAGTGAGTTTGGTGCTCACAGCTCTGAGTTGTGAGTCCACAGCACTTAGACCTGTTCCTGCAGAAGAAGGTCTCTGGAAGTGCTACCCCAGCTCGCCTGGCCCAGTCGGGGCTGAAGTGGTTGAGCCCAGTCGGTGGCACTGGCTCAAAGGCGAAGCTGACACTCCAGGTAATCTTAACTTTCTTAAGGCAGGCTGTAAATGCACAGGAAAGCGTGATGGCATAACGACTCCCCTTCTCTCCCGTTCCCTGCGATTTGACGGGGAACGGGAGAAGGAAAAGCAAAATGTGGCGCTCAAAACAAATGACTGTCGAGGGAGGGAATAGTTGAGTAAGAAACTGCCTTTGCGCAAGAAAGACGAAGGAAAGGAAACCGGGGAAAGAAAGGGAAGCGAGAGGAGCGGCTTTTCGGTTGAAACTGCCAGGAAGCAAAGTGGGGAGGGCGGGAAGTGCCAAGCGAACCAGGGAAAAGAGGCCGCTTAGTAAGGCGGTGGGAAGAAAGGAGCATGGAATGAGAGAAAACCTCAGGGTTCAGTCCACAACAGCCTCGCAGCTCCTGGGGCTCCTCTGTACCTTGTCAAGCTGGAGCAGCCTCTCTCCCGACCGATGAGGCCTCGCCTTCCCCAGCCCTCTGGACCCACGTGTTCCCTGGCACTGCCCACCATGTTCCTGTGCCACTAAAACTTTGGGCCAAGACCCATTAGATGGCGGCGGGTTCTGCAATTGCCGGGTGGGCCAGGTTCAGGACCCTGGCAGGCCGGATGTGGCCTGCGGACCGTAGTTTGAGGATGCCTGCTCTAGGTAATTGGTTCCACTGTCATACTAGTTTCTCCACTGTCAAACTGCTCTTATTAAGATGTTTCCCCTAATGTTCAAGCAGTTTCTATTCTCTGGCCCAGAGGTTAGGTCTTGGGTGTTTGTCCCAAATATCTAGCATTCTGAGTCAGATCTGTCTTATTGTAAGCCCAGAACAAGAGGCTATTTCTCCATTTTTCTGCCTTTGCTGAACATAGGCATGCACATACAGTCCACAAGGAATTGTAGGACCTCAGGCTGAAAAAGGTTCTCCACACCTGCACAAAAGCTTCAGATTGTGGTTATCTCTCTCCCTCTTCCCCCCCCCCAACTCTCTTTTGATTGCCACATTTAATGTCCTTATGAAATAAGGCAAGTTTACTACCATTATATAAGCAGGATAGCTTTGATGAAGGCATGAATTATTTAGAAAGCCAAAAGATACTTACCCGGTAGTATATGGTATGTTTATCCCCCCTAGATTAATGCTTTCGCATCCAACAATGAACAGTGTTGAAAAGCAGAGCAAAGACACACCACTGCAGATCATTGCCAGCTTTGCAGACTCTCTTGCACTGAGCTTGAGTTTTTTTATAATGTAGCCCCCCAAGACAATACCAACACCAGCGCTTGGAACAATGATCACACCTGATTAAAAGGAAAGAAAATGGTAAAATTAAAACACTTTCTATGCTACAAAGAATGAAAGAATAAAAGGGGGCGGGAAGAGAAAAACCTTCCCTACCAGTGTGGCTGTGAAATTTCTACACTATTTTTATGATAAAACACTTAATATCCCATCCTTAAATTCAAGCAGAACTCTCAGGGTGTCATGCAAAGACAAAACAATATGACCCCATTGCCTAAGGCTGGTTCTCACACCACCAGATGAGGTGATAACTGGGCAATTTCAAGATTGCCCCGCAAACAATGAATCTGCTTAAGATCAGCCTCAGAGGTCCTGTCTGTGGACTCACCATCCAGATCCATCAGAGTGGTCAGAACTAGAGACAGGCCATTTTGGTGGGGGCCCCCATATTTGTGGAATGCCCTCCCTAAAAAGGCGCGCGCACACATATCGTACTGGATTTTATGCAGACCTTTCAAGCAGTTTTTAATGAATATGTGTGCTGCTGTGCATGGTTTTAACCACTACTGCTTTAATGTATTCAGATTGATATTATTCGTGCATGAAGTATACGAAAAATTCTATAGTGATTTTTATTAGCATATGAAGCATATAATAAATTCTATAGTGTTGTATTTATGTACCAGAAGGGGGGGGCAATATACAAATTCTGAAGTAATAGTCTTCCATACAAAATTAAAAATCAGTGCATATAAAAAAACACACACCTAGATATGAAGGAGAGGGAATCTAAGTAGCCTAGCCTTCTCTGTGACATGCTACTTTTTTGGCAGGGTTTTTCTTCTTCATGGAGGAGCATTTCATCATATGTTCATCACCTTAAGTGAAAAGTAGTGCAGTCCAAAACCCAACTTAACCGTCACAGCAATTCTACATGAGAACTTCAGCAAAAAAGTGTCAGAATTTTCACTGCCCTTCAGTTATGTCAAAGGATTAATAAAAGCTTCCTTATGATTTTTCCAGAAGCAGCAGAAACAGCATAAATAGAGCTATTGTTAAATACAAGCAGAAATATTGCTTTGTTTTCATGCTAGGCTGGGAAGGGAAACAGGTCCAAGTGTTGTTAGAAAATATGTGAAATTCAAGAGAATTAAATTAAGATTCTAATTGGGTGATAATTCTTTATTTGGATACAAATGTGGTATAGATTGTAATTCATTTCCTTTTAGATGGGATTTCATGACTAAGGATTATTTTATGGAACTGTCTTGCTGATGCTAGATCTAGTTTTTGAAAAGTCTCAACAGAGAGAGAGAGAAAAAATAGGGGGGGGGAAATGCATCACGGCCTAAAATATTTATATCTATCTATTTATTGCAAGTGGCAAAGCAAAGTCAAAGTAAACACATGGAAGGATGGTAAATTAACTGGATCTGCAAATCAATTACTTCACAATAAGAAATTCTGTACTAGCAAGGTGTTGACTATATGGGAAACAAATAAGAGCCTGAGAAACCAAAGGGCCTACTTTTGGCCTGTTGTTGCATCTCTACAAAATCTCCTCAGAATTTGAGAGCTCCTTTCCCTTTGATCTCTTCCCTTCTACCAACTTCTTCCTTGACATTTGAACTTACAGTTATCCCTGCACGTGGAGTTCCTTCTATTTTAAACAAATATTTCATTATTTCTCATGACAATCAAGAATAAGAAACACTATAGTTATTGTGCAAAACTATAAACCAAATGTGCTAAACTCATTTGCTCCCTATATAGGCCCTTCTATTAATGAGCAACTGTACCACTAGAAATAAGTGGTAAACAATTTATAGACTCCAAGAAACAGATTAAAATCAAACTGACAAAACGGACTTTGTAAAGGCCACACGGGAAACAACACATATTCTTTTTGACTATGTACTGTATATGAAATGCAAAGCAATGCATTCTAAAAAGAGCACTTGGTTATGCCATGATTTGCTCAAAGAAGATTCCAAAGTTAAGCATGTGCTAAGCAAGAGTGTCACATGTCATTTTCAAATCTAGTATCTGATTGCTTGCTACTGTGTCACACATAAGTTACTTTCCAAAGACAGCTAAGAATGGATTCTGAATGTGTCAAAGATGCTACTGTATTAAGTGCCCCAAACCAAGAATAGTTTTGAGTCAGCAATATCCAGTTTCTGTCCTTGAGTTGGCGTCAAAAGGTTGCAGCAAAAAGTTTTCCAATATTGCAGAAAATAATAATATACAAATACCTATTATATGGTTTTCACAAGTGGTACTAGGCAATCTTAAACAAGGAAATAGACCCCACTGAGTAGAGTGAGGCTTAAATGTAAGGAAAAAATGGACAGAATTGGGCTGTGAGAAAGACCTTTTTCAAAAATCTAAGTTGATCCAAAAGTATACATCAACTAACCAGTTTCTGTCTCTCTCATTCTTGGGTTGGACATTAGCAATCTCTCATATCAAGCTTAAGGCTTGGTTTACCCTGACTTTATGAGTACACATCTAATACTAGGCAATGATACAATTAAGGCCCTTGGGTATGCCATAAAACACAGAAGCAACATTCGTTAAGAGCCTGAGTAGCTTCTGTACTAATCACATAGAATTACAAGACTGTCAATCAAAACAGCCTTTACTGTATTTTATGTTATAGAATGCACAACTTCCATACCCTGTGGAGGTGTCCATACAGGATTGTCTGCACCAATTTTCTTTATTTCTTTATTTGTACAAAACATCTCTTGGTTACTCCCCTTATACAAATTTATTAAAATATGGAACATTTCAACCAAGTTTCTCCTGCCCCGATAGGAATTCCATGTCAAGGTGCTTCCATTACTTCTCTTTATCTCTTCTAACTACACAGTTTTAACTACCCTTCCTAGACTTCTTCTTTGGCAGTAAATAGAAAGTGTTTTCCCATTCAAGGACTCTAGAGCAGCGAAGTCTTGCCAAGATGCAATTTACATTAGGCTATTTTAGTTTAGCTAAATGGGTCCTTTCTAAGTACATTTATAAACCTTGATAATTATGTTAGCTGGCTTTTTAAAGGAGGCTAAACTAATTCATATAGGATGATCTTGGGAAAGGGTTTAGTGTTTTCAGGTTGATTTTATGATGCAACCTTTTAAAAAATGAATTGTTTTAGCTATGTTTTATGCTGTCTCAATGATAAACTTGGTTTTAATATTTAATGTCTTTTGTAAGCTGTTTTGAGTACGTGGCCAAAAGATGGGAGGGTTTATAAGGCATATTATGATCGCCACCACTGGAACCCCCAAATTCAGAGCAACATCCATTTGATTCTCAGGTGCTGGAAGCAAACATTATGGAATAGCCTTGTTTCCAATTAACTCAGAGGCCTGCAAATAGTCACTGTTGGGAGAAAATAGATGGACCTTTGGGTTGATTCAGCTTGGCAATTGTAATGTTTTAATGCCTTTACATGGAAATTCATACAAGAGCTATATAGATTTAAATAACCATACTAATAGCTTCAGTTATTGCTGAGATGAAAAATGAGTAAAGATATGGACAGGCCATTTGACCAATGAATGACCTGCAAGCAAGAGAGTGAGACATGCTGAAAGAGCAGTAAAGTTCACTCTTAAGCAATCAATAGCAATCTAACAGGTCAGGACAACCTTTTGATGGTGCTGGCATTGCCAGAGCAATTTTATTTCCACATGAGAAAACATTATCATACTACAGACACGGCAAATTGCTCATATATAAACAATGGGTACCTATAAGGCCGAATAATTGCAAACTGTAAAACAAACAATTAAAAAGAGCATTGCTGAAACTTTTCTAATAGTTCTCTTTTGCCAGTCACAGAAGAATAATTCTTACAGGTTTCCTGACTGATGGCAATGCCTTACCAGTGTAGATGCTGGCATTAGAAGCTGGGATGCCAAACTGTGACTCGATGAACTTGGGGATGAAGGTAATAAAAGCAGTAACAATGGCACTCTCGGCTGTGTATGACAAACTCACAAAAAGGAATGTCATGTTGCTTAAGATCCTGACAGCTGCTCTTGGAAGTTCTACAAATGACACAAAAATAAAAATAGAAGTATGACTCATGAACTTTATATATACATAATGAATGGAAAACAAAAAGAAAATCAGCCTGCTTTGAACTGGATTTAAAGGAATGGTTACCCATCCAAGACCTCTTCCTGGGGGTTCCACAGTGTGAATACAAAATAATCTCAGCATATGTTAGGGCCTTTCCAACATTCCCAAGTGTGATTCCACAAGTAGAAGTCTTAGGAGTAAATAACTCAGTGACAGACCACCTGCCTCACAGGTAAAAGACTCCAGGTCCAATCTTTGGCATCTCACCCTAAACAGATCGGGTAGATGGTGATGGGAAAAATCTCTGTCAAAAATCCTGGAGAGACAGTCAGAGTGGACATACTGGACTAGACTGACTCAGCATAAGCTAGGATCAGATGTCCAAGTCTCAGGAATTGTAACTGTAGAACTAAATAAACAATCCCGTTTGGCAGGCCTTGGTTATAATGAACAGCAGGGTACAGCCCAACATTATATGGATTTCAAAAGTTCCTTTTGATATGACTCTGGTTGTACAGAAGCTACTGCAGTATGGCTCCTTCATATGTGGGTCAGGAAGTGGTTATAAATGAGCCCATGCTGCAGCTCATTCCTATCTGAACAATACTCCTGGAAATGGGGGCAAAGTTAGCCTACGGTAGAGGCAGGATGTGTGCTCATCATATTATCCAAGTGACATGGGAAGGGGTTCTGCTACTGTGGTTCCCACGCTACCATGAAAAAAGGAACTGAGTGTAGAGACAGGAAGAGCATAGTGAGGACCGCTCAGTATGCCTTATCTGAAATCCTCCAGTCCTCAACCTCATAGGGACATTTTGCAGGGCCGATGTTTCAGCAACTGTCTTACATTTAAAAGTGCCAAGAAGAAAGAGACCGGCCAAGCAGGCTATAAATGAGCAACACAGACCACAAGAGACGATAGGGGGAAACTACAACAGCAAACACCCTCCTCTGCAACCTCCACTACTTCTCTCCTCACCACAAACACAATCATATCCCTAACTTTTCATATCACTGCAATTGACATAATTGTTGGAAGCATTTCAATTTGCCAGAGAGAACAATCCTCTTCCTGAGCACTGTTCTACCAACACCCGACCCCTGAGCCTCTTGTGGGGACATAAGAGGGAGGAGAGGGGAGATCATTCCACTTTGCAGCATAGCCTGACCATTTTCAGGTCAACTTGGCCAAACAGCCAATAAGGGTGATTTCTCCCCCAACGTTTGTAATGAATACTTTTAATAGGGGCCAAGGAGAAGCATTACAGCAAGCCCTGGGGAATTAAAGTGGAGGTGGATGCAGCAATTTTTCATTTAAAATAATGAAGACATATAGCAGTCACTGCAAAAATTCAGCAGAATGCTACTCTGCAACTTTTCCTGACACACAGTCATTTAGAGGACAATGCTGAAAGTCTTATTTCCAGAAGACTTGCTCAGATTTGAACTACGCAAAAGAGAATGGTTGAGGAACTGCATCACAAAGTTTAGATGTGAAGAAAGCCAAAACTAAAAAAATGGCATGAAGCACATTTTCTTATAGCCAATTAAATCTGCTGAATTGCTAACTGAGCAATTATGACACTGCAATGTCAAAGAAAAAGGTGACATTTTCAAAGGTGAATATGAAACTGTACTGATATGCCAAGAAATGATGGTGCAGTTTAATGACAATGCCACAACTAGGTCACCAAATGGTGCTAGAATTATATTACAGGCCACAAAAGGTTGGGGGGGGGGGAGTTAATACTACAGGTCGGTCACATTGGAAACCAACTATAAAGCAAGCCCAGATTTTAAAGCAACTTCAAACCAACCATGGTTGAAAATCCTGGTTTCTTTGGATTTCCCTGCTCAAAGACTAGTTATTTAGCGACTTCATGATTTAATTGTGACTCATACAAAAGGAAGGAGTGAAGAGGTTGTATGCACTGGCAAAAAGCTTATTCATACATTGTTGAGCCACTATTGGATGACCCTAAATCAGCCTCTATGTACCCCTTTGTGTCTTATTTTCTGCCCCATATGCTTATGGGCTTTGAATGCCCAATAAGAGTAGTTTAAATAGGATATTATATATATTATTTCTGTTCCTAGTACCACCAACTATAATATATTACTTTTGCAGTGTCTTAAAACAGAAATTGTTTCAATTACATTAATGTATAGACAGAATTAAACTGGAGAAAAATGAAGGCAATTGTACATTTGCCCAAGAGCAGATAACATATAATTCCTTTGCTTTCCCAATTTGTATAACAATGACTAAATCTTTACATACAGGGCAAGCTGGTTCTGTTCTCTGCTCTGGAAGTTATATTTGATATCTGAACACATTGAGTTGGATCCAGACTCACTAAAATCAATGGGACTTAAGTTGGTTGTGGCAAAGAGTGGCTGACACAGCACAAGCCTAACATATCTACTCAGAAGTAAGCTCTACTGAATTCAAAGAGAGTTACCTACTCCCCAGGTAAACAGGATCAGGATTTCAGCCTTAGTCTGGATTCAACCCATTGTATCAATTGCTTGGTGAGATAGCAGTAATTTGCAGCCAAACCTATACATGCCCACTCAAAAGTAAGTAAAGGTAAAGGGACCCCTGACAATTAAGTCCAGTCACGAACAACTTTGAGGTTGCGGTGTTCATCTCGCTTTAAAGGCCGAGGGAGCCGGCATTTGTCCGCTTCCTAAGGCAGTTTTTCCGGGTCATGTGGCCAGCATGACTAAGCCACTTCTGGCAAAACCAGAGCAGTGCACGGAAACACAGTTTACCTTCCCGCCTGAGCAGTACCTATTTATCTACTTGCACTTGATGTGCTTTCGAACTGCTAGGTTGGCAGGAGCAGGGACCGAGCAACGGGAGCTCACCCCATCGCAGGGATTCGAACCGCCGACCTTCCGATCGGCAAGCCCAAGCAGCACAGTGGTTTAACCCACAGCGCCACCCGCAACCCCAAAAGTAAGTACAGTGGTACCTCTGGTTACATACTTACCGTAATTCGTTCTGGAGGTCCGTTCTTAACCTGAAACTGTTCTTAACCTGAAGCACCACTTTAGCTAATGGGGCCTCCCGCTGCTGCCGCACGCTTTCTGTTCTCATCCTGAAGCAAAGTTCTTAATCCGAGGTACTATTTCTGAGTTAACAGAGTCTGTAACCTGAAGTGTATGTAACCTGAAGCGCATGTAACCCGAGGTACCACTGTACCAATGCGTTAGAAGGGACTTAACCCCTGGTCACTACACATATAATTGCAACTTCTGGCTACTAAACTTTATACTTTTTTCATGACAAGTTATTAGAATAACTAGCATTGCTCTGCAATTTCTAGTTGGAAGGCACTTTCAGTTTCAGAATTTCCAGTGTCCAGACAATAGTTGTGAATGCAACTAACCCACACCTCATTTGAATGACTGCTTCCTATATTTACCTAAGCACCCGCCAGTTCTCATTTTTAGACAGATGCCAGCATGGAGACCATCTACATGATGAGGAACTAGGGAATCGTGACTGGTGGTGATGACAAAAGCCACCATGCAGAGGCTGTTTCCAGCTTATCTAAGGCAGTAACAAAAACTGTTGGTCATATTTTTACATTCTTCCACAGCTACATAATCCATATGAGGCAACAGAATTGTGGGGCAGGGGAGAGAATGCGGCCACATGATGATTTATGAAGGTGTGGAGGAACACGGCAAATGTCTTGAATGATCCTGACATGCTTTGCACTGACTGCATGTGCCAGGATGTTGTGATTTAGCCAACAGCAACTGTGGATTAGCCAGAGATTACAGGTGGTCCTGAGATAGAATACCATATGATACAAAACATTGGTTACTCTCCCATTTCCCAAGTGTACTATTGCCTATTAGCTTTCATTATCAATTTTCAGCAGAAACTAACAGTAATTGTATGATTTTAAACCTCACCCCAATCTGTTGTTTAAAAAACATATATTACCTCTAACGTTCTTTCCAAATCCCATTGAAGCAGGGACTTCATGGTCTACCTGACTTTTACTGTTTGCTTTTTCTTTTACAATATCATCATCACTTGAAACATCATCAGCGTGCATCTTCTTTTTCTTCTTTTTCTTGTGTCGAGGTGGAAGCTTTTTGGGGAAAGTAAACATTGGAAGTATGACAAAAAGCATTGCAGTGGCACAAAGGAGGAACCCACTCCACCTGAAGTTGAGAGATAAAAAAGAACAATTGCAGCTGAGCTATATGTGTACTGCAACCAGAAACAAAAACTAGTGACTGAGACTGTACAAAGATTCTCTGCATCTTATAAAACAGAAAACATCCAATGTATTTCTAATTATTGTATTTTTCGCTCTATTGGACGCACCGGACCATAGGACGCACTGGACCATAGGAGGGGGAGAATAGGGGGAAAAAATTGTTTTTCTTGTTCTCCCCCTCAAAAACAAGGTGTGTTCAAGAGCAGGCCTTGCCGCTGCCCCCCGAGCTTGTGGGGCTGGCGGTGGGGGGAAGTGCTGCTTTCCCCCACCGCCAGCCTCAAAGATCCCTGAAGCCTTTGGAGCGCAGCTGCACTCCAAAGGATTGAGGCTTTGGGGACATCCTTAGTAGCCTCCGCAGGGCGGCGGGGTGCCTTCACCCCGCCGCCCTGCGGAGGCTTTGCGCAGCCTTCCCGAAGCTGGAACAGCGAGACGGAGGGCTGCGCAGCGCCCCATCTCACTGTTTTGGCTTCAGGGACAGCCTTTCAAGCCTCGACAGGGCGGCGGGGTGAAGGCACCTCGCTGCCCTGCGGAGGCTTTGCGCAGCCATCCCGAAGCTGGAACAGCGAGACGGAGGGCTGCGCAGCGCCCCGTCTCGCTGTTTTGGCTTTAGGGACAGCAGGCTCCTGTCCGCAAGCCTTCTGAGCCCGGCGGGAACTCCTGCCGGGCTCCACAGGCTTGCGGAGAGCTGCCTGAAGCCCAGGGTGCACAGCGCCGCGCTCCCCGGGCTTTGGGCTGCAGGCAGCTGTCTGCAAGCCTGCAGAGCCTGGCGGGAGATCCCGCCGGGCTCCGCAGGCTTGCGGATAGCTTCCTGAAGCCTGGAACACAAGAGGGGTCGGTGCGCACCGACCCCTCTCACTCTCCAGGCTTCAGCGAAAGCCTGCATTCGCTCCAGAGGACACAAACACTTTTCCCCTTCATTTTTGGAGGGGAAAAGTTGTGTCCTATAGAGCGAAAAATCCTATAGAGTCACATGGTGACTAAAATTAAAAAACTGGCATACAAGTAAGAGTCACAACTAGAATCAGAAAGAAACAAACAGCCTGGTCTGCACATAACATTAAAGTGCAGTTTATTAACTATGGTTTATTAAGCTATGTGTGAACCCAACCAAGCAGCTTAACTAGGATTTTTGTACTGCCAAATCATGAACTGGCTTCTAAGAGACTGACAAAGCTTGGTTTGCTTTAACTATAATTTGGCATTAAGTATGAATCCATCACCCTTATTTAACCACAGCTTGTTTGGCCATCCCATCACAGGTGTTCACCAAAGTGTAAAGCCATGAGGCAAGAGCAGCTAGAAAGCAAACCAAATGAGTCATGGTTTATTTGATTGTTTGTTTAAAAAACCATAGCTTAAAGTTTAATCCATAAACAAACCACGGCTTCATATAATGTGCGAATCAAGCCAGTATATGATACAAAATGAATTTCTATTAAATCAACAAAAACTAGGGGACAGAATATCAATCAAGTAGGCAAATAGCACTTGCAGTATAAACCCAAATAAGTTTGAAATGAATGTTAAGGCAGACAGCAGGTGTCTATTTCAGCAGCGAATTAAGCATGTCCTCCTCAGCATTTAGTAGGAAACTAAATGTTTTTATGTGGGACGCGGGTGGCGCTGTGGGTTAAACCACAGAGCCTAGGACTTGCTGATCGAAAGGTCGGCGGTTCGAATCCCCGCGGCGGGGTGAGCTCCCGTCGTTCGGTCCCAGCTCCTGCCCACCTAGCAGTTCGAAAGCACCCCTAAGTGCAAGTAGATAAATAGGGACCGCTTTCTAGCGGGAAGGTAAACGGTGTTTCCGTGTGCGGTGCTGGTGCTGGCTCACCAGATGCAGCTTCGTCATGCTGGCCACGTGATCCAGAAGTGTCTTCGGACAGCGCCGGCTCCCGGCCTCTTGAGCGAGATGAGCGTGCAACCCTAGAGTCGGTCACGACTGGCCCTGACGGGCAGGGGTACCTTTACCTTTACCTTTAAATGTTTTTATAGACCCACTGTAAGCTTTGTACATTTGTAACACACTAGAAGACAGTAATTCAATCAAGATCTCTTAATGTCGGGAAATTAATTCCCCACTCACCAGACAGCACAACCCCAAAACTGATCCCACCCGCTGCCCATTGCTGCAGACTATGTGTTCAATGTAACAGTTCAGACCCAAACACTAGCCTATTCCAAGGCTAGATAACATACATTCTGGTCATTGTGACCTATCAGTTATGTGACCACTGATGCAATTTTTTCCTCATCTCTTTTGTCTCTAGTTACTAAGCTAAATTTGGCTCTCAAACTTCAGTTGCATTCCAGTTCAGTCAGAGTTTTCTTTTTAACTGTATGGTTGATGTATAGCAACCAGACAGCCATTCTGAAAGAAAATATTTTCTGGAGCAAAAGCTTTGCAGAACTGGATGCTGACATGGACTCGGTATTATTCTGCCCTAATATTCTATTCTGTGTGTGGTTCACATGGGTTACCTTACTCTACCTGTGTTAGATTTTCCAGAATGAATATATACCGGTAGAGAGGGATGGAGACCTCCCACATTCCTAGGTCACCAGCTGCTGGCCATTAAGTAGCTGAGTGTACCATCTGCAGAACACCAATTAAGGAGCATCTGGTAGAAATAAGAAGCCATAGGCTTTATGGCTACTCAGTGCCTTGTAAATGTGCCTAATTATAGCACAGCACCCAGTTATTTCTGGCAGATGTTTGGCACTGAATGTCTGGAAAATCTAAGGCCATATTTCTTTAAGATCACCACTATTATTGTCATGGTTAGATTGTTCATGGTTAGATTGTTAACTCCCTTCCCTGTGACTCTCATATAATTATTGCTGCTCCTTTAATGTCGTTGCAGCTATTTCTAACGCACTTGCTGCTAAAACTAAACAGTGCTTTGTCAACTTGGCTATCTCAGCGAACAGCAAGAAGAAATTAGGGTGCTAAAGTTGTTAACACTAATCAGATATCATCATGGTCAGTACCTGGATGGAAGAATGTTTGATACATCTATAGGAAGCTACTCTGTGCTCCCAACAGAAGGGGAATGTGATTAATTGAGATTAATTAATCTGAAAATGCACTGCTACAGCATGGGCTGCTTGGCAAGCGAAACACAAGTAAGAATTGTCCTGTTGGTTCTAACCAAAAGGTCTATCTACTCCAGCATCTCTGGGAAACTCACAAGCAGGGCATAAAGGTGATGCCCATCTCTGTTGTTTGCGCCTGGCAACTTACGTTTAAAGTCCATTTAGCTATCTTGCCCACAAATCTGCATAAATCTTTTATTGTGACAACCCCTCTGTTGCTCAAGTAGACATGTTAGAGCATCAAAATTTGTGCCGGTACAATGTCTCACAACAGCAAGCTATAAAATGAGAATGCATGACTAATTATGCAAAATGAATTATTCTCACATATTAACTCCTATATAGTTGGAAGTGCAGAAGTATAGCTGGATATTGGCATAGAAACACACACACATACTCCAGGAAGGGAATCTAAAGGCTTTGCTGCAAATGCTAAAGTACTTGGTTTTTAAAAACCTTTTTAACTTTGAATATTTATTCATAGTTCTACATGTACAACTAGCAAACAACAGAAGAAAATAAGTGACAAACCAGCAATCAATCTGGTTAAACAATCCACAGATGCATCACGCACTGCAGTTACTCTAAACTCAGAACCGCCAAGGACACGGTCAAATGTTAAGCTGCTTTAACCACCTTCAAAAAAATGCTATTAGCTGGATCATGAATCCAATGTCAATGGTCATTCTCATGCATAACAGACATATGGCTGCAACTTACCAGTTACCGATGAAACGAGGGTCACTCTGGTCAATATAAACAGTACTTCTAGGATCCACATAAAACCCAATAAGAACTCCGCCTAATAAATATCCTGCTGCTGGACCAAGTGCTCCCATTACATACATGATGGCTGAAAAAAGAAAAGCAAAAGCCAACCCAGGACATGTCAAAATATACCATATTACAGACATTACAATATTAAAGCAGAATGCTAAAGTAATAAAAGATTTCACAGACAGAAAGAAAAGGAAGACGAGTGCTTTCCTACGATTTTGCATACTCTAAGGGCAGCCACTCCTGGCTTTTTCTACAGTTCCTATTGTTTCTCCCACATCAAACATCCACCCCCTTGCAACCACATACAGGATTGCCTTCTAAAAAGCAAGTTCCATTCCTGCTGCATGCTAATGAATGGTAGCATCGTACCTTTTTAACACTTCTAACTTTAAACAGCTAGATATTTCAGGGTATTTTCTCATTCCTTATTTTCAGAATAAGGAAAAACTATTTGCAGTGTCTGATTATTGACATATAAGCAAGTGGAGTAGGTAGACAACAGGGGAGGGAACAGACTGTGCTGGGGGGGGGGAGTGTCCTTTTACATGAGGCTTGAGCTTTTTTCTGGCAAGGGTCCTTGGGAAGGCGAAGGATGGAGCCAGAATTCCAGGCAGGGGCCATGTGGGACAGAACCACCTTGGCAGACTGGGGCAGAGGCACGGGGATGGCATGCAGAATGCACTGTGCTGTATGGAACAAGCCCTTCTTGAGATGTAATACTCTGAACTCTCTCTAGAGTAGACCCAGGTTATAAATATGCATATCTTTTGGGGAATACCTGATTTGCACCCAAATCATCTGCATTTACCACTGGAATGTGCAGCAGCTATTTAGTCTAAACAGACATTACAGAGCATTTATTTAGTAATGCTGAAGACAAGTTTCACAGTTAGCAGAAATACTGTACTGTATTACAAAGATAAAAATAACAAATACAGGCTATATTCCATTAGAGATGGGAATGCTGCCTAAAACTTAAAAATTATTATGAAGATACTGTATGCGGTCCTCCGTTTCTGTAAATATATCTTACTGGCAATACAAATATTAAACACCCTGACCCTTAAAATAATGTACTTAACTCTTCAATGCATAAATGGAAATTAGGAAGTGGTCCCCTCCATTAACAAGTTACCAATCCCCACTGTGGTGAAATGTGATCCTGAATAGTCAGGCAATTGTGGTAAGATATGGAAAGTGAAACTAAAACTAGGACTGAAGCACACTAAGGTGGGCTGTTCTAGTCACTTTTAGACAATAAAAATGCCTGCCATTCATTAAGTACCCACTATGAAATTTTAAGTAGCTAATGAAGAAGAGTTCCTAGCCTAAAACTTATTTACAATTGTATATAGGAATATATATTTGCCTATTAATATAGAACTAGTGGGGAGCGTCAGGCACTACCCATGATTTTTTAGAAAGCAACATAAAATGGTTTCTCCCCCCTTAATTAATAGTGTAATTTGTGAGTTTGGACCTATCACACCAAAAAATGACTGAAGTCATGCACCAAAGTCATATTTCAGTCCATGATTTCATCCTTAGAACTTTGTGAGGCTGAAAGATAGAGACCAGTCCAAGTTCAGCCAATGAGGATCATAGTCTAGTATGCATTTGAACCCCAATCTCCTTCATCCTAGTCTGACACTTTAACCACTGCACCATACTGGCCTGTGGGCTTGTAAAGAATCTCAAATGCTGTACCATAATTAGTTTGAATTAATGAGGAAGGAAGTTGGGCAGAGCTGTCCAAAACCTTGATTTCTAGGGGGTTTGGTTGAAGTGGGGGTGTCCACTGGCCCACTGATTAGGAGCACTTGAATGCCCCTGCCTAAATAGCAAGTGGACAGACACTACCATTGGTAGGCATGCCACTGGTGGTAGTTTCACTGCACCAGCCTGGTCCAGGGAGCTAGTGCAAAAAGAGACCTTCTGCCCCCTGCAAGACCTTCTGCCCTACTGGGTTCAAGTGGTGGTGCTCTGACCATGTCACTCTATCAAGTCCTATGTGAACAATGACCATTGGGTAAGTTTTAGCATCCTACCTAACTCAACTTTTATTTTTTTTACAATTAATATAGCGGATATTGTCTTTAAAACTTCTTAAGTGAAGCACCATTCCTATGTTATAAATTAATCATAGTTCCTGTCTTGTGGTAACAGTGCTATTTTTGAAGCTTCAGACTTACATTAGTATAACTGAAGAGTGCTTCCAAAGGAGGTGGCTGCTTTTAAAAGCAACAACTAGGGAAACAAACTTGGATTCACTTTCTGTTGTCTTGCCAAACTTAATTCACCCAGACCTTATGGAGTCTGCATAGATCTCACTCAAAATCACAATTAAAGCTCTCCAAAGATTAGCAATGTCTAGGAAGCAGTCAGATTATTCCCCCCAATGCAGAATAAATTATATATTGTACTGCGTATCATTTATAACAACTGAAATATCTTCTACAACACAAAAAAAGATGTTATTTTCCCCAATACTAAGAAAATAAGCACAAATTATCAACTATTATCAACAGAGGTGTCTGGCAGAAGGTTAAGGACACATGAAAAAAATACCTGTGAAATTCACTGTCACATATAGGGTTGATCAGCTGCTTAAACAAGCTTTAGAAAAGGATCAGACTCAAGTCTTCATCAGCCATTCTTAATTTGTATCCATGGAGGAGGTTGGGACAACATGCACTGACCCAGCACTCCTGACCTTTCCCCATTAAGTGGTTATGTCTGAAGCGGGGTTGTTAGTGCATTTGACCAAATGTACTTACAGTTTTCCCCACAGTCAAAAACCCTGAAGCATCAGAATTCACAACACACTGAGGATTTACAGTTCAGCTGAACAAACCAACTTTAGGTCAGCAACCTGCCCTTAAGAGAAAGTTGGACCGCGCAGGAGCAGTGCATGTGATCCCTCCACAACCCCCATGGAAAACAATTAAGAATGTCTGGTGGTTACAAGTACAGTAATGGAGAAAAGGTCTACCAGAAGCTATTATGTGTGATAACCTACTGGAATTTCTAGGTTCAAAAACAACACATCTCTGCATTCCAGATGCTTGGGACAAACAACAGAGAAGGCCATCATGCTTGTGAGTTTGCAGGGGAGTATGGCTGGTTGCTATTAGAAAGAAATAACGGGTTTTCACATGTACCTTACTTATTTTCATATGGCAAGATTCATATCAACCACATTATGGAAAACATTGACTTCTGAACATTTTCCAGCACATTAATCTTACCACATGGAATGGATTTAAAGACCTTTTAAACAGCAGCACAAAGCAGACCTTTTCCACGCCAAAATACCTAGAATAATAATCATCAGCATTTAGACTCACTTTTTTTTCCTTGCTGTTTTCCTTACAACAATCCTGTAAGGTAAGTCCCTACCAATTGGGGAGTGGAAGGAGGGAGACAGAGAGGCATGCCTAAGGCATCTGGTGAGTTTATGATAGCGATGGTATTGGAACCATTGTTCTTGTTTTTATTATGCATTTTGCGATTTTATATTGTGATTTCATGTTGTGAACCGCCCTGAGACATGTTGGTATACGGCAGTACACAAATTTAATAAATAATAATAAAAGACAGCAGAAAATATTCCTTGCACAGATGCCACACTCTAGATTTAAGTTCAACACTCTAGATCTAAGATACAGTTTTAAAAACTAATTAAATAAAAAGGTATTTACATTGCCCTGGAAAAGATAATAAAGATGCCACCAGGAGCCTCTTCGAGAAAGCTTTTCCTTAGATGAGGTGCCACTACCAAGATGTTCCTGGTCTTGGTAAGCCATTGACTGATCAGGCCAAAGGCAGAAATAGCAGAATTCATATTCTTGTGCTCGCCTATTGTTGCTCCCCACAAACTTCTCAAGATGTCCACTAAAGGATATTTAATCTAAAATCCATGTCAGAACTATAATCAGCAAACAAAAATTACAAGGTAATTTTGGTTGGACTAATAAAGATATAACCCTAACACAGATTTTTGTATTTTTTTTATGAGCCCAACACTGCTACTTTCCCTTTTTTGTGAGATACTCACTGTTTTCTTTCCTTCACTTTCATATTGTAGGCGTGTGGACAAAGTCTGTTTTTAGTTTTTGCATAGCACCTTATGGTTTTAGGTGTTGAATAACAATAGTCTATAGATAAAATGTTGTAGAATTTTTGTAAGTAATTCAAATGCACACTCACGTAAGAGGATTCTTGATGTAGAGGAAGGGTGCATGGACTGTGTTCACAGTCCTTATTCTCACTTTCTACACATACTGTGTTCTGCGTAACTTCTGCCTGTGTATGTGCAAACAGGAATTCTGCCTCTTCTTGAGTTCCAAATGTGCCAACAATGTCTATGTACAAAACACCTTGTACACATGTAGTTATTTCAAAAGTGTTGTTAAAAGCCAATTATTTTTTAAGCCAACTAGAAAATAGGGTTTCTTAAAGTTTTCTCTGCAACCAAATATACTCATGTCTATTATGAAAAAATGTTTGATATTTATAAATTAAATATAATTATCCCCTAATAACAATGTCACATTCCAGATAACAATGTACAGTTAATTTAAAAGGCATCTTTGTAACTGTCCTTAAAGAAGCAAAAAAACCCAAGAGTACTAAGCAATACTATAGAAAATATTTCCTAATACTCAGCTCACAGTAATTTGATAAGACAACCATGTTGGTTCCTTTTTTCGGGATATGATCAAAATCTCCTTAAGCTACATGATGAGTTGCTTTTAACTTAGTACATGGAGCTGTGCTCAAGATGTTGCATTAGAAGCGGCTACCACCGCACAAGTAGTCAAACGTATGAATCAGACCTAAGATCTAATATCATAAGACAGTATGAAACTTAGGCCAGATCTCCATCTCTAGCATGTTGGAAGGGACTGTTGGGACTATTCTAAATATTAATTAAGAAAAGACTTCAATAATATGTTGTGGTATTTCCTCTCAAACAAAATTAATCTCATTCAGAATAATGAAGGAAAATAAATGTTACAACAGCAATTAAAACCTAAAGGCCCTCTAGCATTGCTAGTTTCCCAACACATTTTCTATAAACATTCCCAAAATGTCAATATAAATGTAAAAAATATGCACATGTACATAATTTAAAGTCACCAAGTAAGCTCCAGGGAGCTTTCAACAAAGCAATAATGATTTTATTTTTCAGCTGAATACTGTGAATCCATCTAACAGCCCTAATGTCCTATTTCTCTTATTAATTATAATTATACATTTTTAACAAAGTGTTTTTGCCTCTAGAAATAAATCAGATTTTGTCACATGCTTTTTTAAATTTTCAGTTCGCATGAATTAAGTGCAGTAAATTAAATTATCCTGGGTCACAGAAGTATAGCCAGTTGAAAACTGCATTTGCAATCTGTGTTTCCTGACATAAAGCCATAATGTGGGACTAATTAGAAAATAAACTGAAGATCTGTTATCAGATACATCACCACTGCATTTCGCATCACGTTTAGTTTGGTTCTAAGAACTGGTTCACAGGATCCATTCTTGCCTCTTTGATTCCTTCTCACCTTTGTCTTCTCTCTGGCTATCAGCTCTAGTAAGAACGTAAGATGAACCTGCTTGATCAACCCAATGAGCCATCTAGTCCAGCAGACTGTTCTCATAGCGGCCAAAAGCAGGACCCCACTAGCAGTTGATATATACTAAAAATGGTATGAATCTTCACTTGCCTAATACAGTGGTGTGGGATGTAGCACAGGATTCATGGAAGATAAGTGAATCGTAATTTTAATGGTATGAAAGCAAAAAACACCCCCCCAAAAAAATCTAGCTGCAAGTTCTCCATATATACCTCTAATCATGTTCACCATAAAATTCTATTTGCTGCAAGAATAGTTTGCCAAAGTATGAAGAAAGTAACCTCCATTCCCAATTTTTTTATCGCTGTTTGCCAACTGAAATTTACTTGGAATTTCTAAGGAGTGGACAGAGGTATTTTGAGAACTGCAGTTCCGTTTACTGAATTACACTGTTAGGAAGGCGAATGTATTTTAAAAATAGATTCGTGCTTTGAGCGTCCTGGTTTCAATAATTTCAGAAAATATTTCTATTGGTGTTTCCTGTAGGGGGTGACACTGGCTGGGGTTGTTAGAGGCCAATGAAAATCTGTTTGAAACTGTTTTAATAACTGGTGATTTTAACAATGACTGACAACACTATCTCCATCCATGCTATGATCCTTAACTAAATCTTCATATCGGAGTTGATAAACTGACCACAAAACAAATGCCATCAAGTCATTTTTAAGAAAAAGGCAATGACAGGCGCTGGGAGGGAAAGTGAAGTAATTTATTGGGCCCAAGGCAAAATCTAAAGAGAAACAGCAAAAAGCCCTGTGGGACCTTAACAAGGAACAATATTTTTCATAGCATAAGCATTTGCGGGCAACAGACCCCTTTATCAAATGAAGCATTTAAGAAGGTTTATTATATATATGTACAGTCAAGGAAGGCTAGTTGTAAGCACTTAAGGCTAAGACCAGAAAAAATTGAATAGAAGATTGTGATAGGTACTGGAGATAGGTTGTGGGAGTGTCCCAGTCCTAAAAACACCGATGAATTTATGGTTCCATCAGTACTGCTGTCCGTGTAGCTACAAAGCAAAGACTGCACATACTCACACCTACTAGTGTTCAGCTTCCATAACTAGAAACAGCATCAACACAATTGTTTTCTGTCATGTAAAAAACATTAATCGGTATCTCTATTATTAGTCCACGGAAAGCATAATCAAACAACATCAACATCACATATTAAGAGCAGCTTATCCCAGAACATCTTGACACATTTTACCCAGCTTTTAGATGTAAACATCAACCTCTTTACATAGAACTAGTTGGTATATTGCCTTCATATAAGAAGAAAAGTAATTTCAATAATATTTAGTAATATAACAAAAAAATACCATGCAATATCAGATATACTTAAAGTAATGAATCAGGTTTCAGCATTATCTTGCTGAGCAGACAATGGTAGTTGCACTTAGCTGCCATTAAAATTTGGTGTTTTGGAGCAAGGTGTCATCAGTACTCTGGCAGCATGAAGCTTTATTTCTCCAAAACATATGAATCAGGAGAGGCTGTGAAAGATCTGGATCAGTGTCTGAATGCAGTGGTGAACTGGATTCGGAACAATACACTGTGCTTTAATCCTGGCAAGATCAGCAAGTTACCTGTTCCTGATGGGGTCACACTCCATCTGAAGGACCAGGTGAGTAGCTTGGGGGACATCTGAGATTATCTGCAGAAGTGCTGTTGGTTTTGCTTTTTATGGTTTTACACTAGTTGTATTGCTATTGTTTCTAATGGAGGTTTGATCTTATTTTGCATTTTATCAATTCATACTTTTTGTAAACTGCCCAGAGGAGTTTGCTGATGAGCAGTATCAAATTCTAATAAATAAATATTTACATTGTTATGGAATAATGGACACTAGCATGCTTGCCCTCCCAGTGATCCAAACAAACCATCCGCTGCACCAGGTATCAGTAATTGCTACAAAAAACAGACAAATCAAATTTAGAAACATCCTCAACCACTTAAAGCATACTTTGGCAGCAATCCTAAAATGACTTACTAGGGAGCAAGCATCACTGAACATAGTGGGACTTATCAGTATGCACAGCTCTAAGAAACATCTTTCCAGCAGGTCTAGCCTGAACAACTCATGGAGCAAAGTGTCCATCTGGAAATGGTATTGCTGTTGTTGTTATTTAATACTTCGAAGATACTATCAAGTTGTGCTTGCCTGAAGTAAAAGAGAAACCATGCGATTCAAAGAGATTAGATGGAAAAGAAAACTACAGGATATGCCAACTGGGGCCACATACAGGGGTCACATACATGAAGAAGATAATCCATTTAAAACACTTTTGAACACCGAGGTATCCCTTTCATATGTCAAGGACCAGGTTTCTAAGAATTGTTTCCATCTGACTGTATTCTCAGACCCATTAACTTGTCTCACACTGAGGCAAACCTGGAGAGCCACTGCCAGTAAGTAGATAGTACTTCGCTGGATTGACCAATGGTCTGACTTGGTATAAGGCAGCTTCCTATGCCCGTATTAAAAATCAAATTACTACTTCCAGCTACCATTGAAGGTAGAAGTTAAGCCTAAGTCTATGGCTTACTTATTGTTCATCTCCACTTCACCAATCACTTACACTCTTAGCATGATCAGCTTATGCATGGTACGCTAGACTGGCATACCCTTTTACAAAATCAGATTCAAATACGCAAGTCTGTGTAAAATGTTGCTGAACTAATTATGTCTGCTACATTTGCAAACTCTGCATTGCCAATATTTTGCTCATTACTTCTGCAAAATGCCTTTGAGATATTTTGAGCTGGAAAGATGCATAACGTGCTGCATTCTGTTTTTGGTGAATCGGGTTAATTAAAGTCACCATCTGCTGAACTGAAGAAATTGTTAAAGGCAAAATTCTATTTTAACTTTGATGTTCTCTTTTACATAAATGGATGACAGAGGAGATCAAAGTACTGCTGCAGAATATTATTGTACATGCCTGATAGAAGAAACCAGATATCTCCCCTCTATATTCACACTTTAAAATTGCCTAATGTACATTTTTACATATCTTCAGCAACCGCTAAAGCAGTCTATTAATTAAAATGGCCTGGCAAAGCTATTCCTATCACAGAATTATAGTCAGAAGGAGCCTCAAAGAACAGCTTCTTATATTCCTTCATTGTTCCTCGGATTACACTTCTAAGTCCACTGAAATTCCCAATGATTACACCACTACTTGTGTCAGGAATCTGGAAGCGACATTTTGAAATAGTGGGATGCTACAGACCTGCATAAGCAAATGTGGGCTTTATTATTTAATTATTTACTTACCTATTTTTATTTCAACAATTTGTATACCACTTAATTACAGCTGTTTGGGTAAGTGTTGTACCAAACCTCAATTTGCATGTTATTCAGGCCACTTTATTAGACAGCATCTTAAAAAGTAGAGACATCACCTTGCCAACAAAGGTCCGTATAGTAAAAGCTATGGTTTTCCCAGTAGTGATGTATGGAAGTGAGAGCTGGACCATAAAGAAGGCTGATCGTCGAAGAATTGATGCTTTTGAATTATGGTGCTGGAGGAGACTCTTGAGAGTCCCATGGACTGCAAGAAGATCAAACCTATCCATTCTTAAGGAAATCAGCCCTGAGTGCTCACTGGAAGGACAGATCGTGAAGCTGAGGCTCCAATACTTTGGCCACCTCATGAGAAGAGAAGACTCCCTGGAAAAGACCATGATGTTGGGAAAGATGGAGGGCACAAGGAGAAGGGGACGACAGAGGACGAGATGGTTGGATAGTGTCTTCGAAGCTACAAACATGAGTCTGACTAAACTGCGGGAGGCAGTGGAAGGCAGAAGTGCCTGGCGTGCTCTGGTCCATGGGGTCACGAAGAGTCGGACACGACTAAACGACTAAACAACAACAACATTAGGGCCAAAGGCAGACCCTTGTGGTTGCAGGCTAGAGATGGGGAACCTGTGACCCTTCAGATGTTGTCAGACTCCGGCTTCCATCAACCCCGGCCAGGAAGGCTAATGATCAGGGATGAAGGGAGTTGTAGTCCAACAACATCTGGAGGACCACAGGTCCCACATCCCTCGTGTATGAAGTCCTTCAAATAATCTACCCCAAATCATATAGGGCATAAAGAGTAGAACTAGCACTTTAAACTGACCCCCCCAAACTGCTGCTGATGCAAAACTATAATATGATTAAGCATCGTTCTTGAGGCTTCTTCTCTGCCTTTCCCTGAGGACATGAGTTAGCAGAAACTTATTTTTGTTGACACATAGGAAGTAGATCATGTTCAACGGCCAAAAAATTGTACTAGCATTAACATCAACCACAACAATTATTACTATTTTCTGGAATCAACCTTATTTAAATTATTTTTATCCCACATTTCAAAACAGCCTTCCAAATGTAAGTCTTTAAAGTGTAAGGTGTTGCAAGACTCTGTGTTGGTTTTCTACAAGGCCATTGGAACTGAAATTCTAAGGGTGCTTTGCAAAAGCTATTGCCTTCAGTTCGCGAACATTATGAGCCATTAGGGATACAAAAAATGCAGTGATACTTGAAGAGCTCCAATTAAAGAGAGGAATAAGTTATTAAGTTTAAGAAGTGATAATCTGTGAGAGAAAATGCCACAGATGATGTATAAAATATGAAGTATTCTAATATGTATTTTTATTTATGGTCTATATTAGTATGTTGCACTTCATATTTTATCTTTTGTTCTAATTTTTGCAACCTTGCAATCAATTTTGAAGCAAATTTTGAAGCAGCAGAAATACTTTAAAATAAATATGTAACATTTCCATTCTCTTTTAAAAAAAGAACTCTGAACTCTTAGCACTTATTTGTGCTCTGTTGCTGCTTGCCTCACAGAGAGGATTAGCTTGGCAGCATGCATAAGACAAATCAGTGCAAACCATGCAATAGATGACAGCTGACATAGAACACCAGACTGTGACACCATAGCCACCATCTGTTCCTTCAGTCACATTATGTATGCTGTGCTCACATTTTGTATTTTTATGTTGTGAACTGCCCTGTGATCTTTGGATGAAGGGCAGTATACAAATTTAATAAATAATAATAATTTTCATATCAGTGATGCTAAAACATCAAGTTGTACATTGTACTTGGAATCTATTCTACTATTTTTTACTATCACCACCATGATACATCACGCATCCTAAAATTTATGGAAACTTCCAGTTCTGACTTGTTTTTAAAATTTCTGTATGCATCTCTTTCTATACAAAATTACCTTAGTATTCCAGGATAAAGTCAAAAATAAGAACTCTTCTGTGAATCATTCACATTTACTTACATAACATTGTAAAAAGTTATGATTCATTACAATTTAAAAATGAATTTTATCTTTTCATAACAGTTAACTGACTTGTTTCTGTAAGTCACATATGAGAGCTGTTGATGATTAAGGTATATTTGTTCCAACAACAAAAATGTTGACAGAAAAATGTTACTTGAATAAAGCTGATGCTTTGAAAATATTTAACCAGTATTTGGCTGGCCAAAAAGAGATCGTCAAATGGCTAATCAACTGAACCATCCTGTATCAAACCAAGGAATATATAAATACTTTGCTTGATTAGCAGGCAAATGAATATGCCGTTTCAGTTTTTAAAGGGTGGTAATATCCCACAGCTCAGTTACCAAGTATCCGTTTCTTAAAATAACCACCCTGCTTGCTAAGCCAGTTGGACAATCCATCTCAACCAGGCAGAAGCAATGCGTGGCACAGCCCTTCTCAATCTGTATCACTTCAGACTGCCAGTAGGGAACCACATGTCTGAGTACTTCCACCATTATTAAAACATACTAAGCTGTATTATACCAAGACAGACTATTTTGTCAACACAAACTGGCAATGGCTCTCTAGGGTTTCAGACAGGAGTCTCTCTAAACCCTACTTGGAAACACCAAGGATTTAACCTGTGGCCATTTGCTCACAAAGTCTGTGCTCTGCCAGTGAGTTCCAGCCCTTTCCCAAGCTAGTATATTTTACTTGCAGGCAAAAATACAACATGAAAAATGTAAATTTTCCATTTTGGGAATAAGATTCATCATCTTATTCTATGCATTCCCACCTTGCTGTTTATTCCAGTCAGGCTGGAACTGGAGGCTAAAAGCTCCCAATATACTCATTTCCTCACAATGTCCTGCTTGCCTTTCATAACTGTCAAACCCTAAAATTACTGTTTTCATAAGGGAGCCAACAGGGCCAGATGACATTGCTGATGGCCTTGAACTGCTATGTACTGGGCACACATCCATTAAATGCTAGCCAGTCCTTGGCTGTACTACTGCCAACATTTTAAAGCTTCCTCAGGTCCCACAGTGCAGTATTATTCAAATACCTCCCAAAATGGGCTACACAAAAGCAGTGTGTGTGCATGTGCAATTGCCCCACTGCACAGCCCAGAGTGGCTCTCCAGTTACACAATGCAGGAAGCCACCTGGTCCTCCACACCCATTTAAAAGTTCTGGCCTACATCTATCTTCACTCAGAAGCACACACAAAACCCATAGGCTTCATTCATGGAATACTGGAGCACTTGGGTCTCTTTAACCTGAGAAACCTGAATTCAGTGCCAACTTCAGCAATTAATGGCTTGAGCAAGTTCCTAACTCCTCCTCAGTCCCATCAAAAAAGTGGGAGTAATTTTATTTATGTGTTTATATACCTTTATCCACCTTTAAGAACTGCTAGAACCCAGTACTAAGAATTTGTCAAAAATGTACAATTTGCTGCTGAAATGGAATACACAAGATGAAACGGTTAAATCAGCTATGATTAAGTGGGCTCAGGACATTGGTTATAATATTTTGTTTGCTGATTGGGAAAAGTTGTGGACCACCGGGATGAAATTTACGGCATGTAATGCCTTAAGAGAAAATATTATGAAAATGATATATAGGTGGTACATAACCCCAGTCAAGCTTGCAAAGATTTACCATTTGCCTGACAATAAATGTTGGAAATGTAAAGAAACTGAAGGTACATTTTTTCATCTCTGGTGGACTTGCCCGAAGATTAAGGCATTCTGGGAAATGATCTATAATGAACTTAAAAAGGTATTTAAATATACTTTCCCCAAGAAACCAGAGGCCTTTCTCTTGGGTATTGTCGGCCAAGGGGTGTTAAAGACGGATATAACTTTTTTTATGTATGCTACAACAGCAGCTAGAATACTCATCGCGAAGTACTGGAAGACGCAAGAGCTACCCACACTGGAAGAATGGCAGATGAAGGTGATAGACTACATGGGCTTGGCAAAAATGACGAGCAGAATCCGAAACCAGGGAAGAGAAGCAGTGCAAGAAGAATGGAAAAAATTCAAGGACTATTTAAAGAAATACTACAAAATTAATGAAAGTTAGAATGATGTTGGACTGGAAAGCAAATGGTTACTATTAGCAATGGTTAAGACAAGGAGAATAAGGAAGATTAGTTTAAATTTAAATTAAAATAAGGGAAGATTTGCTGAGTAATTGATAAGAAATTGGAATACAGAAATGGGAGGCATGAGGAAGTCGGGGAAGAAAGGCATAAGAAATTAGGATATGAAATGGTACATGTTTTTTTTTTGTTTTGTTTTTGTCTTTGTATGTTTATGTATGTTATGTCTATTTGGAAAAAAATAAAAATATTATAATATATATATATATATATATATATATATATATATATATATACCTTTATCCACCTTTCTACTTAATGGGCCTAAAAAGCAACTCAAAAGAATAAAAGTGAGCTACTTAGTTTCCAATGTTCAGCCACACCTTTGCATAATCAAAAAACTGAACCAAACAAGAGGCTGGGTAGAGAGAGGTTGGCTTAATTATCCATGCCTGTGGTCATTGGAGAGAGAATGTAAATTTAGTACAAATAATAGTCCAAGTGAATCCTTTACTTTCTCCTATGTAAGTCAACAGCATCAATTCCTATTGGGGAAAATAAAATTCTGCAGGGGGTAGGGGTGTAAAAGAGGAGCCAGAAGAATAGTGGAGAGGGGAAAGGGGAAAGGAAAAGGGTTGTGGGCTATTTCTGCAGCTTAATTGTGGCCTTGCAGATCCAACTACCTAATGCTCATCACGTTTATGATAGGATTTGGTATCTCCTTCTAAACCACAGAACAGACACACTGCACCAAGTGCACATTTGACACCACAAGGCTTACAATCAGAATGAGAAATATCGGTACATCTTTCTTATTTATTACATGTATACTCTGTTATTGTGGCTCATATATGGTCCTCAGGCAGCCTCTCATCCAGGCAATTTAACAAGGCTAGACTTGCTTATCATCACCAGCACAACTGTACCATGTGATTTTAAACAATTCTCTGAATCTCCACTAATGGAACAATATCCTTATCGAAGATACAGATCTTATCTCTGTGATCAGAGTTCACTGAAGTAGTCAGAACTGACTGTGAACAAGTTCCATGCATCAGACATTACATTATTTATCAGGGATTGAAGTTCTGAGATTTTAAATTGTGCCATTCTTTTCTGTAAATAAAGTCCAAAGCATTCCTTCTCTCACTAATGCTACTTATATTGGGGCATTTTTAAAATTGCTACTGTGTCAAGCAATAAGGGGATTGACTCATTCACGGTCTTTACAATCCACAAGGAAGCCCACTGCAAAAACCGCAAGACTTTGCAGGCTTATCTTGCTAAACGTATAATTGCTTGGCACCTTAGCCTGACTAAAAAAGACACTTTACCTTGTAAATTGGCACAGCGCCATCCTGACAGATGGACTGGGATGCAGACAGCCAAGAGATTATGTATAAGCATCAAATGCACTTTCTAAGAGCAAGACACCCAGTCAGGAATGTCAAAACAGCTGTCCCGCCTGAGCTTGCATGCCTGCACTTAAGAGGATATGACGTTGCCACTCAACCCACTGAGCTGGATTAACATGGAAAATAAATAAAATAGCTCCCACATCTATATAAGGTGAGTTTTGTAAAATCAGGATTACTACTGTGTAGTAACAGGCAGCTCTTAAAGCATTCTGGGGGACCAAAGTCTACAGTGATGCAAAACTTTCAAGTGACTACTGTATGTATCAAAGCATGTTTTTTCAAAGAAAAGGAGTTGTGAAGTTCAGGGGAAACGGTCTAGAGAAATAAGTTTATATTCTGTGATTTAAGTACAAAATGCAAAAGTCTTCACTAGAAATACATTGCAAAAACTCTGTGCTCCCCATTCAAAAACTGAGTTATATTTTTATTTTTGAATCAGCCAGGAAGTCTATTCCTTTCTGCCTACAGGTACAGGCACACAAAGTCAGACGCATAATCCATGTAACTTTTGAGGGTATTTCTGACTTGCATCTTAAATTTGGTCATGCAAGTCCTACAGCCTTGCCCTCACACATGTTATGTTAGAGGATGGGACCCCTCCGATACCACTAACCTCTTAGCAACTTGAAAAATAAGGCAGCATGGCATATAAGATAAAGGAACATCTATGTGACTGAACAGCATGGCCACATGATGAATGCCATTTATCATGTGCCCTTGGCTGCCTCACCTGCCCTCTGCTCATTTGACTAATCCATTTAGAGCAGAGATTATTCTCACGTTCCAACTGCCTGAGCAGCTTTCAACTTTGAGGCCTGTTGAAATCAATCTGCCAGATAGAGGTGTTTTTCAAGTATGAGGAAGGTTGGAGGGAAGAGAAGGGATAACAAATCCTAGTCCTTAATGATGAAATTTCAAGGCCCTAAAGATTAATCATATACATATTCCAAGCACTGAATTTTACAGATACAGATTTCAGACTTTACACTCTCCAAATAGTGAAGTTTCTAGATCTTACACTGCCACAAAGAGGTGGAACTCCTTTTCTCTGGAGAGTTACCAAACTCAATACCTCTAAGAAATACGGAAATACTTTTTTCTTTTTTTATTAAGCTGGATTTCAGTGCCTGAGAAGTAGCTAGCAGTGATTCATAAGTTGTTGTGCATTATTTTATTTTAATCTGATCTTTACTGGATACTAGGGAAATGCCCATGAGGCTGACTGGATGATCACATTTCCTTGCATGCTCCTCCAGAGGAGGAAAAAGGGCTGGGCTTGGTTCCCTAGGTGTAGCATCTCTTGTGAACAGTTTTACACTATGCTTTCTCAACTTGGTGAACTCAAGCCAATTCAATTTCAAAAATACATTTCTGCTTGATTGATAGCTATAGGAAGGTGCTAATCTGCTTCTCAAATGAGTTTTTCAGATCACATGATGAAATACCAGCACCAGATCCTCTGGCTCCAAAAAGCACTGCAATCACATGCAGCCTCAGTCACATATAATGATTCTGTGTGGCCACCAAACCACTGGACCAGAAGTTGGCTTAGGCTGCAGTCATAACTGCACTTATTTGGAAATAAGACCCACTGAATTCAAAATGACTTCCTTTTGAGTAGATACGGCAGAGCTGTATCTAGGAGGGATCTGCCAGAATTTCTGCACTGGGTGAAGCCTCCAGAGGGGCACCATTAGGCTCCCAGCCTCCCAGCATGCCTGGGCTTCAGCCGGAGAGAAAGATGAAAAAGTGAATGAAATTGCCTATTTTTTGTCCTTTACGAATAAATGTGTTGAGGGTGTGTGTGCGTGTGTGCAAACACAAATCCGGGGGGGGGGGCTGCCAAACTGGGTCTTTGACCTGGGTGACAGAGAGCCTAGTTTCAGCCCTGGATATGGTTAGGGTTGCACTGATGGCCTCAGTGGGTTTCCTTTCAAGTCTATCTATATTTCTAGCAGCCAAGTGACCTTCCCTCTTCTTTGCACATTTTCTACAGCTGCTCTGCTCCCTTCTACTTAATGTCTGTAAACCCCCCTGCTCCCCCCCCCAACTTCTTACATTGCCACACAAAATCTCATTTAACAAGTAATTTCAAACAAACCATGAGTGGCCAGCCAAGATCAAACCTAGGTTACAGGTCATTGTTTGGAGCAAGACAAACCACAAACCTGGATTAGTATGTAACGCTAAACCAAACTATGGCCTAGTTCTCAGTAGAACAGCAGCAGCAAGACCATGAGAGCAAAGCAGTCATGATTTTCCAGATGGGCTTCCTTGTTCACGCCAAGCCAAATGTTGACTTAATATGTGAACCAGAGGATGCGTTTCAATCTGGTTTTAGGCTCAGTTTCTGCACAGAAACTGCATTGATCATCCAGGTGGGTGGTTTGGAGTTTTTTGTGTGTGTTTTTTTGCCGGGCTCTCTGGACTTGGAGCTAGAAGCATGGCGATCCCACTCATATCCAAAAAGCCAATTCCAGAAGGTGGTACTGAGAGACTCCAATAGGATTCCATCTTGTCTCTTAGGATATTTAATAGCTACATGAAACCACTGAATGAGAACACCCACTGTTTTCCAGTTTTGTATCATCAATACACATATTAAATTCAGTTCTACCATTCCTTTCTACCATTCTGTTACATCCGATTCAGGTGAGGCAATTAAAGTGCTGAATCAATGCTTGGAATCAGTAATGGACTGGATATAGGCCAAGCGAATAAAGATCAGTACTGACAAAATGGAGGTACTTTATAATAGGTGATTTCTCTGTCCAGGGAGGTGATATTCAACCTGTTCTGAAGGGCACTGCATTTCTGCTGAAGAATGAGGCTCACAGTCTGGGGATTCTCATTGATCCAGCCTGGTTGCTGGAAGCCCACATAGTTTCAGTGGCACACAGAACACCCTTTCACTAGCTGAGGCAGATACATCAGCTGCAAGCCCTCTTAGAGGTAATTTGATCATGGCTGTCCATGCTCTGGTAAATTTTGGCCTAGGCTACTTCAATGCAGGCTGCCTTTAAAAACTGGTCACAAATTTCAGGTAGCTCAAAATGCAGCCACAAACCAGGACTGGTCATTAGCAATACATCCCACGAGTGCTTACCAAATCAATTTCTAAGCATAATTCAGACTGCTGGTACATAAAGTCCTACCCAGCTTAGGACGTGAATGGTTATCTTCTCCCACACCAACCTGCCCATGCAGAGAGATCTTTCAAAGCCCTCTTCGAGGTAATGAGGCAGGAGATAACTAGAGAAGGGCTTCTCTGTTGTGGTACTGTATTCTGCTTAGGAAATTCTGTCTCTCTCTCTCTCTCTCTCTCTCTCTCTCTCTCTCTCTCACACACACACACACACACACACACATACACAGGCTTGCCTGGCATTCACACTAATGTAAATTATTTTTTATTTCTCCAAGCTGTTCAAATTGGATGGATTTCTAAACTTGATGGAAACGTTTTAATGCTGCTTTTTGATCTGTTATTGTCTTGATTATTTCTATTAAATGTTTATAACGTTTTTATATTGCTATTCTAAAATGCTTTTACTGATGAGCAGCATTGCAATTCCTAAAAGGAAACAAATAAGCTGAAAACCTCTAAGAAACTGGATGCAATAAACAAACCACCTATTTGTTTTGAAAATCCATTGGGAAAGTGTACTTAGGACACACACTTTGGCATGGGCCACATTCTACCATGCTGAATCAACTGCCTAGTGGTGAAAAAACCCACAGAGCTTTGAGCAATGCTTCTTCCAAATGAGCAAGGAAGTAGATTCATTGGGGTGGGGGGAGAGAACTTGCTGATACAGTTGCAGTTCTCAAGTCTGTGGAAGGTTAGGACCGGTTTATTTATTTTTCTACCCTTCCTTTCCATAAAAATAATCAATTACAAACAATATATTTGATCTGGGCTTGAACATTAGTGCTATTGCTGCAGTACTGGTTTTATGTGCTATTAGTGCCATCTGGAAGAAGACAGGTTGCAGCAATCTGCACCAGCTGCTTCTTCAAATGGCTGTCCCTGGTAGAGCACTCAATTCTGAGTGTTTTATGAGCACAGGTCACAGAAGGGTGTCCTGATGCAAAAGAGAACAGGGCTTCTGCATCTTTGCTATGCAGCAGAGGGGATTTCGGTAGGTGCAGCTTGCATGTCCAGCTACACCTGCTGAATTTTTCTCTTCTGTGAATTTATTGAAAGTGCAGACCCCTTTCTTCTGTTGCATCTGGACACCCTGGATTACAGTGACAAAATTCTTGTTTTCAAGGAAACCATATGGTGCTTTGGACAGGGCTGACAAAATAAATTCTTCCCAAGACAACTGAGTTTCTTTAGAAGTAATCTGGGTCTAGAACCAACCTAAGACAACAAGGCTTCTCCAATACAGCAAATAAGAACCCATCTAGAATAGCAAAACTGGAAATGCCTGGATTTCCTATCAAAATCACTTGTATCTTATCAGGATTTTGCTTCTGTCTACTGATTCTTTCAGTTAACATTCTTAAAGAAGAACAAGTATAATCAACAAATCTGTGACACTTCCCTTTATAGATAAGTAATTTCATTGCCTAAGGCTGCAATCCTAGCCTCACCTACCAGCTAATAAGTCACATTACTTCCAAGTAGATATGTCAAGGACTGCACTATTAAATGCTCAATAATAACATCTCCCAAAACAGTAAACACTCTTAAAATTAATTATTATTTTATTCTCCTGTGGAACAACTGCTGGAAAACAAAAATGACTAAACAATGGTTGGGAGGCAATAATATTTATACAGTGGTACCTCGGGTTAAGTACTTAATTCGTTCTGGAGGTCCATTCTTAACCTGAAACTGTTCTTAACCTGAAGCACCACTTTGACTAATGGGGCCTCCTGCTGCTGCCGTGCTGCTGGAGCACGATTTCTGTTCTCACCCTGAAGCAAAGTTCTTAACCTGAGGTACTATTTCTGGTTTAGCGGAGTCTGTAACCTGAAGCGTATGTAACCTGAAGCATATGTAACCCGAGGTACCACTGTATAATTATTATTTTCACATTAAAGCACTGATTTTGCATTGTAATTTAGTACCAGTCATTTTCTCAGTGGCTGCAATCTTGTGCACCCCATGCACATCTAGTAAGAAACAATGGGAGTTACATACTGCAGGACAGTATTGAGTTTGTGTAATTTTCTCTGAAAATAGTGAAGTGAGGTTAACCATAAGCTTTTCATATTTCAAAATTCAATTTCCTTCTCATGGGAAGCATATCTGTGAAGCTCCCAAGAGTACAATGTCATAATATTTAACCAATATATTCTAGGGAAAAGGCTACTAGTTCTACTAGACCAGGAATGGTGTACCGGTGGCCCTTCAAATGTTGTTGGATTCCAGCACATCCGCCCCAGCCAGCACAACCAATTGACAAGGATGGTGGGAGGGTAGTCCAACAAAAATGTTGGAACCAACAATGAGGAACTAGGGAAGGGCTGTCTAGAAAAAGGAGGAAAAAGCAGTCCACCTTCTATTCACTGCCACTTGACTGTAACAAAATATGAGGAACTTACAGATAATGAATGTTCCTTTGCCAACAAAAGGGCAATATTAAGATATTTAAAAAGACCCATAGGGGTACGGCATTTTTTCATTTATATGGTGCAAACAATTTTTTTAGAAATTGTAATATGCATGCATTGCCAATCTCTTCAAGAATTCCTGCTCTCTTTAAAATTACATAAAACAATTTGCTTTCTTAAGCTTTTAAAAAAATATGAAGTCATACCACCTTCACCAATGATATTTTTGGAAAATAGGCAAAAGAATCAGAGAACCTAGCTGTAACATGGAAAAGACTGAACTGCTGCCAGTATTTTTGAACTGACTTTATAACTTACAGAAAAGTGAACTCTAATCAGACTAAGCAGAAGAACCTGGAAGCATCAACTTGTACTAAAATCAGTTACTTGTAGTAGAGTGAGCTATTACAAGCACAGTAGAGTCTGTAGGACCCAGTATAACAAAGAGTAAGAAAATTTAGTGGTTTAGCGTGCAAATATATTGCCCATGCATACATTAGTACCATAGTGGTACTGTTAAAAACGGACAACTAAATTGTAGTTTCAGGTAATTATAAATGATTTCACCGATATAATCCACCATGCATACTTAAATGAATTCAAAGTACACCAAGTTACAAGGAGAAATAATCAACTCCCTAATTTTAAGAAGAAAAATACTGCATTAAGATATCAAAAAACCCAAGTCGTAAAATCTAAATTTCAACATTTGATCTCTGATTTAGTTTTCAGTTTGGAGGATGAATTTCAGCCTTGTGTCAGCCTTCAAATGTTGCTGATACAATCTGATTTTCAGTCAAAAAAGTTTTTGAAATTTAAGTATCTTATTAACTTTTCCTAGGAAGTACATTTGTATCATTACAGATCATTACACAGCCAAAGGTCTATTTTTGGTGAAATGCTGGCTGAGGTAAGTAAGCATAATGTCATGGATGCACAGAATAACTAGTTTCTGTAACCTCCAGCCATTTTCAGCTCTCTGAGCTGATGGCACTGAGGCACCCTTGTTTCTGCTGGAAATTGGTATATACTGTATAATGGGACTTCATCATCATTGCTTTCAATAATCTTTAGTATCCTGGGCCCCAACATCGTTCCTGTGGATGTTGGGTCCCTAGATATTGTTAGACTAAAACTCCCATCATCCCTGACCATCAGCTAAGATGGCTGAGAATGATGGGTGTATTTAGGTTGAAAAACACCGACCTAAGTGGATTGAACTATTTATCAGGCATTATAAAAAGCAAAACTCAAGACACCGTAACAACCTAGTCACTGAGGGAAGAATTCAAGGTTACTCTCTTCTAGTTGATCCATCAGCGCAAACATTTCTGCTTGGCAGATGAAACAATTCCCCCTATCTTCCCTTGCATGCTGTTCTGGGGGGTTCTACTGACCTTCCAGAATGGCTTTAGGGGAGGCAGAAAGGGAAAGCCCTGGTGTGCTAACGGGAGCCTTACACTGGCTTCCACTAGTGTGCTACGTTTGTTGAATCTGGACCTATATTTTAAAAAAATCACATGTAAAGAAGAAACGCCATTGGTAGATCTGCATCAGCACAACCGGACACCTTCATCTGCCCCAGGTACAACCAAGCATGTTCTCATGTATTGGTCTCTACGGTCACAGCAAGCGCTTTAACTCTCCAGTGGTTCGGCTTCAACCCCAAAGGCACACTCTTCCATTGTCTTCCGAGACAGACAAGTGCTAGCCAACCAATCCACTGAAACTGAAGCATGTTCACATACCTCAGATTTCAACTGAAAAATCAAGTACCTAATTAAATCTCTCCCAGTCACTACTTGAAAAGATACTTCATTGTGGATGAAAATACAAACCATGAGCCAATGAAGCAAAGTTCTCAGAAGAGCTGGTAACAGCTGCCAAAGTCTGAGTTCTTATGAAACATTAAATGCAACATTTACACTGCATAAATGCTAGTAAATTTAAATGCAGAGCCAATACCACTGCTGACTATCTTCTGGGGCTTTTTTTTAATGTGGGAGGTAATCCCCTTCAACGCACATCTGTTTTTACACACAGGCATCTTACCTAGGTAGAGTGATGAGTTTTCTTTCTTGACATTGTCATCCAAGTAGGTTGGTCCCAAGGTGTAGATGGGTGTGGAGCCCATGCCAATGAGAATTTGGGCACAAATAAATAAAGCTACATAGAGTGAGTGGTCCTTTCCACCTGAATCCCTGAAACACTCTGGCGACTCCGCATGGTCTTTGGAGTTATTGCCAGTCATGCACAAGCCGTCATTAGAGACAGAAGAGTTCAATTCCTGGATCTGATATGGTGGAGAGATGAAATGAGGTAAAGAAAACATGGCAGCCCCAAGTGCAATAAATAATCCACCGACAGCAAGCCACAGAGGCCTTCGTCCTCGTCCCCCAAAGTAACTGATGAAAACCACTACCACCAGGCTGCCAATATCAAAACAGCTGACCAGCAGCCCAGACTCAGAACTTTTCAGACTGTACCTCCTTTCAATGGTGGTGATAACACTGCTCAGATAGCCAGAGACCATAAGGGACTGGATGAAAGTCAGGAAGCACATGCACACCAAAAAGAACCTAGAATCTATCAATACTACGTTGAGAAATTTTCTACCTGGGATTGCCAGCAGCGTAGAAGCTGGTGAAACCCCTTTACTAATGCTGGCAGAGTTATTGCAGCCTGTTCTTTCAGCAAAACTCCCAATTCTTGAAAAACTGGAAGCTGTAAAAGAGAACATAGTCCTGGAAGAAGCAGTAGCAGCAGCAGCAACATTGCTGCGATGTGCTAATGTGTCAGGGTCAAGGCCACATCTCTGATCAGAACCCCCCTGGAAGCTCTGTAAGTTCCTTTTGGCTGTAATGAGAGCACTTTGTGAGGTGTTAATCGGTGGAACAGATCCATTCAGAACCGGCAAGCTCTTGGACCTGAAGCTCTCATCTGGCTTTTCTGGCTGCTGTCCCCCAAGAGAATTTGGGCGCTGGTGCTTCTGCTGCTTTGTTATCCCTGACAAAAGCATGCTGATCACAAGCCCAGTTTGGACTGAGAGTTACCACTTTCCAATCAGATGCATAATCTCGTTGAAAATCAATGCTGTCTTTTCATCCCATGAGCACGCAAGCATGCACTGTGGCTTTCAACATCAGCCACAGCCACTCTGGAATAAAGGAGTCTACAATCCAACACTGTCAAATCAGTGCATCAGAGCACGTGCCCAGCAGATTCTTTTGTGGCTCCATCCTTCTTAGTACTGCTTAAGGACCTGTTCCCCCCTGCCAGCAGCTGAGCTATAAACGGATCGGACTGGGCCTCTCCCCCTCTGCAAGCACATTCCCACGTGGATTAATTGGACACGTTTAGCAGCAAAGAAGTGCCAGAGCTCTTAGAGAAGCCTAGCAGCTCTGGGAAAGAGTCCTTGAATGCCTGCATCATCGGCCACCAGGATATGGATTTGAAGGATGTCCTCTCCCTGTCTCCAGTTTAAAGACTCCTGGTGGTAAATCTGCCAATCTGTAAGGCAGAGAGAGAGAGAGAGAGAGAGAGAGAGAGAGAGATCAAATAAAGAAGGTCAGTATGCTGCTTTTGTCCTGCTTCACCCAGCAGTAGTTCCCAGCTGCTGCTCCCTGGGGCTAGAAAAGGACACAGCAATCTCTATTATCAGGCATTCTCCCCTGAACAATAAAAGCAGGATGGCTGGAATCTTCTTGCCCTCCACTACAATCAGAAGTAATAACAGCCTATTGATATGACATTCATTTTAATAAATGAGAAGTGGTTACAGCATCAACACAACAAAAAATTATCCCTCAAAAATATATGAAGGCAAAATCAGGTTCATTTCAGCAATTTCTTTCCCCACCTCACCAGCCTACCCTTTGTAAAAAGAGATATTTATAAAAGAATCACATGCATAACACATAAGTGTCCTTATGCAGACACTATAGCCCCTTTTATTAACTCTGATGTAATAGCAAATGTCAACATACTAACTCCTTTATTTTCATGGCTAAAAATAAATATACTGGAATAAATATTCAATTACAAATAGCAAGGCATCAGAGACTGTCTGCACCTCATCCATTTTGCTTCCTTGGGCTCCTGATAACAAGGATTGGAGTTTCACAGGAGGCTCTCCGAAAGACAAGGGAAAAAATAGGCACAGGAAATAAAGAAAATCTCAGTACATATCTGACAGACATGTGCCATCCCAATATCAACATACAAGACAAGCATTATTTGTATGTCGCTGGTACACAGTAATGGCAAGCAAGTGCAATTTCATGCACATATCTGCATGCTCAAAACACCCTCACACAGGCAGTCTTGGGGCACAGAATGATCCACACAGCCACATGCATCAGTGTGTTTGGCCAGAAAAAAGTGCCCATCTGCATCTCCATCTGGAAGAGTAACATTTATAAAGCTCCGTGCTTGGCTTTGTGAGCGTTTGCCTGGGCTTTGTGCTAAAATATAAAGGCACCGCTACATACTGGGATAAAAAAAAAATCGAAATTAAAAGGCAGGGGAAGGCGCAGGGAATCCGTTTAACTAGACAGCTGCCGCTGCCATGCAGCAGCCTGCACAATAAGTTCCATGCACGCGGCATGCACACTGCCTTCCCAAAGAGCTAGAAACCAGTTCGCACATGCCAGCCTGTCTGTAACATATTTTAATCTCTGAAACTCCGGGACTCTCGGACCAATTCTAAACCCGCACCCTCGGAAGCAAGTCCCGCTGAGTTCATCGGCAGTTAAACGTGCATAGGACTGTCACCTTAGATGACTCCCTATTTCCACAAGTTCTCCCTACTACATCCCACACTATTACCCCATCCCTGTGCACCGACTTCACAGATTCCCCTACGGAAACAAAGCTGGTCACTTAGTGGTGTTGCCCAGGTGGAAGAGATGCCTCTGTGTCCGCCCCCAGCCTCTCCCACCCGCTTTTGTCTCCTTTCCAGCTGTGGGGGCTCGCTCCGTGCAGCGCCGAGTCCCAAAACTTTAAGCCTCGAGGAAGCTTACAGGGAAGGCAGACCTGGAAGAAGTTAAAGGGAACCCGCAAAGGAACAGGGGAAGGGGGAGGAATCAAGCGGCGGGGGGGAGAGAGAGAGAAGCGCGAAGGGATTATAATGCAAGGCATCCCTCCCCGCCATCCAAGAGCACCCTTCCGAGATGAAGAAACAGCCTATTACTCACACAGCTCGCTGGCTCGTATCCGTGGGAAGCCGGGAGGGAAAGCGGTGGGGGGGGGGGTGGAAAGGCGAGAGAGGCAGGAGGAAGGGCAGAAAGCCAGCCGCCCCGGCTCTAGCTGGGTTGCTCCCGCCTGTAGGTAGCGTCTCCCGAGTGTCTCCCCTTGAACTCCCTTCCTCACCCGGCCTGACACTCAATGCGGAGTTTCCTTCCCCCCCCCGCGCCGTCTCTAGGAGCGAGGCCGCGTGGAGCGCGCAGGCGCACTCCGTCCCCTCCCCTCTCCTTTGTGAGAAGAAACGTCTCCCAGCGGCTGTGTCGATCCACCTGCTCCTGCCTTTCCAAGAGGGACGCAGATTGGCTTCCCCTGGAGTCAAGAGGGAGCCGCGGGGCTGGCGAAGAACCGCCGCCGTGAGGAACTCCTGCCGGAAGGGGCAAAAGGAGAGAGAGTCCTCCCTATAGAAGATTCCATGGCGAGCTCACACACAACACACCAGCATTCTCATCAGAGCCGAAATCCCCTCGCCGCTCTTCAGCTGAAGTGGGCTTGTTCCAGTGATAATAAAATTAAAAATCCACCCCAGAAATGCAGTCCTATATGCAAGCTAAGGGGGAAACCCGTCGAATGGAGCGGGAGTCCCTTCAAAGTAAACTCGCTAAGGGTAGAGCGGTTCTGTTTTACAGTTAGTAGGAGTAGCCGTAATAATAATTAATATGTTAAGTAGACAGCGAAATCAATTTACGAATACAGTATAATAAAATCCAGTTCCTGCGCACCTGAGACAGCACACCAGGATAAGGCCACAAATATATTTTTAAAAAGCGTTTTAAAGGGTGTGGGAACAATGCACCAACAGCAGATTTCCCTTAAAAGCAACAGGAGAATGAAAAAAAAGTATTCACTGACCCTTTACCTGCGAGGAACCAAAAAAGGTCCCGAGGAACAGATTATGACACAACAAAAGAGCTAATTTGTTTAGCTATCTTAACTGACAAGATTACCTATCAGTGACAAGATTACCTATCAATATGAGTTATCTAAATGCTGAAAGCTCTCAAGCCATAACTTTCCTTTGAGCCATAGCATATTTTATTTATTACAATTAAAGCTTGCCTTTCATTCAGGGAGCACAAGGTGGCATACATGGGTTTCTCAGAGAGTTTCCCATCCTGGCATGGGAAAGATGCCAACTGTTGCTTCAGTAAAGTTGGTTTGTCGTGCACCTGCAGACCATTTCCACTCAAGGCTATAAATGCTAATCCAAATAGAATTGACTGTCACTTTAGCAGGGCCATTCCTACCATTTAGGCAAAGTGAGACAGCCACCTCAGGTACATTGTCTCACTGCCAGTGTTGGATTAAGATTCAACTGCCAAATCAGTCAGCTTCTTTCTATACAAGAAATGCATAAGGGAAATCAATCTTGTCTTTCGCATCAGACAACAAATTGTCTTGTGCCTGCCATGCAACATTAGTCATGCAATTTCAGACTAAAATTGCCATCAAAAACCTGAACCATGTGCACACCTCTACACACATTTAGCCACAAATCGTATTTGTTTAGATTTTGACCCCATTCCACTCCAACAGCTTTCTAATTGCATATCATACCAAGAGTTGGGCTCACAACTTCTACAGCATTTCAGAACATCCAGGTGGGCACTGCTATATGTATAATAAATACAAAATAATACAAACTTAAATGAGACAGCAAACATTGAGGACAGCACATTCTATCATATATTAACAAAAGGCATATTACAATTTCTCTTATTTATATTTACCTAGGAAAAAAATAATTATAAATTTAAAAATAAATAAACTTTTGTGAGTTCTTTGATGTACTCTGTATACCAGAGGGCCAAGTTATTACTCACATGTGTCCTGTGTGGCAACTCGTATCAGTACCACTGTCTCCTGCTGTTCTGAGGATCTTACTGTCCCCATATATTGTGGCTCTTGTTCCTCCCTCTGGGAGAAGTAGAGCAGGTGACAGCATTTTCAGTAACCAACCACAATCATGCAATGTTACCTCTAGCCTTCATGTGTTACTTCAGTTCCCTGAATTGGTCAAATCAACACATATGCACACATCCCCATTTGGCTTGCCAGTGATAACCATTGGATCTCCATTTCAAGAATGTATTCTGGCTTTTTAAAAACATGTTGATGTGTGGAATTTACACTAGTCTGGCAATATAGATGGGGGTTTGGGGTATGGTTTCAGTTTATTTCGTATGGTGTCTTCCTCTGGTCCACAACCTGGACAAATGCAAAGTCTGCCTGTCAATTAACTGGCGGCTTAATTTTTAATGCCACTTGTCCCAGGCATTTAATCAGTTCCAGGGCCTCACAAGTCCAAAATATAGGTTTTCTTAATCCCTTTATCACAGGAACAATTTCTGATTTTCTAATCCAATTTCAGTGCATGACTGCTTTGAATCTTCCACTGCAGCTAAATATTGTTGCATACCACTCCCCAAGTGGTATAAGATTCCAGGGCTTCCAGGCACTTTGAGTAAGTTCCCATTTTGTTTTGGGAATGAGGTCCAGCAGAGACTGTGGTGTCATTATGATAGATGGTATATTTAGATATATTTACAACCTAAGTCTACAGTGGAGGGGTTCACAGCATTAACACCCCAGAAAGTCCCATACCGCAGCTTTGGATTCAAACAGAAGAAATCAAACGTAGCTCTCAAACGTTGCTCCAGCTTGCTGCTTTCTTTCTAGGTCACATCACTGCCCACTCTGCTCCCAACTATGGCCTTTTCTGTTGAGGGAGGGGCCGCCAACAATTTGCCATCTCGCACAGAGCCCCTTAATCCCCCATCACCTGTTAAATTGAATGAGGGGGATGCAGATTTTATAGTCATATTGGCAAGGGTAGACCAGATGACCCTTGGTCAATTCTGTTATTCGGGGGGGGGGGGTTATACTGATGTATATTTTGCTTTAGGAGGCTTAGTTTGGTCAGAACTGAATATACACAAAATGCAAAATCTATTACTATTGGTAAATAAGCCACCATAGCCTAGGGTTGCCATACGACTGGAATTTGCCGGACATAGACAGGATTTAGCCGTATGTAACAACATGCAGGTGGAAATTGCTTAAATGTCTGGGGAAATCCTGATGTATAACAACCCATGTCAGTAGAGTAGATTTTGGCAACAACTTTCACTTTTTGAAATATGGCAACCATAACTGCTAGAGGGCCGTGACAATTTGTGTCCGAGCCTTTTTAGACTCATCTACCCATGTAGTATCTCAAACCAAAGAGGCGCATTGGTTGCTAGAAGTGAAATATATTGGCATTTTTCTCAGCTCTCCCATCCTACTAATTGGCTATTTCCTGCAATTGGAAAACTTGATTAGATTTTAACACTTGATGGATCCTGGGATTTGAGGGGTCATCCCTCTCCCAACCTCATAACAATATTCTTCTGATAATCACTTCGGGTTCTTCTCTGACATTTGAAGGCTCTCTTTTGCATGGACTCTAAATACAGGTAGTGTGGGATAGGTATGATATCAGCCCAAAATCTAGCAAGGATTTTACTGGGTGCATGTCTATCTTGATTTATGTCACCCGTATTCTCTCTGTCAAAGATCTCAGAAAGCCAGGTGGGTTAGTAGCGATTTGTCTTACCGCTACTCTTGCAAAGCATGCCCTTCCTCCTCTCTTTTTAAGCTCCATGCCCACTCTCTGAACCAGGAACTTCCCTCACAGGCTGAGTGGGTGAGGCCTGGACATTTTCTTTCTGAGATTTCAGAAGGAGTTTCTTGTGATTCTGGAGAGGGTGGCTCAGCTGAAGATTTCGGAGAGGAAAGAGACTAAGATAGGGTTGCCATATGTCCGGAATTTCCTGGACATATTTGGAGTACTGGATCCGAAAGCAGTGTCTGGGTGCAAAACTGATTAAATGTCCAGGAAAACCTGGATGTATGGCATCAGATCTTGGCAGTGTTGATTTTGCCAATTTTCCTTTTTTTAAAAAAATGCTCAATTTCTTTGTGATTTTGCAAAAACAAACAAACTGCCAATTTCCCTTTTTTAAAAAAATGCTCAACTACTTTGGCCGCCCCCCTAAAAGCAACTCAACAACTTTTCTGTCTGGAAAAGCAAACGTCACAGCACCACAACCAGTGAGTGAGACTGAGGCCTACACGTGTATTCAAGCCTAGGACTGTGTAACAAAAGATAGGCCTGAAAGTATGATCATTCACCTGTGGATAACTGATTTATTAGACTCCATTTTCCTCCATTTTTGTTTACTGATTTACAATAAAAGTTGTGTCTGAGTTGTTCCTTTTGCTCCTTCCCTTTTTCTCTCATTGTTAAATACATCTTAGCTCCTATTCCTTTATCCCCACTTGAAACATAAACCTGCTTGGCCTAGGGGCTCCACACGCTATTTTGAGGCCTTGCCAGTCTTCCATCCTTTTATAGTTTTGAACCCAGGTCCCTTAGTTTGACCACAACAAAAGATTGCCAGTGGTAAAATAAATTTTGTACCTACCTGCTCAGGGCAGAACCTGTTGCGACCTTGATTCAGTCAATTCAGTAGCTGGTTAGAAGGGAGGCCCTGGTTAGAAGGGAGACCACAGTGCTCTCCAGTATTTCAGCCCATTTGAATGAATATGTCTGAGCTGACCTAGGTTGTTTTAAGATCAGCTGGAGATAGGACTGTTATAATTACAGTTACTGCATCACAGAGCAGGGTGAAAGCAGGATCCAATCAGGAAACAAAGTTCCCTCATTGCTTATGATGAAACATTGCAAGCCAGTTATTTAGTTTATTAGGCTGCAATCTTATGAACTCAGTGGGGCTTACTTCTGAGTAGACAAGCAGAAAGCTGCACTTTTAAATACTTCAGCACATTAAACCAGCCTTTCCCAACCTGGTGCCCTCCTGATGTTTTCCAGAACAACAATAATATTCACTGGGCTTTTGAGTCTTGCTTGATTGGTGCCACTTCAATTCTCTCATGTTGCTAGTCCAATACAATACATTCTTCCACTTGTAGTCACACTGGATCAGGGACAACATAAACAAATCCCATCTCTTTGTATTAAACTAATATCCCTGTGCTTCAAATAACCCAGTAAATATAAATAAATCAGACAGTAGTGGCATCAGAAAGAACTCAGCGGATCAGTTGTTTTCTTCTGAGTTGAAATTCTGCAGACACTCCACATTTCTATGTATATTCATAGGATTACAGTCAGACATCCCTGTCCCATCACTGGCTGTACCTATTGAGGTGCAAGGAATGTCTTGCTAAAATAGCATCCTGCATGAAGCAAGGGGGACCCAGAGGAACCAGGTGCAGAAGACAAAGGTGCTGCTTGTAATGATGGGGTGGTGGTTCTGCAAGGCTCTCTGGTGGTACAGATATGGTTGGACACTGTGAAAACAGGATGATGGACTAGATGGGCCTTTCATCTGATCCAGCAAGGCTCATATTATTTTATGTACTGTTCTAGAGTTTTGTTATAAATGGGAAGAGGGGGCTTCTGATCAACTCCATCAGCTGGCTATAGAGTGGAGGTTGGGAGCCTCCATGTGTTGTTTCTATCGTCCCTGGCCATGAGTCATGGTGCCTGGGGCAGATGGAAGTTGAAGCCCAACAACACCTGGAGAGTTGTAGGTTCCCCATTGCTGGTGTAGAAAGAGGAAGAGTAATATGCTGTCACTACTTGCCCATCATTTGACCAACCGAGATAGATCTGAAAGAAAAGGGCAGTTTCTGCCCTTTGTGGATTTATCCCATAGATGGTTGGTGGAGTTGATTTCACAGCTGTTCTTTCTAATCTTCATCTGTTACTCTCACACATATTGTGGTCCACCACTGAAAAGAACTGAGAACAACAGAACGTAGAAAGTATATGTGTATTTTTAATATTAAACAGTAAGCATTTGACATATAGATCAAACACTTTATGCCTTTAGCTTCTGTTCAGCTAATGTTGACAATAGGTGACAATAATACGGGAACAGAGTAATATTTTCACCATTAACCATGGAAGTGGGCTGGAACACTGTTGTACCAAAACTCTAGAAAAAGCACAATATTACATTTAAAAATAACAACCCTGTCAAGCTTTTACAAATTTTCGGCATCCCACACAGTGCTTTATTCCGAATAGATCTAAGTCAACAGGACACTTTTGAATATTTTACCCCTAATTCACATTACAAATGCTAATGTTCTACTGTGCCAGCCTTAAATGTCAAGGTCATTCATGACTAAAAGTTTAGCTATTTTATGTAAAAGAGTTCCTGCTGTTTCCATGGTTTCACCTGAAATGTACCCTGGGCTTTTGTTGTTGAAGATCCTTGAAACTCACTCCAACCAGAGAGAGAAAAAGCAGCTTTTAAATAGTCTGCTTGGCTTTGTCTCTAACAAATGGTTGTATAAAGTTCTGCATCATAAACACAAAAATAGCTCTTTGGATTATACCGCCCTTCTAAACCTATTCCTGGATGTATTGCATTTACTCTAAATTTTATCATGCAAAGATGTGATGTTCTTTCTCTAGAAATGTTACCTTTTTAAGAGTACTAAAGTGCATTTAAGATGGCATCCATTCCGACCAAAATGAGGAAGGAGCAAAAGAGCTATACCTTTCAGGAACTGATTTTAAAAGTATTAATTGGCGTAATGATTTTATGAGCAAGAACTATAACTGTTCTTATAAGCCCACCACCTCCACCATCAATCTCAGCTTGGTGTGAGTTAGGGAAAATGTTTTATTTGTTTGGTTGTATCCAACTGTAGTTAGTGACTACAGCTGGCAGCTTTCAATGGCAAATGCCCAGATAATGCAGTAGCCAATATAGCTCCACAGTCTTGAGTACTAGGGTAAAGGTAAAGGGACCCCTGACCATTAAGTCCAGTCGTGGCTGACTCTGGGGTTGCGGCGCTCATCTTGCTTTACTAGCCGAGGGAGCCGGCGTACAGCTTCCGGGTCATGGGGCCAGAGGACAGGGCTCCTGCCCCTTTAACAGCTGTGTAAAAGAGGTAGTTTCAGCATCTACTTTCCCATCCCTCTTCTTCACAACTGTTAAAGATACAGGAACCCTGTCCACTTTTGCATCTGGCCACCACATAGCAGAAACGGGCAGGTTACAGGTTAATGTGGTGTACTTTGGGTTTTACTAGAACCCTGAAGATCTGCTAACCAGTGCTGAATGAAACCCTGTGGAGGCCCCTAGGCCAGGGGTCAGCAACCTTTTTCGGTCGTGGGCCGGTCCACCATCTCTCAGACCATGTGGTGGGCTGGACTGTATTTTTGGGGGGGGAAATGAACAAATTCCTATGCCCCACAAATAACCCAGAGATGCATTTTAAATAAAAGCACACATTCTACTCATGTAAAAACACCAGGCAGGCCCCACAAATAACCCAGAGGTACATTTTAAATAAAAGGACACATTCTACTCATGTAAAAATACGCTGATTGCCGGAGTGAGCTGGATTAAGAAGGCGATTGGGCCGGATCTGGCCCCCGGGCCTTAGGTTGCCTACCCCTGCGCTAGGCAGTCAAAATATCGGGGACCCCCACTCTAGTGGGATAACATTGAACTAAGAAAACTTGACTGTAATTTTCTTTCAAGGTCAAATCAATATTATTTTGATCCATTGTCACATGGCCCCTAAAAGGCATGGAGTCCATAGGCCAGTGTCAACTCAGCCTATTTAGTAATCTGGCACTGCCACTAACCAGGCACAGAGTAGTAGGGGGAGCAGCAACATAATCTTAGGATTAAAGAACAGGATGCTCATGCGCATACCAAGAATTTGTTTTCAGTCCTTGAAACGGGTTCACAGTTCTACCACACACATAAATCCACTTCTGTCAATCTGCCAGTGAAGATGCCAACACTAAGGACTATTACATGAGAACCCATGACTCTTTGTAATAAAGACAATATCACATCACACAAACAGAAACGCCCACAATCCTCCTTTAAGCAACACAATTCTTATTTACCTTTGTAGATTGTTTACATCTGATATCCTGTTAAGAGGGCTAGAATACATAGAACAAATGATTAGAGTCACCAGTTTTGACTGTGTCATTAGCAAGGATCCCTTCAGATTGCATTGATATGAGAGAACTGATTTGATTCTCTGATTTTTTATACCTCTGATCTGAGGCCTGACCTCAGTTATGCCACTCAGTTTTCATGGACCAGTGTACATGGAAAGGAGTGTGATGGATGAAGATTCCCATAAAATAAAGTCGGCTAGCAAAGAGATTGACCCATTTACAAACACACTTTGCTCAATGCTGAGTGTGCAGAATTTATTTTGTTTTATGAACATCAGCCTAAATACATATACACAAACTTCTGAAAACAAATCAAAGGGTAACATTCAAAAATAGGTCACCAAATTCCATTGTATTTTTATGGGAGGGGGGACACTGTTGCACTGATTTAATCAGTATGATGCCATGTTTTTAGTGCAGTTTCAACCCAGAAACAAACTTCAAAGGGTTTAGGCTTATATCATTTTCATTTTGAGAGAGGAAAATAAGAAATCCCAAACTTGCTAGTTTTTGTATGCTAAGGGGGCAAACTATTCTTAATGCTTTGCAGGCTCCCAACACCCACCCCCAACCCAAGCACTTTCTTTAAAATAAAATTTAAACCATCAGCTTTCCATCACTAAATATGCAGACTTTCACACATTTAATTAACTCAGGGCTAAATCTAGATTGTTATATTGTTGGGTGGGGGAAAAAGAAACAATATTGTTTAATCCCATCAAGGACGTTTTCTGCATCTCCCTATAAGTCTTACACTGAAATATCAAAAGGCTTTTTATATAAAATGTTACATTTTAAGTCAATGCCTAGCGAGCCGCATGCCATCCAGTGACAATAACAGGATTTGTGAATAGTACTTGCTGCACACACTGCTTGTAGAACCCTTGTATTCATGAGATCTCTTTGTATCTTGTCATCTACCATGTGACATATGTGCTAACAGGCAGATGTAAGAGCCAGATGGAGTTTGAGCAAGCCAGTCAAACCTCAGGACTGAATCTCTCACACTCACTCACTCTCGCTTCCCTTTCATTTCTGAAAAGAAGGAAGCCAAGGACAATGGAAAGAATGTTTCAGAGAGCATTCTGATTCCAAGCATAGAACAAATAATCTGCTGAAAGAAAACGAGCAATTATTTCTTATTTACTGCAGTTGCATTTATACTGGGCCCTTTCATTTAGGGTACAGCATTTTAAAACAATTTAAAGCAATACAATAAGCTTAGAGTTCTTTTCTATAAAGTATCATAGCAAAAATAATCCCAGTGTAAGATGCCTCCAACTAAACAAAAACATCTAACCTCCCATGTCAAGAAGATACTAAGGGCTACATCCAACATTATCTGCTAGAGGACATTTTCGCCTTCCCTCTGCTTACTGGCCAATATTTCAGAATGATTCTGCACACTTCCTATAAAGTACGCAGGTGCTGTGGCTTTTTCTGTTGGCATGTTCACTCAATGTTTATTGCAATGATGCTCTGTTTGACTCCTCTTTTGCTGCACATGATCGAAAAGGCAAAATTGAGGGGCACAGAAATATACAGGGCAGGGGCACTGCCAGCTACTTAAAAAGCTGCAACCCCATGTGCCCATATACAAATTTGCATAACATCTGCATATGTTAGATTCTATATAGAGATGCTTCTGGGCAAATTAAGACAGCAGGTAGCTGGGGTCTCAACAGCAATACACTTTGCAATATGACAGCAAAGTTTAAAAACACACACATTTTTTAAATGTTTAAATCAAGAGAGGGAAGGGGGCAAGAGATCCTGGACCTTGCACAAAAGACCCACCACTCAATGCAGAGCCCCAGGCCACCCCATAAGAACTAAGAATCCATTGGCTAACAATTTTTTTTTATTTTATTTTTTTACATGAATGAGAAGAGAGCAGTTATTCCTTATTTTATTCCTTCACTACGTGACCTCTTTTTGTGGATTTGTTCTTGTGGACTGTTTTCTAAAATGCAGCCATCAGCGGAATGACTAACAGGATGAATAGGATAGGGATTCACAATTTTACTCCAATGCCAGAATTGCTTGAGGCATCATGTGTATTTTTAAACGCTTCTGTGCCAGAATGGGCAAATGTATAGTGGGTGACTAATTCTAATGCTTGGAGTATGTACATATTTGCTTCCCTTAATTTGTCATCTGAAATTTTCAGCCATTTACTCAGGAGACCTCCTAAATGTTTAGTTATAGGGGTCATATCTGAGCACATTGTGCAGCATCCTCATTTCACACATGCAGGCACATGTGATGTATCTTGCTTTATGTTCTGCTTTCACATATAAAGCACAATACCACCAGCAGTTGCAGACCAGAATGTGTTATTCCAGCAGTAGCCAAATGTCACCAGCGAGCATATCAGGGATTGTAGGAGTCAGGGATTGTGGGAGCTGTAACCCAACAGCACGGAAGGCATCAATATTATTTGATTTGATTTCCCTTTTCTATTTCCAATACTGCAGTGACATAGTCAACCAATGGACAACTTTTTCATAAAAGCATCTAACGTACATTTGCAGAGCAGCACATTGTGATTATTTTCATACATTGAGGTATTGATTTTGCACATGTGGTGCCATCAGGGAAAGACTTTGAGGAAGAAATTCAGGGCCCTACTTTAAAAACTTTAAAAAATAAGTTATAATATTTAACGCAATCTTCTTTCAAACTGGCTGCAGAATAATTCTTGGAACAGGGAAGCACTGGGGTCTTTTACAGATTTTCACAGGAGAGGCCAGAGAGATTTTCTGCTCTATTTCAAAAAGCCACAGTGTGCATTTTATCCTGGTACTGCTGAGTGGTAAAAAATCATGACAACCCCTTTTAAAAAGATAGATAGATAGATTCTTTATTGTCATTACACACGTGCAACATTGCACAAGTGCAACGAAATTGGATGCCATCCCTTAAAAACAACAAAAGCAAAACAACAACAACAACCCACAAACCACATTCCAGCCACACCCACACCCACACCCATCAATCTCCCAAGTCACACTATCGAGTTACAGCATTCAAAAGGGCCACAGCTCTCGGGTAGAAACTGTTTTTCAGTCTATTTGTCCTTGACTTGATGTTTCTATATCTCCTGCCAGACGGCAGTAGTGCAAACAGACTGTATCCCGGGAGAGATGAATCCTGCAGGATGTTGTTTGCTTTCCTAAGACAACGGGAACCGTACAATTCTTCCAAGGATGGGAGAGGTTGACCAATAATCCTTTGTGCTGTGGTTATGACCTTCTGGAGCACCTTCCTCTCCCTAGCTGTACAACTAGAGAACCAAGCACAAATACAGTATGTAAGAATGCTCTCTATGGAGCCTCGGTAGAAGGACACCAGCAGTCTCTCACTCAGATTGTTCTTCTTTAAAAGTCTGAGGAAATAAATTCTCTGCTGGGCCTTCTTCACCAGAGCAGTGGTATTTGCGCTCCAAGTCATGCCCTGATCGATAGTTACTCCCAAAAACCTGAATTCCGCCACCCTCTCCACCCGTTCCCCATTGATATGCAAGGGCTGAATGTCCGCCTTTTTTTTCCTGTAATCCACCACTAATTCCTTGGTCTTAGCCGTATTAAGAGCCAGATTGTTCTCTCCACACCAAACACAGAGCCGCTCCACCTCGTCCCGATAGGCGGACTCATCCCCTCCTGAAATGAGCCCTACCACCGTAGTGTCATCAGCAAACTTGATGATTTTGTTGCTGGAATAGATGGCTGTACAGTCATACGTATAGAGAGCATAGAGCAGGGGACTCAACACACAACCCTGTGGTGAGCCGGTGTTAAGGCTAAGGGCTGTGGACATATGTGACCCTACTCTAACCCTCTGAGAACGTTCTGACAAAAAATCCAAAACCCAGAGACAGGTGGAGTTGGAGAGTCCAATCGCCTCTAGCTTGGACACCAGTCTATGGGGGAGAATAGTGTTAAAAGCTGAGCTAAAATCCACAAACAGCAGCCTCACATAACTCCCCGGCTGCTCCAGGTGGGACAGAGCAGCATGGAGAGTGGTGGTGATAGCGTCCTCTGTGGATCTATTTGCCCTGTATGCAAACTGGTAGTTGTCAAAAGTTGATGGAAGACAGGAAATAATATGACGGCGCACCAGTTTCTCAAAACACTTCATGATGATTGGAGTCAGTGCAACTGGTCTGTAGTCGTTCAAACTACTGATTGTGGATTTTTTGGGCAGAGGGACAATAGTTGACGACTTCAGGCAGGGTGGGACAATAGACTGGTGTAAGGACTTGTTGAAGATCTTAGTAAAGACCCTCGCCAGCTGATCCGCACAGCCCTTCAACACCTTTCCAGTGATGCCATCAGGTCCAGCCGCCTTCCTCGGATTCACCATCCTCAATACCTTTCTCACCTCATGCTCCTCTACCGTGAATGAGGGGCCCCTAAGGGCTGGTGGCTGTAATACCGGCGTCTCAGGTGGCTCCTTCTCGAAGCGAGCAAAGAAGAGGTTAAGCTCCTCCGCCAGCAAAGGGTCACCGTCGACAGCACCAAGGTTAGGTTTGTAGTTGGTAATGTGCTGAATCCCCTGCCACATCTGTCTTGCGTTGTTGCTCCTTAAATTATCCTCAATCCTCAGCCTATAATCCCGTTTTGCCTGTCGAATACCCCTCTTCAAGTTTGCTCTTGCCAAAAGAAGTACAAAGTGGTGGGAATCCCATTAAAGCACTTTTCTATTCCCATCTAGCCAGAGTGCTTGCAAGCCTTGCATCTGACTCAGAGTTCTTGAATAGAGCGGAGGATAGTGGCATATGATGGGCAAGTTATCTGCCTGACTTTGCTATTTATGAAAATATTTTCAGCTGTCAGGCATTTCCCTATGTAGAGCATAAACTGTTACTCTCCTTCTGTTCTTCCAGAGCCTTTGAATGCCTTAGAGATTAAAAAGTTAAAGGAGACTTGTCATCATGGGTGGGGAAGGTTTTTAGCCCAGCAGGGCAAATTTTTATCTCCCCACTCCCACCCAAGGGGCTAACTTTCAATCATCTGATGTAATGACAGTGTCACATGACTGATAGGCAGGCAGTCCCACCCACCTGTTAAAGCTGACCTGGGAGTCAGGGGCTGCACATTCCTCTCAGGGAGCACACTGACAAAGCAGTACCCAGCTGTACAAACCCACTGTAAAAGGCAATCCAAACTCCATAAAGTCCGATCTTAAAAGTTTATAATGTGCATTTACTGTATTTATTCTTTAAGTTTTTAATGTAAAATACCATGGTATTTTACCACAGCAACTACTTTGTTTGTTTGTTTGTTTGTTTGTTTGTTTGTTTGTAACAAGCTGCACCAAACAAAGTCACAAAACATAAAACCAAAACAAACTATTAAAAAGTACAAGCTTGAAGTTCATTACACAATACAATGATTCTAGCATTACTACGGCTACTACTACGGCTACTACTCCTAGCAGTTGTACTGTTAATAGCATGTTCTTGCTGAAACTTAATTTCAGAATTTCATGCTGCACTCTCCCTAATTCTTAGACTCCATGAGCCTTAACAGTAGTAGATTCTTGCAGGATCTGTTTCTCTAAGTAGAGATCTTCATACATATTTCGAGATAGGATATTTTCATGACTTCTATTTATAGATGGTTATATAAGGGGTGGAGATGCAGAGTGTTGTTCACTTTGATGATAAAACTGTTTTTCCTTGATAGGCAGATAAAAGCCCAACTAAATATAGCAATCATCTGGTTATGGAATCATACCCCAAAGGAGGCAAAACCTTTTGAAAAGAAACAGGCAAAAGTGGCAGGCAGAAATTCTGCAACAACTATTTGGTGCTCTTATGCACACAATATATGTGTAAAAAAAGACATACCCTCTCATTAGGAGGATGATAATAAAGATGATGACATACTACCTAGCATTTGTAAAGTGCTTTTGAGTGTTCCAAGCACTGCACGTTTATTATTACTACAGCAGCCCTGTGAAGCAAGCCTTTATTACTGTCCCGCATACTGCAGAAGGGGTGACTCAGGCTGAAAGAGAGAGTAACGTAGTTAAGGCCATCTAGTGAATTCATAGTTGAGGCAAGATTCAAAAAAATTCTGCTCTGTATCTCAGCCTCTTAGACGCTATGCTACACCAGCCCTTCAAACGCACATCCACCACCACTCTACAATTCAGGTATGCTCTTCACATTCTGCGTGCTTAAATACAGGAGAGAAAAACATGTGCAGGTTTTCAGGACAGTGCTTTGAGTCAAGAGAAAGTAATGTGTGAAGGAGCTCTCGGTAACACTTGCCTATCTTTTGCAAACAAGAGAGTGACACTCAGGAGTCCATAAATAGAACAAATATGTTTGCTTCTCCTGATTCATCTGGCCATATGCAGTCCTCTGTGTTTTTTCATGAAGCCTTTATTTCTTCATGCTGCAAACTCCTGTTTAACGGAGGAAGCACTCACAAGACACCTCCTGGGCCATACCTGACTCTATAGAACTGAAGAAGGTAAGGCTAGCTACAATTTAAATGTCACAGTTCAAATCTAAGCAGCTAGGCTTTTAAAAATAAGCCAGAGACACACACATGTTTCTGAGTCACAAAAGCCATTTTATAATTTGTCCAGAAGAGGGCATTGTTACTTTATTGCTTTAAAATGCTGGTTTTAAATAGAAAATGTTGGTCTGGTAAAGAATCAGCTTACAGCCGAAGGGAAAGGCCAAAGCCAATTATTTGAATGTCACATTTGTTGTCTCTGCACAATCCCACTTCATAAACAGCCAACCATTTTTTACAGTGCAATATATAAAAGATTCAATAATACACAGCACACTGTAAAGGTAATGGGTTGTTTCTTTGAGCGTGTGTACACACTAAGAAATACGCCTTCAGAATTCATAATTCAGAAATGCCTGGCAACCAAATTACCAGTTTTAAGTGAAAATGGGCCCAAAACTTTGCTTATTCATAGTGCCCTTTCTGACTGTTAACATTCAATGGCGTGGGCTGTGGAATCCGCTGCATGCAGCTGCAATTTCTACCCACACTGCTTGGTAGTATCAGAAAATCTTACTTGCTTGTGAGACCATGCTCTATACAGCTTTTTCCCAGTACTGTGCAGTTCTCAGGAGGGGCAATGCTATGCTGAAGGACTCTCTCTCATTCAATCCACTCTGACATTGCAACCCAAGGCGACTGAGGTCATTAATGAACACTTGACTGCAAATAAGCTGTAAATCCAGACAAAACAGAGATGGTGAGTAGACCGAGTAGTCTGGGAACAGCCAAGTCTTGGGTGGTTCTGTACAGTGGTACCTCGGGTTAAGTACTTAATTCGTTCCGGAGGTCCGTTCTTAACCTGAAACTGTTCTTAACCTGAAGCACCACTTTAGCTAATGGGGCCTCCTGCTGCCGCCGCACCGCCAGAGCACAATTTCTGTTCTCATCCTGAAGCACGATTTCTGGGTTAGCGGAGTCTGTAACCTGAAGCGTATGTAACCTGAGGTACCACTGTACTCCCCTTGAAGACTCAGTTCCACAGCCTTGCTATTATTTCCCCTAAGAGGTGATAGAAGATAAATGTTTTAAATAAAAATAAAATAAAATAAATACTGTGGGGTGGAAGCAGGGAGAGACTATTTTTCCATGCTGTTTACATGACATATGTCCATGGTTCTAAAATTAGAAGCGGGAACTCTCTAAGGCAAAAACAGGTTCGTTGGGGTGTGAATTCTTCTCTTCTCCAAACTATTTTTGTGAGTAGTAAAATAGACTGGTTGGGTCCAGAGTGTGATTAATGCTTCGCTGTGTTGAGGGGTTGGACCCAGCTGCATTGAAAGAGGCAGTGGTGTGGCCGCTGCTAAAGAAACCAGCTCTGAACCCTTTGGGTTGGACAGTGGCATAGCGTGGGTTGTCAGCACCCGGGGCAAGGCAAGTAATTTGCACCCCCTAACACGTGAGCCAGGTAGGGGCAGAGAGCTGCGAGTGCGAGCGCCCCCCCCCCAGATGTTGCAGCCGGTGCGGCCGGCCCCCCCTGCACCCCTCACGCTACGCCACTGGGGTTGGAACGTATATTGGCCAGTTGCCAATACCCGCTTTTGGGGGAAGGTGGTGGAGAGGGCTATGGTGGGGCAGCTGCAGGAATTCTTGGAGGACACAGATTATTGATCCTGCCCAATCTGGGTTCAGACCTGACCACGGAACTGAGTTGCCCTTGGCTGTGCCACAGAGAACAGGACATGGAGAATGCAATCTTGCTCCTGCTTCTTGATATCTCATTGGCATTTGATACCATTGACCACGGTATTCCTCAGGACTGGCTCTGGAAAATGGGAATTAGGGGTGCTGTATTATGGTGGTTCCAATCCTACCTTTGGGACCGAGTTTAGAGAGTAGCATTAAGAGAGTGATCCCTAGTGGCTACTTAATATCTGCAGGCAACTCATAATAGATATTTCCATAATGGTTAATTTCTGATTTTAACTTTTTAATATGCTTTTATGTTATGGCTTTATGTAAAATTGTGGTAAACCACTCTGGTGTTTTTTTAATGAATTGTGATATATAAATATTTTAATAAATAATAAATAAAATATTTTATAAATAATAAATAAAATATTGCTGTCTGATAGGTCATTACTCGTACCCCTATTGTTTACCTTATTTGTTCTGTTAAAATCGTTGGCGTGCACTGTGTAATGTGAAATTTTCAATAAAATTACATTAAAAAAGAAGAGCTAGCTTCTTTTGAGATGAAAATAAGCACTTCAAGCTAAGACACAGTAATTTTTGAAAACCCCAAAATATGTCAAAGAGAGCCAAGGCCAATATAAGGCTGTTTCCAAACTTGACGGACTGCCTTGTCTAGTATATCTCTGCCTGGCAAGCGCACCTCTCCAAAGAGCAGGGCTATGCGTATCACATGTCCCAGGGGTGCATTAACTATGCTCTAGAGACCAGGCTTGTGGTGTTGCATCATCCAGTTCTCTGGAATCAGTTACCAACTGAAATCAGGCAAGTGTCTAATGTTTGGACAGTTGGGCACCTATTGAAGGTGGTTTTTTTTTAAGGAGGCTTCCTCTGAAATGTGACCCTGTCATTTTAAATGAATAATAACTGTGTAATTGTAGAAATGGGCCAATTGCTTTTATTCTGTGGAGTTTGTAACCATTTGCATTTTAACTTACATTTTAATATTTACAGTGGTACCTTGGGTTAAGAACTTATTTCATTCTGGAGGTCCGTTCTTAACCTGAAACTGTTCTTAACCTGAGGTACCACTTTAGCTAATGGGGCCTCCCGTTGCCGCCGTGCGATTTCTGTTCTCATCCTGAAGCAAAGTTCTTAACCAGAGATACTATTTCTGGGTTAGTGGAGTCTGTAACCTGAAGCATCTGTAACCTGAAGCGCCTGTAACCTGAGGTACCACTGTATTGTACACTGATTCAGTAACTTTTTCCTGTGAAGAAGTTGATAAATCTGCAAACAAACAAATAAGGGGGGGGACTTAAGGTCAAATAGAGAAGGCCCCCAAAGTGCACATTTGGTCTATCGGTCAACAGTCCCCCATCCTTTGAGCTGGAGGTGTCAGATCTATGGAACTTCTCCAGCTACCCGCATCTTCCAAAGCCCTCACTTCTCTTGGTTTCCTTATTGATGCTCCTGCTTTTTCTCTCCTTGCAGCTGTGCAGTAGGAGTAGGAAACAGAGCAGCAACTGTTACAACAATTGCTAAGTTTGGTGAAAGTCGTAAATAAAGAAACCACTATAATTGCCAAACTCTTCATGGTGTGTGTGACAGATAGAATAACCATCACAAAGCAGACTCCTTGGCTGAGTTGCTCAGGCTTGCTCCTGAGGTAAAATCTGACTCTTAACATCTTTCAGAGAAGTGTGCCACAACCACATATCAGAGGGGAAATATTATCATCACATATTTCCCCATCAGTGAATGTACATCAGTGACTGCAATGTATGTTAAACTGCCTTTTTATTAGTCATTTTTCTTTTGTCCTGCAGGTGGCATCCATGCATCATTTTTATGAGGTGGCGTGTAGGCTAGCAATCAACCCTATAAACAGAAACTGTTCCTAGGAATGATAACAAGGGGGAATCACAGAAACAGTCTGAAAGTGAGCATGCCTACAGATTTGACAACAGCCCTAACATTTGAAAACTTTAAATTCACCTTAGTGCAAGGTTTTTGAGATGAGCTTGACCTTGAATCTCATTCTTTCTATAAAAAACCCTTTAAAAACACATTTTAATTTGTGAAGACAAAGCTATTCTCCTCTTTCACTGTTTCTTTATTTCTGCAAAAACTGCAAAAGTCAGAGCTTCCAGAAGACCATATATTTGTACTCTCCGTGCAACCAGCACATGTCCTTCTCTGGTTTCCAGTTTCCTAAAGTGTTATTCAGAATCCAGCGCAAGGAAACTTCTCCATTTCCGACAGCCTTTTAAATCCATGAAGTTTTATGAAATCAGTATTAGCTTTCTTTGGATATGGGCTTCTGATGGCACCTTGTCTTTTATCTAGATCATTTTATGGTCCATTAATTGAATAGATAATGTTTCTCTGCAAGGGCTGAAGGGTCATTTAACATTTTCAACAGGATTGCATGTCAGAAGTACACCTTACTGAGTTCAAGGGGGCTTACTCCAAGGTAAGTGGGTATAAGATTGCAGTCTTAATGCATATATGCACCCTTGGAGGGCTGGATCCACTCTTCCTGTGAAACAGTTCTGAGCCATTGATTTCAATGGAGAGGCAAACATGTGCTAAATCTCTCTCACCAAAATTAGCAGGACTTAAAACTGCTGAACTGTGGCTGGATCACCTCTTCTATTATTATCTGCATTTAATTTAAAAATTAAAAATGCACAATTTATAGAAAATGGGGTGGCGGCGGAAATAATTTGATAAATACCCCCCATTCCTCATTTGAAGAGCTTAGATACACACTGATAGCATTGTTGTGGCTCTATGTATGTGCTTGTAAAAGTCCCATTAGTGAGGAGAAGTGCCTCCGTATGTAGCAGGTCTGATACCAATAGTTGCCCTGTCAAGGTGCAAAATCCAAATCCAGATAGGTTATTTACAGTGGTGAACAGTGGGGTGGGGTGGTGGCAATTACCTGACCTCTGAACAGCTGAGCCGCTGTTGTTTATGGGGAGAATGGGAGGGGCAAGGTAGCAGGGTGCGAGGCAAAGGCAGCAGTCCATGCAGTCCAACTCTCCTGCCGGTGCATTTGCACCATGCTGACCTCCTCACCACTTTTCTCCTACACTTTTCTTTTGTTAAATAAATTTGTATTGTTTTCCACAATTTAACTCCACATTAACACCAATAAAAAAGAACACTTCTACCCTCCAATCCCCATATGTAGCAATATCTTTTCAAAACCTTTTCTTCAAGATTCCAAGAATCTCCACTCTTCCCTCTATCCCCTCTTCTGGTTCTTTATATAAACAAAATTCTCTTACATTTCCATATCTATTTACCCAGTTCTCTAATAATTACACAAAGTTAATCAAAACTTGCTAACACTTCAAATCATTTACTATGTAAGCTCTCAGAATACTTAGAATTAGCCAAATTGACAGATAATAAGACAAAAACCAAAAAGTGAAGTAAAAAAAGAATGGGAGTGCGTAAATGAATACCTCAAAAGTCAAGGTTTGAGGGCAGAAATCTGGCTGAGTCTGGAATAACCTTGTGAAGTGAAAGGATATGAAAGAAGGATTTATATCTAGATGTTAGGATAGAGATGATAAAGAAAATAGGAAAACAGGAAGACACAATGAGAGATAAAGGAGGTGCTGTGGGATTGGTGAAAGTCAATGTCTTGTTGTTGTTTTAGTGTTTATAATATTGTAAGATATGGATTTGTTTTTTTGTTTTTGTTTTTTGTTGTTGCTTTCTTTAGTTTTCGAAAGTTGATTTTTGTGTGTGGTGTATTGTTATTTTTTGATATCTTTCGTGTTGTTGTTTGGAAAATACTAATAAAATTTATTTTTAAAAAAACAAAACACAAATCATTTACCATTGTTTAACACAGATATCGTTTAAGCATCTAGAATATCATTTAACACAACTTTCTGCATTCCGCATCTGTGCTTAACTATTATTTACCCAATTTTCTAATAATTACCCATAATTAATCAAAACCTGCTAACACTACAAATCATTTACCATTATTTAACACGTATGTCATTTAAGCATCTACAATATCATTTAACACAACTACACTTTTCACTTCTAAGTAAGCAGCTACTACTCAACTCAGCATTAACACCACACCAACAGACACCAAGCTGTCCACTACTGGCTGCTTAGGCAGCTAAGGAAGGAAAATGAAGAAGCACTCTTTTCTGTCCTTAGAAGTGAAGCTAGAGGCAACACACAGACTGTTGTCATTGGGGCCTAGAGCAGCCCAAAGGAGACCACAGCCATTCATTCATTGTCCAGAGGAGCCTAGAGGATATGGAGAACTGATGTCTGGAAAGTGATGGCCTTCAGGTAGTTGCTAAAAGGAAAGCAACACTTTTGGGCGATCCTTTGAGAGTTGTTTTTAATACTCTCAATACAGTATTGAATATGTGGTTTTAGTGTTGTTTTTCATCGCAAATCACTTTTGAACAGAAAAATACAGTATAAATGTTAACTCTAGTTTAATCTAATAATAAATTATCTAAACAAAAAATTTTTTTCCTTCCAGTAGCACCTTAAAGACCAACTAAGTTAGTTCTTGGTATGAGCTTTCGTGTGCATGCACACTTCTTCAGATACTGAAAAAAAAATTTTGTTTTGACTATGGCAGACCAACACGGCTACCTATCAATAAATTATCTAACATTCATTTGCTGCCTGATCACAACACCCGAAAATCCAGCTACCTCACTCTACCTAATGCTTAGGGCTGACCCTGAGGACGCATGCTGCAGAAATGTAGCAGAACCAGTCATTCTGATTCTGTCCAATGTGAAGTTATTTGGTATCTGAAAGGGGCTTTTGTCATTCGTATAATTAGGATTGCAGATTACCACACAAATTTGCAGTTCTAGCAGATGAGAGCACATTTCCTCATCCTCTTCCTCATCAGGAAGAAAGATTACTTTGTGGTGATGGGCATGTAAGGCCTCCTAATAATAAAGCACAAAATATTTGAGTAGGATTATTTCTCCTGGCATGCTATGGCAAGATTATTTTCCATGGGTGTTTGTTGTATCTATGTATCTATGCTGTTGTTTTTTAAGGTGCTTAAAATTGTCATGTTCATTTGGCAATACGCTGGAACTGCAATACATTGGATTCCAAATCAGATTGCCCTCTCAATCTAGTTTGAGACCCTTTGCAAATTATACTGGCACAGCAGGCAAGATTCTGAGAAAAGTCCTGAAAAGACCTACTTCAGTTCCCAGTATGTTTCCAAGCAGAATACAAGGTGGTGCAGACCTTTAAAGCCCTAAATGGCCTCAGTCCCATATACCTGAAGGAGCGTCTTCACCCCCATTGTTCAGCCCAGACACTGAGATCCAGCTCCGAGGACCTTCTGGCAGTTCCCTCACTGTGAGGTTACAGGAAACCAGGCAGAGGGCCTTCTTGGTGGTGGCACCCACCCTGTGGAACACCCTCCCATCAGATGTCAAGGAGATATTCAATCTTTAGAAGACATCTGAAGGCAGCTCTGTATAGGGAAGTTTTTAATGTTTAATGTTTACTATGTTTTTGTATATGCTGAAAGCCATCCAGAGTGGCAGGGGCAACCCAGTCAGAAGAGCAAGGTATTATTATTATTATTATTATTATTATTATTATTATTATTATTATTATAGACTGCACCCTTCCCTCTCATTTACTAATCATTAATGACTACAGCCACATTCTTTTTTTGTTTGATCAACTGGGGCAGCAGATGCTTAACAGAGTGTCCAATCTAAAAGGGGTATCTGTCTGTGTGTCTGTATGTCTGTCTGTCTGTCTGTCTATCCTTATCTCCTCCATCTTTTGGGGTCCCTGGACATAAGAATAAATATATATCAAGGTCTGCTATCCAGCTGCTATTTGGAAACTGCTGAGCCTAAGATGATCTCCTCGTTGCCATCACCGCTTATTAGAGGGGTTTTTTCTTCTGGTGGCAGAGGACAGAACCACGAGACCGGTGTAAAACACTCAAACAATACAAAACAACAAACACAAAGCATGTGGATGTTCTCTCTCTGCAGGCAAATTCAAACTGCAACTCCTCCTCCTTATGTACTCATCACCAGCTGTACCTAATCAGCCTAGAAAACCACTCACAGAAACAGTTCTTAAAGTTATAATCATCTTTTCTGTTTCTTTGCAGAATGACTTCTAACACCACTCCCTCATCCAATTGCATTCTTCCAAGGGAACACCCCAGGCCTGATCCACAGCACATACTGCCTAGAACAGGAATGGAGAACCCATGGGCCCCCCAGGTGGTGCTGGACTCTAATTCCCAACAGCCCCAGCTAGGATGGAGTCTAACTCGAGTCTATCATCATCTGGAAGGCTCCACATCCTTGCTTTAGATGATTTTCATTGTTAAAAGCTTGCATCTTGCAGCTGAAGATCAAATTCCCCCATGGGTTTGTGCCAGAAATTCTAGCTGTTCTTTTCATTTCGATATAAATTGGTAAATAAATATGCTGTCCTTTGGGTTTCCTCCAAAAGCAGAAGAGCTCCCTCGTTTTCTTAGGAGGAGATAAAGACCTGCAAAGATTTCTGTGTGGGAAAGGAAGGAGTGTGCTGTGTAACAGAACAGAAGGATTTAATGATTGGAGGGGTTGGGAAGAGGGGGAGAGTGTCTATAACGCTTTGGGAACTGGAGAAAGGTAATCCCCAGGCTGGGAAAGGTAGAGAAGATGCAGAGGAGGAAGGAGCTGAAGGTGCAGATTACCCAAAAAGGGAGAGAGAAGGAGGGGTCGCTAAAGAAAAAAATGAGGAGTCAATTAAATGCATAAATTAAGATTTGGCCACAACTTGCTAGGGAAAAATTACTTGGAGGTGGACGCAAGTAATTTTGAATGCAACCTTCCATTGATATAGTTATACACGTGAATTCATCACATACAACTTTCGAAGCTCCTGTAAACCGGTCAGACTTTCCCCCCAATTAGCTCAGTCTTGTTTATTCTGCTACTTGATGCTTTTCACTGGAGGTGCAAAGAACCAAACCTAACAGTCTGTATGCAAAGCATTGAGCTGTGGCTCCTGGTGCCCTGTTCATATAATTGGCTGCCCATGACCCTCCAAAGCGTAATACACCTTCTAATACATTTAAGGTGTCATTTTGATCACACACACACACAGGTTTTGATATTTTTCTTAGGCCTGACAATTACTTCCACACTGTATCCATCACGGCACTGTTGGATAAGCGCTCTTTTTCATTGTTAACAGAATTGTTTTGAAGGGGATGTGCATTGTTTTTTGCAGAAAGGGTAGGATAAAAACCAAATAAATAGTACTAGAAGAACTGGTAGGTAGATTTTTCGGGGGCGGGGGGAATGGCCTATAAGGAGTACATAATTTAAAGGGAGTAAAATATATGGGAAAGGAAGACAGAAGTACAATCCACAAGGAAGACTCTCAATACAGCTTAGCACTGACAATGAAGGGAAAAAAGTATTTGATCCCCTGCTAAACCTTCTGGGTTTCTGGGGGTTTTCCTGCGGTTATTTTGTCTCTCACAGCTACAATAAACCTACCATTAAAATTATGGACTGGTCATTTCTTCGTCAGGGGGCAAACGGGCAAATTTAGCAGGGGATCAAATACTTCCCCCCCTCACTGTAGCTATCAAAGATTTTAACAGTATTTTGTAGGAATCAAAACTGCAAAAATGGGGGGGGGTTTCTATACATACACTGTATATACATTGTAATGAAATGATTATGGGCTTCTTTATATTCCTCTATTTACCTAACAAAAGGTCTGATGGAGGCTTTTTAGACCTCCTTTGCATAGATCCATCAAATGATGACATACCTAGAAGCAGGATGAAATCAGACAATGTCTCAGCAGGTTAAGGTAATATCTACTGTTTTGTCAGAAAGATCTGATAGGTATGTAGCCTTTTGACTAAATAGAAACCTTATGAGTTAAAGCTAATCCCCAATTCATGCAAACCCTTTGGAAGAATTAAAGCTTATGAGGGGGTCTTAAAGCTCCCAAACTGAAATGTAAAAAGAACTTACTCTGTTGAATTCCCAACAAGTTATTTTATATACTCATTTTAACCGTATGAACACCTATTTATTTATTCATAAAAATTGTATATTGCAATTTTACAAAAGAAATAGCAAAACAGTCTACAATGTTTTTCACTGAGCACACTGCACTCAAGCATAGGCATGTTTACACCAAATAAGTCCTTTGCACAAGTAAAAATCAAGGAAGGACATTTGTATGTTGCCCAGCTAAATCTTCCAAAACAAAAGAGAAAAGTACCATAAGTGTGTGGGGGGGAGGAAATCACACAAACTCTCTAAACAATGAAAATTGTACAAAATGTTATTTAAAAGTAGGCAAAACAAGACTGCATGCAAGATGAATAATATACATAAATAACTGGGATGAGATCTCCTTGACTACATCCTGTTTCATGCTTCAGAAAAACAAAATGGCATAGCCTCATTTGATTTTTCAAAACTGTGTTGATCTATGTTCATTTTAAATAGTGTAATACAAGAAAATACCCATTTGAATGCCCAGGGTATCTCCTCATAGTAGGAAAGGATTTGAGGTGTTTGGAGAAATAGTTGTAATCGCTATACCACAGTGGTTAAGACTCATATTTTAATATCTGTTCATTCTGCATGCAGTGTTACCTAGTTATAATTCACTTTTTTATGCCCAGAGAACTCTTTTCACTGGGCACCTTGTAAAATAATGAACAAATGAATGAATGGAGGCTGTAATGGTATGCATGTTTACCCAGCTGAATTCAGTGGGACTTACTTCTGAAAAGACATCCATATGATTACGCTGTAAATTACTTTATACCAAATTAAGAGTCATTCTGTTTAGGATTTCAGTCTATATTCTTATCTTGTTTCCACATGCTGTGTATTTTTTGTTCTCTCTGAGCAGAGCTGGGCTTGCACAGAGGAATTATAGGCAGCACACTCTGAGAACCAGATTTATTAATGGAGTTGTAGGTCATAGCAGAGGCTAGGTCTCAGGAGACATTTCTCAAGGAATAAATGAAGATCAGTCATCCAGTTAACAGAATGACTTATATCCCAGTACTAAGCACATTTACACAGAAGTAGTTTTCATTTATCTCAATGAGTGTGCACCCTAAAACAGAAACGAGCTTACCAATACCAGGATATCTGTTCTGTCTATGACTGTTTCCTGTCCTTTGGTTCTTTGCCCCACTATAGGTGTTACCAGTAATACAATCATCTCAGCACGGCTAATTAAATGATCACCCATCTGCTACTGTAAAAGGTGTGCCTATCTAATATACATTTAAGTTCTCGTTATTCATTCTTAAATCATGTTTTCTTTTGTTTTTAGAAGCATCACAAACAATGTCATTCAAGAAGGGAACTAACAAAAAGGAGAGAGAGAGAGAGAGAGAGAGAGAGAGAGAGAGAGAGAGAAGGGAAAAGGGCGAAAGAACAATGGGAGAAAATAGGGCAGTAGTACACTTTCCTGGTAGTGATGTATGGAAGTGAGAGCGGGACCATAAAGAAGGCTGATCGCCGAAGAATTGATGCTTTTGAATTATGGTGCTGGAGGAGACTCTTGAGAGTCCCATGGACTGCAAGAAGATCAAACCTATCCATTCTTAAGGAAATCAGCCCTGAGTGCTCACTGGAAGAACAGATCGTGAAGCTGAGGCTCCAATACTTTGGCCACCTCATGAGAAGAGAAGACTCCCTGGAAAAGACCCTGATGTTGGGAAAGTTGGAGGCCACAATGAGAAGGGGACGACAGAGGACAAGATGGCTGGACAGTGTTCTCGAAGCTACGAAGATGAGTTTGACCAAGCTGCAGGAGGCCATGAAAGACAGGAGTGCCTGGCGTGCTCTGGTCCATGGGGTCACGAAGAGTCGGACATGACTAAACGACTAAACAACAACAGTACACTTAAAGTGCATTCCCAGACATATTTCTTCTAGTCCAACCCCTGGCAATGCAGGAATCTCCCAACCTCTACTTAAAAACCTCCAAGGAAGGAGAGTCCACAACCTTCCTGAGGGGAGACTGTTGCACTGTCGAACAGCTCTTACTGTCAGAAAGTTTTTCCTGATGTTTAGTCAGAATCTCCTTTCTTGTACAGTAACTTGAAGCCATCTCTGATCAGTTTGTGCATCCTCTATTAAAGCTCTACTTATTATGGGCTATAATTTTTGCGTCTCATTATTCAACTCTCACCTTTTGATTTTCTCCATTACATTATCTGCCATGAAAGCTTATGCCATAATAAACTGATTATTTTTAAGGTGCCACAAACCTCTTGGTTGCTTTATTCCCAGAGAACTAATGTTATGTTATAGATCTAATTCCTGTGACTGTGTGTTAGGGATTATTTAAATATTCAAATTGTGCAAACCAGTCTAAATTCACAGATAGTGTTGCTGATTTCCCCCGTCTGATCTGCTTTCTTGCACAACCCTCTTTTCTATCTCAGGGAATTTTTCATGTAATGTGCAAAAGGTTGCAACTTAGAATTATTTAAAATCTGAGAAGCAAGTCATTCATAAAGGGTTTTCTCTGCTGGGCAAGCTGCTGCAACTGTAGCATATTTAATTGTTTTTATAAGTAGAAGCTCTGTCTACACTAGGAAAATGTGTTATAGAAAAATAATCCCCAAGCACTACAGTTGTTTCAGCTATGCCTTTGGGAGCCCAACTTGAGACCTCAATTAGCTTTGATGTTGTTTATTAAATGTCCTAATGAAAATGGAAGGTTCACCACAAAACCACTTTGGAGAAGAACAAAAGTAGTCACAGTCCTCTAAGGTTCATCTTGATGTTACAAGAATGACCTTGGCTGCAATACTATGCTGTATCTTTAACACCCATTTTGGTTTTTTCCTTTATTTGAAAAGCAAAAGCAAATAAACTATCGACATGTGCAACTACTTAAAGCAATACTGCTCACTTTTCTATGGCTTTAATTTCTGTTCCTTGACCTGGTATGGATTAACCATTATGCTAAGTACAATATAGCATAGAGCGCCAGCAAAAAATTGGTACTGTTGTGATATGAGTTTCTCCATCATGCAAGCAAAATCTCCCCTCTGCTCTTCAGCTTATTACATGATAGGGGTAAACAGACTACACCACTCAAATGCTCCTTACTGCGAGGAGCAATCTCACATCTGAAATGTTCATCCTTCCTGATTTTGCATCCCTATTTCTAAGCCTCTTAGTAGTTCAGCAAGCACATGAGACTTGGATGAAATGTATGCTGTCCCTCACAATTCAGAACACTGGTAAAAATGCTACCACATTTGTGAAAAATTACTATCCTTTGCAATGTCACTAAAAGCCAATAATGGATGTCTGCCAGAAACACTGAGAGTCCTAGACTGTTGTTAGTCACTGACTAAAATTCAAACCACAATATACTACTTTATTTTACACCATGTTAAGCATTGTTATTATCTCTGCCAACCACGACGAAGAGGTAGCTTGAGAACTCGTTAAAGGAATAAATGAGACCTAATGGACAATATGAAAATAATGTGCAAGTACTTTAATAGATAGAATAATCAGAAAGCACTACCTACAGTGGATCACTGTCCCTTCACAGCCTATGAATGGTTTTTAATAGCCTTCCTCTGGAATTTAAATAATGTTCGCATAAGCAAGAGAAAGAGAGAGAGTGAGAGAGAGAGAGATCATTATATTTTATTATTTCCTGTTTCTAACTTGTGCATTTATAGAATCAGTATAGGCTACAATAAAACTTAGTTAATTAGAAGTCTGTGATGGTAAATTAACACCCTCTTGTAGCCAGAAGGAGACTCAAAAATTAGAAGATAATGAGTTTTATCAGCACTCATAATGTCTTCAAAGCAGAGTTGCCTTGAAGTATTGGATCATTTAGGTACTTACTCCCCAAAGAGCTCCCTATAGGACCAAATGGATCAATGGCAAATTGATCTATTTGTTTCCAGTCTGTGACTCAAGCGATAACTACCAGCTGATAAGATACTGCTGCCTCTGATCTGGTTGGTCTGATTTGTAATGTAGTGAATTTGGGTGTTTCTGATAACACCTGTACAAGAAGTCAAGACGTGTCTGAATGGGGGTAAGAGGATCTGAATTGTTGACATGATCTTATAGTGAGGACAAAAACCTAACCATTCTTATCACAACTCATCCTAGCAGAAATCCTGGGATTCCCCCAGAACTGCTTCCTTCCATGCACCCATTCTTGGAACACTTCAGTTAATGGGGTGGGGAACAGAGGTATGATATGCCATCTTCTGTTCAGTGACCAGAGAATGAATCAATTTTATTAGCTGATTCAATTTTATCGGACCAACAAACTAGCATCATATCAAAAAAGTCACCAAACTGGTACAAACATTTTGCAGACAAACAAAACCCAGGACTCAGCTATACAGTTGCAAATAAAACGTTTTAAATGTCTTGTAAAATACAATATACAAATCTGACACTAGATGGCGAAAGTGAGCTACGCCAAATTCAATGTATTTTTCAAAAAAAAAATTTAAGCATTTTCACAGCATTTTTTATACGTGTGTAGATTCCACCCCAGTCTGAACACCAGCCCAGAAAAGGAAGTAGTTTTAACTGTAATTTGCCTGCCAGAACTCAGAAATCAACAAGCACACTATCTGATTAGCACCTGGTTCTAGACCTTGGATCCATCCATCTGATCTACATGACAGGAGGCAACAGCAAGGCCCACACGTGCTTCAGTTCTTGGCCCTGAGCATGTCCAGGTAGAGAAGGGACTAACATGCTCTCTGCAAGAATCGCCAGTTCCTGGCTGCTCAGTGTTAGTGCAACAGCTCCACAACAAAGATCCATTCCATTGCTACATATGCCAGACTAAAGCAACAACAACAGGTGTCTAAATTTGTGGCCCCCTTTGAGCTTGAAGCCCAGGCCAAATGGCCCTCCTGCCCTCCCCCCATTAGCCCTTTGCTCAAACACACACACCTAGATCATGTACATAGCAAAGAAGGTGCAGGATTTATGGTCAGATCCCTCTGATTTCTGCCCCCCCTCCCCAACTCACTATGATGGACGTTGACCTTTCCCCAGAAGAGTTCAGAGGACTGAGACATCTTCCAACCTTTCACATTTGGGAAGCTTCAACATCTCCTTTAGACCAGTGATTATTTTGAAAGGTGGACTTGTTTTGTTGAAATGGATAGAGAACCAGGTTAGAGGCTATGACAATAAATAATATATGAATGACAGCTCAAGAGCACAATTAGACCAAGGTTAATAGGCATTAATTCCAGAGGGCAGAGGCTTTCTCCTTAAAAGTAACCACCATATAATAAATGTGCCTTACTCATTGGCTGTAATACCTGCTTGATAACCGTTAATTATATATCAATGAATATAGGAAAAACCAAGAAAAGATCCGCAAATTGGTCTTTGACGTATCAGGCCGCAAATTGTTTGCCATCAATCAATCAGAATCATAGCAGTGGTTATCTTATGTGGGCATACCAAAATCTGAAAATAATGTGTGCACTCAATTGATTTCAATGAGAAAGAGGAGTGCAAGTGTTTAATGCTCCAGCTAAAATCAATGCAACTTAAACAGAATTAACTTGGGATAGATCATGACGTTTTTCCTCATTACCTCTTTTATTTCTTCTGTCAAGCCACATCCACACCATACATTTAAAGCACTATTATACCACTTTAATAGGGATGCGGGTGGCACTGTGGGTTAAACCACAGAGCCTAGGACTTGCCGATCAGAATGTTGGCGGTTCAAATCACTGCAACGGGGTGAGCTCCCGTTGCTCGGTCCCTGCTCCTGCCAACCTAGCAGTTTGAAAGCACATCAAAGTGCAAGTAGATAAATTTGTTAAGGGTGCAGAGTTGTTAAGAGACCACCATCTTCCTAGGGAATTCTGGGAACTGTGGCTCTATTATTATTGTTATTATTATTATTATTATTATTATTATTATTATTATTAATTTATTAAAGATTTTCTTGTTTTACAAAAGTGTTTGCAATGTCTCTCTCGTATTTTTTCCCCTCCATGTAACATTTTTACAAATCAGTTTTGTTTGTTGAGACATTGGGAAGAAAAGGGGGAAAGAGGTGGAGGGGGTGGGGAAAGATGGGTGGGGGTGAGGTCGGGCGACGGTGTTGCTATTTTACTTACTATATGTAGGGATTATTATTATTATTTTAAGGCCAGGTTCCAAAAGTCTGCAAAACTAACTCCAGGTGCTCAAATGGAGTTTTGAGCCAATTTTCTGTAATGCAACCGTATGTTGCTAGGCAAATCGAGGGAAGTTTCAATGGCAGTTCAGTATATTGCAAGGGTGAAGGAGCCACTTTCAGCCAAAGGACTAGTTCCAAAAGTGTATAACCCTCCGCAGGCCATTTGGACAGGTGAAGCAGGGTCACCAACCTGTAAATCACCTGAGACGTTGCATAATGTCATACATTTCTGGAGCTTCAGCTGTGAAGGAAGATTCTTGGGTTTTTTTAAAATTCAAGCCATAGCTACAAAGCCATTACAGCCACAACTCAAACTTTACTGCATTGGATGTCATATGATGCCAAATGTCATAAAGGTGAGCACAGTTTGCCCAAAATGACCTCATGGGTCAAATCCAAAGGCTCAGCAAGTCTAATTAAGGCCACTGGCTGGAAGTTCCCTTCCAGTGGCATTTATAGCATTGGGACTGGCATTGGGATCAAATGCAGAAGGAAGAATCCTTTAAGGGAGGCTACAGGAGGGCTTGAGATCTTGGTCAGCTTTAATAATAAATAATGATGATGATGATAAAATATAATTTCTATGCCGTCCATCTGGCTGGGTTTCTCCAGCCACTCTGGGCAGCTCCCAACAGAATATTAAAAACATGATAAAACATAAAACATTAAAAACTTCCCGAAACAGGGCTGCCTTCAGATGTCTTTTAAAAGTCAAATGGCTGTTTATGTCCTTGACATCTGGTGCGAGGGATTTCCACAGGGCTGGTGCAACTACAGTGGTACCTCGAGTTACAAATGCCTCAGGTTACAAACGCTTCAGGTTACAAACTCCGCTAACCTGGAAGAGTTACCTCAAGTTGAGAACTTTGCCCCAGGATGAGAACGGAAATCGTGTGCTGGTGGCGCAGCGGCAGCAAGAGGCCTCATTAGCGAAAGCACGCCTCTAGTTAAGAACAGTTTCAGGTTAAAAACAGACCTCCGGAACGAATTAAGTTCGTAACTAGAGGTACCACTGTACCAAGAAGGCCCTCTTTTATTATTTGAAATACACAACTAAGTATATTAGCCCACAAAAAAAAAATATTTCAAGACGTTGGTAGTGGCAGATTTATGTTAAATGTTAAGAGAAAGATGACCAGCTGCCTGCAAGGAATTCTAGGAGATGGGGGGTATAAATGGAGGAAAGACCATAGGTTGGTTGTAGTGCACATACATTGCATAGGGAAGATCCCATATCTGATCCCTGAAATATCCAGGTGGAGCTGGGAAATGTTCCTTTCTCAAACCCTGGAGAGCCACCGCTAGTCTGTGAAGACAGTACTGAGCTCAATAGACCAACCATCTGACTCTGTATAAAGCAGCGTCCTATGCCAAATCCTCTACTGCTCTTCTTCCATTCTCATTACCTGGCTCAGATTCTCTTCTCTCTCCCCCCACTGCACACACCATCTCCCTTCTCCTGTTTCCTTTGGGGTTGGGTTGGGCTGAACGGAGGAAACCTAGTCTTGCTAATTGTACTATTTCCGTATGGCTGGGACACCATCATAATGACCTCAATTCTTGTGTGCCAAAGATGAATCCCCATAGATAATACCCAAAGAGACTTATTAGCCGCTCTGGTCTCTCGTGTATTATTTCCACCTCTGAAGGAATAAACGACACGGAGCTTGCTTGGATGGTCATTATCACTTGGTTTCAGAATGAATCAAGGCACACACTTGCCTTAAGGAACTGGTGTTATTTGTGTTAAAAAGAAATAAGAATATTCATATCCTTTTAACTTCTAATAATCAGCCCTAAATATATTGCACATGCATCTGCTGGACCAAATTGTCCTTTTTATTTAACTTGGATTCTAACACAGAAGACATGTTTTTAGGAGTGAGCAGCCAAACTTGAATGTTATTTCATAGCAAAAAATTACAGATGCAAGAATACATATTCTTATAACCTCCTACTAAAATGAAATAATGTCCGAAGCACTAACATGTGGATGTCACAGTTTTACACATACAGAATGGACACAGCCTCCAAAGTCGGAATATTTTTCAGGGACCCCTTAACAAAGAGTTAGAAGTTAGAAGAAGGAATGTGAGTCTTCCTTCTGCACTCTTCACTCTTCTGAATCAACTCATCATGCCATGCCTGGCTGAAAGAGCAAAGCTGTGGTAATTATCAATGATCCCTGTGATAAACCCATCATTATCTATAAAACATGTCAGATTCTTCTGAATGCTAATGTATCACTTAGGTGAACATATTGCACATGTCAAACCCTGATGATGATTGAATTCATGATTTACAGGCTCTGCATTTACGCCACTATTGACCAATAAATGCAAAATCTCTTACCATTGTTAGAAGAACCCATATTCATCACACTAATTATAACATTTGGAGAAAACACTAATGACATTCACAGTGACAATATTAATGACCTGCCTTCTCGGGGGGGGGGGGGGAGGGCGGTCTCAGCACTCCGATGCATTGCTCATTCAACTTTTCGACTATTGCCAATGAGTTGGGACTCCTACCTGTGTATAAAGTTAATACAGGAAGGAGGGAGGGCAGGTTGCATGAAATACACACAGGACACTTCCTGCCATATCCTCTCCCAAACACACTGTACAGTGCATGACTTTCCTAACATTTCACACTGTTACCATACCAGGTCCCGCTTGCAGGCTTCCTTTAACAGCTGGTTGGCCAGCATGAGAACAGGATGCTGGACCAGATGGGCTTGGGTCTGATCCAGGAGGACTCTTCTCATGCTCTCATGCTTGCCAGGACACATGCTCTGAAATCTACATTTTCATATTTGGGGAACCAGCCCTTCTACAACACAAATGTCTGGGGGAAAGTTAGCACTAATGCTAGGGAAATTTCTTCTCATTTTTGACCCTGGTTCTGTTCTGCTGAAGGCCAGAGCTGGCCCAGAAACATGCCTAGAAGCTCGCTTCAGACCCTTCCATCCAATGCAGGAAGGCTAGGGGAGAATAAGGTGCAAGTATATTGGGACACAGGTGGCGCTGTGGGTTAAACCATAGAGCCTAGGACTTGCTGATCAGAAGGTCGGCAGTTCGAATCCCCGCGACGGGGTGAGCTCCCGTTGCTCAGTCCCTGCTCCTGCCAACCTAGCAGTTCGAAAGCACATCAAAGTGCAAGTAGATAAATAGGTACCGCTCCGGCGGGAAGGTAAACGGCGTTTCCGTGCGCTGCTCTGGTTCACCTCATGCTGGCCACATGACCCGGAAGCTGTACGCCGGCTCCCTCGGCCAATAAAGCGAGATGAGCACTGCAACCCCAGAGTCGTTCGCGACTGGACCTAATGGTCAGGGGTCCCTTTACCTTTTATATTAGGAGTGGGCCAGTATGAACAACCTCACACCCCCTAAATGTGTTGCAATTACCTCTTCACACCAAACACTTGAACAGGGCTTGTGTCACTGCCTAAATACCTATGGTGAACCCTGAGTTTTCTAGTGTCCTCACAAGAAGTCTTGTCAAGTACCCTATTCCTCTCCTTTTGTAGGAAAACACAATCATATTTCTTTCATTATTCAGCTGGACCATCTGAGTCTGCTGTTTATTTTCTTATTCCACAGCTGGATTTAAACATAAAAAACTTAGTGAAATCCTAGCAAGGCTCCATAAGAACGCGTAAGCAGCGTAACTCGCTTTAAGCTCAAGCACTCTGCTTGACTGGTTTTTGCAACTAGGTGCCCCTTCTAGCATCACTGAAGCCCCTAATACTGGTTTTTGTTTTTAATAACCTTTATTTTTGCAGTTTCATATATAACAAAAGTATAGTATATAAAACTCTGCATACTTGACTGAATTTTCACCCTGCCTTTTAATGTTTTTATTGATCTATTGTATATATTTCTACTGTATATTCATTCTGCAATATATATTAATGCTGTTTATCACTTTGGGGGCCTTTGAGCCAAAATACAATTTGTAAATAAACTATATCACACCAAAGTTACACATTTAGGTACATGCAGCTCACAACTTCAGAGAGGTGTCTTAAGTACATTTAACTGAGCATCCTTAGAACTCCTCTTCAGACCTTCACATTCAATGGAAAGGGGACAGATTAGCACATGCAACTCCGCGACTTCTCCTGACCTCTGCTAGTGTTGCAATCTACTTTTTTGGCATAACACCTTCATTGTTAGGGCTCTGGTGTATGGCTTCAGACTAAAAGGGGCAGGGCAGGGAGTGACTGAATTATCCCCATCTACTTTTCTCTGTGATGAAACCCCTAAGCTACAATTCCTAGAGTTCCCAAGGAAAGGGGGTTGATGGTTAGTTAAACCACCCTGAGAACTGCAAAGTTGTGTCAACACTGAATGAGCACTGTTGTTTCTTAATACAGTGGTACCTCGGGTTAAGTACTTAATTCATTCCAGAGGTCCGTCCTTAACCTGAAACTGTTCTTAACCTGAAGCACCACTTTAGCTAATGGGGCCTCCTGCTGCTGCTGCGCCACCAGAGCGCAATTTCTGTTCTCATCCTGAAGCAAAGTTCTTAACCCGAGGTACTATTTCTGGGTTAGCCAAATCTGTAACCTGAAGCGTATTTAACCTGAAGCATATGTAACCCGAGGTACCACTGTAGATCAAACTGTGCTTATGGATTACGTCAAAAGTGCATATGTCATTCTAAGGAGAAATGAATATTAACTGAGAGAAAAATAAGACAGAGCTTGAACTAACTCACAGAGAGGTATTGTTATGTATTTAAGTTCTCACCCTGGGCCAGCAGGGGGATACTGTAGGTAGTTATGCAAATGAAGGATCGAAAGTGACGTTTAGTGATTGGATAGTTTTGTATGCAAATGAAGGATCGAAAAGTGACGTTCAGTGATTGGATAGTTTTAGAACGTTGCAACAGTTACAATTGTTCTGTAGCTCTATATAAGCAGGCTGGCTGAGCTCCTCAGTTCAGTTCTGTCTGACATCTGATTAAAGAAGAACTGTTTGAAGAATTGCTGTGTCGTCTGCTATGTTCGCCCACAACTTAACAGGTATAGTGTATATTGTTCTTAAATTTGTATGACATAAAAAAATGATCCTCTTTTGCCATTAGTTGTAAAAAACCCCAGCTACCTTAACTTGTGAAAGGCAGATTTTTCATATTATTGCAAAGAACATGTGTACAACATAGCTTCTCTTAATATTAATTGAATCTGTTATCAACACCCTTTTTTGGAAATATATTAGAGGTGTTTTGAATCATTAGACTGTCTTCCATGTAGTCCTCTTTGCTAACAACCAGCCAGTGTGATCATAAAAATCACAGCAATTAGTTGTGAAATACAACCTCAGGGACTATAAAGTTGTCTCCTAATGAAACTGCAAAATATGTCTGATGCCTTTCTATACACTTTCAGTGGGGTGAGGTGAAACAGAAAACTTTATATTTATTTTCCTGTATTGAATTCCATGGCATGAGTCTTGCAGTAAACTATAACATTGTCCCACTGTGCTAATCGATCTATTGTCTTAACAAATAAACTTTCTTGATTAGGTTTGTAAGCCCAAGATCAGTAAATCAAATTACCTTGGGGTAAACAGGCACAAGCAGAAGTAGCTTCTGCTGAAGGACCCAATAGCGCCAAAATAAATCTATTTCAAATAAACATCACTTCATTGTCAATTCAATAAGCTGGACTAAATGACTTCTGTGGACTGATTTATACATTTGTCCAGCATCATTTGCCGATAGGAAGCTGGAAACTGTACCTTGGTCATTGGGCTGATTTATTCCAGAAAAGTGTACAAAAGAAAATGGAGGTTCTCTATCTTGCTCTTGTCCTTTCCTAGACTCCTGTTACTATATAACTGGCATCCTTTTTCTTTAATTACCTTCTCCATGGCTTGAGAGTTTTGATGACTTGATTAAGCCTTGCAGTGCAGTTCCAGTCCCTACCCATCTGATTAATTAGCCAGAAGCTTATTAACTTCCTAATTCCAATCAATAAAGCACCGATGCTTAGCAGTACAAGGACAAACTAAGGATAGTACTTTTATTTCAATATATGGAGCTTCAAATGTTGCTTTCTCATTTACTTTTATTTTATTTCCATTTTCCCCAGGAGTGTTTAAAAAGAAGATAGTCTGTTGTAGTATGCAGTCCAACTTACCGTATAAGCACTTGATAGACTCATTACAAAAAAACTGAGGAGCCGCATGTTTGGGAAAAAGCTTGTTTTGGCAAGTAAATATTGCATATTTCTGCCCCTTGACACTTCTGTGAATGCAGGTTAGCTATTAGATCCCAACAGCTGTACCGGAGCTAAAGACAGAACACGTAAATTAGAAAGTCATGTTAGAATGCTTGTGGTTGTCATTAGCTACCAACATTATCTACTTTAATTCAAAACGGTGAACTTTTCCTAATCTGTACAGGAAAAATAAAGGCGGGGAAAGAGATGGGCATTAATGCTGTGAGCCCCTCCATCATAAGCTCAGCTTGTATATGTGTGTAAATAAACCATCTATCATAAAGACACCACAGTCTCTGCTGTCCCTCATTCTGAGCAAACCAAACCCTGGGCAGGGACAGACTTTGGTCTTTCAAATTTCAGTGTGAGGCCAAATTTTGTTCCCTACCACCACCTCTTGCCTTCTGTGCATGCACTATGTCATGTTTCCAGAGCACTGTAGTACCCCTCCTCAGCTCTACAGTCCAGGAGAACCAGTCGTGCTACCCTAAATCTGCCTCTGGCTTCAGTAAGTACCTGGAACCCCTGAAATCTTGCACTGCACAGAGATTGGGTGGTGCAACAATATCACATCCTGGGTTGTAGAGTCATTATATGCAGCACTGCAGTTAGGTAAAAAGGTTTTACAGATGTTTTCCCCACTCCATTTTTATTGATCCAGTGAGCTTACTTTGTAAAGTGTGTGTGTGTGTGTGTGTGTGTGTGTTCCTGATGAAGACTGTAATCAAAACCTATCGGGCTGAAAGAATCTTAGTTTACTGCAGAGCCTTCCCCAACCTGACACTACAGATGGGAATGTTTATTACTTCACTTACTGTATCCCCCCCCCCCCCGCTCTGTAAGATGCACCAGACCACAAGATGCACCTAGTTTTTGGAGGAGGAAAACAAGAAAAAAAATATTCTGAATCTCAGAAGCCAGAACAGCAAGAGGGATCGCTGTGCAGTGAAAGCAGCAATCCCTCTTGCTGTTCTGGCTTCTGGGATAGCTGCGCAGCCTGCATTCACTCCATAAGATGCACACACATTTCCCCTTACTTTTTAGGAGGGAAAAAGTGAGTCTTATAGAGCAAAAAATACGGTACTTCAAAACGTGGTAAGCCATCTCTGCTGCACATTCAGCTGAGTGGGGCCCTGAACTTCTGCCCCCAGGATCAACTCTGATGGCATTGCTTATATATATTAAAAAGACCTAAAAGTCTTGGATCACCTGGTCTCAGGTGAGAGAGGCAGAAAAGGGTTCATCTGCACTCAGTCTAGTTATGCCCTTCTCCTCCCCAGTACATTGGTATATATATATATATATATAAAGATTAGTGCTCTTATGGTATGGGCCTATTGCCCATGCTCTCAAAGCACAAGCTGTTTCTCTGCCCCACTTCACGTGACTCATCAGACCTATTATACCACTGAATGCTGCTGGTGAATGATTGCTGGGTCAGCAGCTGGCCAATTCAGTAATCTAGTTATACTGGTCAAACTCACTCTTTTTGGCCAGGCAGTGAATTATTTTGGTAATCTGAGTAATCTTATTGCTAACAGTTTCTTTCTTTCATTCATTCATTCATTCATTCATTCATTCATTCATTCCATTTCTATCCTGCCCTTCCTTCCAAAGGAGCCCAGGGCAGCAAACACATCACTAAAACAATCTCACAGACAACACTCTAAAACACTTTAAAAAATAACTTTCTCTCGACCAATGGTTTCAGGGTTGCCAGGAACAGTATCTTTCAGCCATCAAAATGTCTGGGTAAACAGGAATGCTTTAAAATCCTTCCTGAAAGCCAGTAACAGGGGAGATGCACCTCAGCAGGACGGAATTCCACAAATATGGAACCACCCCTGAGAAGGCCCTGTCATGAGTCAACACCAAGCTAGCAGCCCTCAGTGGGCTTACTCCCACATAAGCAGCAGGATTACAGCCTGACAATGTAGGCCTGGACATGTCTTCTCAGAAAGTGCATAGGGTTCAATAGGCCTTGCACCCACTTAACTGTGTATAGGATTATAGCCTTAGTGTTTAAGGCAGGGGTTAGTCACCAAGCATTTGGACCAGTGGGCACATTTTGGGGGAATGCTGGGGGCATGAGTCACAAAAATGGCATACTCTCCAACATTTATCCCATGAAAATAGGGACATCCCACCCCATAATGATAATTTTACTATTTATACCCCACACATCTTACTGGGTTGCCCAAGCTACTCTGGGCAACTTCCAACATATATCAAAACATAATAAAACATTAAAAAATTTTTTAACTTCCCTATACAGGATTGCCTTCAGACAGCTTGGGGGTCTGATAACTCCATACCCGCCAACATTTCTCCAATGAAAATAGGGACGTCCTAAGGAAAAGCGGGACATTCTGGGATCAAATCAGAAACTGGGATGGCTTCTCTAAATCAGGGATGTCCTTGTAAAATAGGGACACTTGGAGGGTTTGAAATGACTGCCATGGAGAGTGTGGTATCACAAAAATGTAGAGAGAGAATCACCCCTGACAGCAGAGGTAGATTTAGGAGAATGCAATTGATTTGGTTGTGGTGAGTGGGAGGCCTTGGGGGTACTGCAGGGGATGCCACACAACTATGCTTTAGAATGGAGCGCAAGAGGCAGGGGCATCAAATTTTCAAATTTTGCGGTCACACAGGGTGCCACTGAGATTTGAGACCCCTAGTTCTGCCACAGGAATTCAGACCTATCCCGGTTATGTAGAGCACACAAAACAGATTGCACACACTGATGCTGTCTGATAACAACAGGAAACATTACTCAGTAGCAGGAAAAATATGCAAAGTGGCCTCACCACACTCACTCTCATTTTGCAGAAATCACTTAGAAGGCACCTTCACATTTTCACCCATAACCTTATTTCTGGGGTGGCTAGAGACTCTGAGTTTTCATTTAAAGATGAAGTCAGTGTAAGGAACGTGCCCAGGAACACCAATGAAAGCCTATGCTGACAGCGTGGCCCCCTCAAGCACTGGGTTGGCGCCCCCTGGTTTAAGGTAACACAAAAGTCCTTACAGCCCAATTAAATTTCTATGCACGTGGGTTAGAGATAGTTTGGGTCTACAGTGGTACCTCAGGTTACATACGCTTCAGGTTACAGACTCCGCTAACCCAGACATATTACCTTGGGTTTAGAACTTTGCTTCAGGATGAGAACAGACTCCGCTAACTCAGAAATATTACCTCAGGTTAAGAACTTTGCTTCAGGATGAGAACAGAAATCGCATGCCGGCGGCGCAGCGGCAACAGGAGGCCCCATTAGCTAAAGTGGTGCTTCAGGTTAAGAACAGTTTCAGGTTAAGAACAGACCTCCAGAATGAATTAAGTTCTTAACCCGGGGTACCACTGTATTATAAATTCTCCTAAGATACAGCAGAGGGGAAAGTAGAGGTGCTGAGAACATCAGAAAACACTTCAGTGTGAATCAAACCCAATGTACCACTTTGCTTTACAAGCTGATCTTTGCTTTCTGCTAGCTATCTTTTATATTCCAATTAAGTAATTTCTTTGATAATAAAGGCTGCCCTCAAAATCCATGGAACCGGAGAATCAAACAGATAAGTATGAAAGCAAAGCTATCCTATACGGACTATTTCACCCCACAAAGGAATTCAATAACTGCATGCTATTTTCCATTACACTTAGCATATGTTTTAACAAATGGATTTTTGTGTCCAGAGGACAGTAAAATTCCTTTATCCCTCACATACCCCATGGGAACTTGGCTGTAGCTTTCACTTGAGGACATTAATGGAAGCTTCCTAACCAGTGTGAGTTTTCTAAGACAATGACAACTCAAGGTCATCCCTCTTAAAAATGAAACATGTTCAATATCATAGCTGGAAAAGGCACAGATACAGCACACAGACATACTTGAAGATGTCAATCAGATTTGTTGCTACTTCTTCAAATCTGAAATTTAATGGGGGCATTTATGCTAAAAGGCATTAACCAAATCAAGAAATCAATTTCTAGTAAGAAGCATTCAGTATAAAGAACAGCAAATGTTTTCCCCATCTCTCTCCTCCTTTTTTTGTCTTACAGACATTGCAGGAATGCAGAAGGAGATTTGCACCAGGTTATTGATGAAAACTGGCCAAGGACATCTGTATTCTTGGAAGCTAACACCAAGATGAATTCCAGAGAGCTGCCCACTGAAAGAGGATTTTAAGTTAACAATATCAGCACGATTCAGAAGCAGACAAAAAAGGAGTGCCCACCAGTGAAAACAGAGATAAATAATCCAGCAAGTACTACAGATATATCACATGGAGCTTGCAGGAGGAAGAGAAATCTACAAATTGAAGCAAATATTGTGATGTAAGAACCTAGCCAAAACCAAGTAATGGATGGTGAATGGGAATCCTCCTCATTCATTTCTGCTAGATTTCCAGTACAGTCTTTCCCCCTAACTGTGTGTGTATCGACTTTAGCCCCATAGCATACTTACTAGATAATAAATCTAATTGAAATCAACCAATCTTACTTCTAAAGTAAACATTCTTAAGACTTCAGGATTAAAACCCTGCCTGCATTAGGCTTTCTGCCAAGTCTGCCTACCAATGCAATAGAGAACAATTAAGATGCATTTGCATATCAATTCTTCTACCCAGAATGGATTAGGGTCAAAGAGGGTCCATTTGTCAAGGAAAGTTAAACTCCTGAAGTTGGAGATAATATCACTGCAGGTGGGGAGGGAAGTGGCATCCTTTGCCCTTTGCTCCACTCATCTTCCAGGAGCCAACCCTGATCACAGTCATTGTCATGATTATCAGGAAAATGTAGTGCTCCTCCTTCCAGGCAACGATCAGCTGAAAAAAGATGCAGTACTCCTACCAGCGTGGTTAATTCTGAGTGACATTTATTGATAAGGTCAAGGTAAAGGACCCATGGATGGTTGCATTCAGCCAAAGGTGACTATGGGGTGCTATGCTCATCTCGCTTTCAGGCCAAGGAAGCCTGCATTTATCCACAGACAGCTTTCCGGGTCATGTGGCCAGCATGACTAAACTGCTTCTGGCGCAACGGGACACTATTTATCTACTTGAACTGGTATGCTTTCGAACTGCTAGGTTGGCAGAAGATGGGACAGAGCAATGGGGGACGCGGGTGGTGCTGTGGTCTAAACCACTTAGCCCCTTGGGTTTGCCCATCAGAAGGGACGGGGTGAGCTCCCGTACAGTTTATCACCCCGTTGTCAATCAAACAAGCACTCCCCTGCCAGACCTTTACTGCATGGCCAAAACTGGGCTATAAGAACCTTTGCCAACCTGGTGTCCTTCAGATGTTTTGGATTACAACACTCATCAGTCCTAGTCAGCACAAAACATCAAGCCCCTATCACCTCCCATGCCCATGGGATTTTGAGGGTCAGCCTAGTTCTGTCCTGCTGTTTCAGAAACTCAAACACCATCAAAAACCAATATGGTTCTTCAGTTTTATGACATTTTGTTGGCATTTGATGTGAATTTATATTGTTGTGACACCAGATTCCCTTATAGGAATTTCACAGTAATGCATCAATCCAAGATAACTGGTCGAAAAAGTAGTGCAATGGCCTCAGGTAAAATGCATCTAAAGGAAAGGAAATAAACATTCTCTTTTAAAAATGTACATATTCAAACACTTAAATCCCACACATTTAAATCTCACTGAAATCAATGAGATTAAAGCATGACAGAAGTATCCTCAGTTGTGGCCAAGATGTTAAGAAAAGAAATAACAATTTCCTTATCTGTGTGAATCATATTGCAAAACATCAGGAAACAAAAGTTCTATAACTAAAATGATCTGTTCCAGAAATATTCTAGATTGGGATTTAAAAACAAAACAAAACAGGGGTGGGGAAACATGTGGTCATCCAAACACTGTTAGACTCCAACTCTCTCACACACACACCCAGACAGCATGAGCAATGGTCAGGAAGGATGGGAACTGGAATCCAACAACATCTGGAAGGCCACAAGTTTTCCATCCCTGCCTTAAAGACTTGACAAGATTTTGAGGATAGAAGTTGTAGCCAGTCAAGACAGGTAGGAGGAACAGAGAAAGTTACAGCTGGGATGACTGGCTCAAAGTCAGCCAGTGACCTTCATGGCTGCCTTTATTAGCCACAAACTAATTCAGGGGTCATCAGCCTTTTAGAGCCCTGGGCCACATCTGGAAATGTAAGTGCTGTGAACACCATAAAATGGGCAGCCATGTTTAATAATGGCTGCCAAGGGGACCTTCCTTGTCACAAAAGTCAAATAACTTCCAAAGAAACTGAGTTCAAGACAAAGATTGAGGCTGAGCCCCAAATACCAAACCTCACAAAGAGCAACAACAACAACAAACCAAACCCATTTCCCAGAAGGAAAACTGCTCTGAGAAGAAAATAAACAAGTTTGCTCTTCTATATTGAAACTAACAGTATCTACTTTGGCAGGATCTTCTCCTAGATTCAGGAAATCAGAAGGGTCCAAATACATTTCAAAGGATTCTGGAAAATGTTGGCTTTAAGATAAATTTTCTTAAATCATTTGCTTAATCTAAGGTTACAACCTCGCCGCCACCCCCCCACCCTCCAGTAAAAGCCCTATGCATTAACATCTGCATGACAAAGTTCGACAAGAGCAGCATTTCTAGCATTGACATTTAGCAATAGGAAAAGAGGCTCCCTGTTGGATTTTTGCCTGCCATGCAGCTGTGAAATGCATAGAGCCTCATTCAGGAAAATAATGCAGTGGCAACCCTAGTTTAATCCCATGAAGATTGCCTTGAGCTAGATGAAGTATTTGCATTTTTAAAATCTACATACACAGGACAAAAATAAGATTTGTTGAAGTTTTTTGTTTGGGTTTATAATGTGAAATTCCTGGAGATATATTCTCTCTGTCTCTCTCATTTCCTCTTACCTACTTATCACATTGTTAGTATTCATTCAATTATCCTTATAAGTCACATAAAAGATTGGCAGGGAAGAAAGTAATCCCATCACCACAAGCATCTGAGTTGTTTCACTGTACAATTCAAAAACAGGCCAGATCCTTTCCTGCGCTACTTCTTAAAGAAGAAAGCTGCCAAGTTTGAATTTGAGAGGAATAATAAATTTATTCCACCAGCAATTAAAATCAGGTTGAAGGAACAGTGTGGAATGCAGAACTCACTTTGTTATTGGCCTTGTTGACTTGAAACTATTTCAGGAGAATTGTCATATCCCACCGATTTAATCCGTCATTTAATCTACTGTGATTTGTTTTTAATGACTGTACACATTCACCTTTGACCTCAAGTTTAGCACTATTTACCCATTGACCTTTGTCTTGTCTCCTTGTAGAAATCTCTGAAACTACAGCTGAAAGTCTTTGTGTGATCAATACTAATATGTTAAACTAATGCATTAATGAGTCTTCCTTATAGACCACCAATTATTTTACTCTGTTCTTGCAATCAGCCCTACAAGACAGGAATACAGTAATTCAGGGAGACCCTTCCATTCAACATTTCGCTATAGCATGGACATTATTTCACAAAGACAGCAATAGAAGCTTAGTCCATGTCAGGCAACAGCTTTCAAGGGGGATTCACTTTAAGCCACAACTCCTTGGTGATCAAGAAGAAGACTGCCCTAATCAGCAGTCCCCCCAAGAAGGATGCTCACCATCTGCTCTTGTAAAGTCATCTGCTCTGCAGCCTTTCAAGCCTGGTATGTAAATAAAGCGAAGGCACTAAAGCACCTGTTTCCCACTCTGCAGCAAACAGTAAAAGTGAAACCTCAAGGCAACAAGACTGCACTCACTTTTTAATTCACAGCTCCATCCAGTGCTGTTGTTTTTGCTATTGGGCCAGGACACAATCAGAAACTTTGGCTGTGACCACTGAAGCACCAGCCTATTCAAATTCCAAGAAACTTCGCTTTGCTTTAATAACTCCATAATTCTTCCCTCCCTTGTGCCTTGGATTGGCTAGACCATGGGTAGGCAAACTAAGGCCCGGGGGCCAGATCCGGCTCAATCGCCTTCTCAATCCGGCCCGCAGATGGTATGGGAATCAGCATGTTTTTACATGAGTAGAATGTGTCCTTTTATTTAAAATGCATCTCTTGGTTATTTGTGGGGCATAGGAATTCGTTCATTATTATTCGTTCATTCCCCCCCCCTTCAAAATATAGTCCGGCCCCCCACAAGGTCTGAGGGACAGTGGACCGGCCCCCTGCTGAAAAAGTTTGCTGACCTCTGGGCTAGACTGTTATGGTTGTGGTACATAGAGCAAGCCAAACTTCTGGCAGGCAGCACTGGGGCTTAATGGAGCAGCAGAGCCATGGGCATATGCAGAGCGCTGCCACTCATGCTGGCCAAGGTGGATGATTGGCAGGGGAAAGGAGCCCTCAATATCTTTGCTGCATCAACTCCAGACTCATGCAGCAGTGGGGCCCAGATCATGCCCTGAGTGGCAACTTGCCAGAAGCTGAACCATATTTGAAAACAGACTGTCCTTAGCCAGCCAAGCTCCACCTCCTCCCTTCCCACTCCCATCCCTGAAAACACCCCGGGCGGGGGGGTTAGCTACTGTCAATTCATAGTTTAGGTGGGCACAGCTGTTCTGCATCAGCAGAGGTGAGTGGAGAGACATCTCCACCCCACCCAAACGCCCTCCAGTACAGCAGATGTCGTGTCTGGGTGGGTGTTGGGTTCCTAACTACCAAAATGAGCTCAGATACTACACAACAGAGCCTTGCGGCTTTCAGTTGCTCCAGTCAAGGTCATTGTCCACAACGCAAATTGTCCATGGCTGTCCTCAAAGGAGATCTGCTGGAACAAAGAGAACCTCAAAGCCAAACTAGGCCTAATGCTGATCATGTCACTGGCAAACACAACAGCTGGAAAGAAAAGGAACGATAAGACAGCACAGGTGGGGCAGGGTGGAGAATAACTACACAGAGATAGGTTTAACCTTTTCTCAGCACTGGAGCCCAGATAATGATTATCCTCTCGTGCCTGTTATTAGCCTCCATTGGTAATCCTGGGAGTTCCCCTTCTGGGGTAAGAGTAGGCATTGCGGCTGGGGATGATTTTTCTCAGGGCCATAGAAGGCAGTCTTGATGAGCAATAACCCCCCATGCCTATTAATATCCCCCCCAAAAAAACCTCTGATGTGGCTCCCAAAAGTGTTGTGCCTAGTTTGGCACTCAGTTTAGACTTTACAGCGTTTAGAAACACACATGTGATGATGATGATGATGATGATGATGATAATAATAATAATAATAATATATTATTTATACTCTGCCCATCTGGCTGGGTTTCCCCAGCCACTCTGGGCGGCTTCCAACTGAATATTAAAAACAATACAGCATAAAACATTAAAAACTTCCCTAAGCAGGGCCGCTTTCAGTTGTCCAGGAATCTGGAGGTCCACGAATCTGTTTGTGCACAGTACATTTCTAAACATGTTGGGAGGGCATTGCCTAATAAACGTGATCAGCAGAAGTACTGTGCAAGGGCTTCCACTTGTGCAAAGGATCTTTCCTCCTCCTCCTGCACACACCCAAAAATTGGCTTGGGAGCTTGAGAGAACCCCCATAAAAGTGGGGGAGGAAAGGTGGATCATTTCATCTGGCAAGCTGATACGTTTAGCAGATGGAACATTCAACATAGTGTGTGACGCTGAACTCCCATAGTCTTACACTAAATCTGGTAGTTCCCACCGACATCCTGAAAACTGAATTTTAATTTTTAGGAAAGATGCCATATATAGATAGAGATATAATATCTAGCCTGCACGGCTTGGATGATAAAAAAATATAAAAAGTTAAATGGGTGTGTTGCTAATCCAGAATCTGATAGATGAGATGACTTAGTATTGCTTCCCAACACTGCAATGAGAATGGGATCATTTTATTAATATTTGTACAGGGCATTGCACTTGCATCATTTCTGACCCCCAGAAAAATGATTATTTTAAGGTTGTGTGGTGTTGGGTTTTTTTTCCCAGGAGACAAATATGCACCTGCCTTGTTACTGTTAGCTGCAAGTAAATGCTGGCTAAAACAACTTGATTATTTTTTCTTAGTGGATATGGCCTTAGGTACACAGGACAACTCTGAGCAACTCTATTACGGCCCTGAGATAAAAAAGAACGTGCTTTTCATTAAAGGAATCACTTGAAAAAACATTGCTGAAACTGATACCACAGCCATAACCTTCCTCCAGCTCTGCCTCGGTGCTTTATAATGGCCTTTGCATTAGGCAGCCTGCTGGGGAGCCCACTGATGTCCATTTACTTTGGTAAAGATTGTTATTGAATGGACCCTTTAATGGGAGGCGTTTATGATCCTACTCGGCTAAGAGCTCCAAGCCCTGTCTTAGAATAGTCTCTCTCTCTCCACCTTGACAGCTATTAGAGAATCAATACAGGTAATATGTCAGGCAGTGGTCAGCACTCATGTAAACAGTAAGGTAAGGCTGAAATGGAAACTGACAGGTAGCCACTTAGAGAGAGTCTGTGGGTCAAACACGTTGAAAAGTGAAGCTCCTCGAGGGAGAGCCAGCAGCAGCCTGCCCCAGGATTGGATGGATGGCACAAAGGCCAGACACCTATAAAACCCCACTGTATTTTCCCCTTGAACCCTGGGGGCAGTGGAGGGGAATGGCCTGAAGTCCAAGGAGCTATTGGGGACTCGTCATGTAACATGGATTTTAGAAGGGTTTTTAGAATGCATCTGGGCCGATTCCAGTTCAAGAGACATAATCTGAAATAGTTGGGGAAATTATCCTGTGTCTTGTTACTTAATTTTAATCTTAGCCCATGATCTTTTGAGGTTGCTGCTTCTGGCTATACCTTTGCTATCACTTTTGATTAGCTGCTTTGCTATCACACAGGGTAGGCCACTTATTATCCCCACTTAACAGTCAGGGATAGGAGACTTAGCAAAGTGATGGAGCCATGGCTAAGGTAGGACTCAAACTTAGATCTTCCAGATTCAAGTTGAGCAGCTCCGTCAGCATCCAAGCTAAAGCCCCCTTCACAAACACAGTGTGTGGGGGAGTCACTTCCATGTGGTGCAATCCCAAGCTGCTGGGGAGCTTTTATATGCAATGCTAAAGTGTAATAAGAGACTAGAACACAACCTTAGTGACACATATGCATAGCACCTGGGAGATGTTTGCCTGCTACATATGAAATCCTGCTCTTCCTCCAAGCAGCACAGGGCATTTCGTCCTCATAACCCCACTTAAGTTAATAAGAGACACAAAGAATGACTTGCACGAGGCAGAGGCAGCTTTAGGGCAGTGCAACCAGTTCCTCTGCACTCATTGCTGAGCCTAGGGGGCACCGCAGAGCATTGCAACTATGACATAGTGAATTGAGCAGAACAAAAGGCATGAAGCGGAGGGGCGCCAGATTTTTGCCTCATAGAGGGTGCTGCTGAAAGACCAAACTCCATCTCTGCACAAGGAGAGCTCCATAGCTAAGCAGGCAATAGAAATGGAGCCACCTACTCCAAAGTAAAACTCTAACCATTGTTCTGTATTGGCTTTCTGGCAAGAAGACTGCTAAGAACCTGGCTTTCAACTTTATGCCAGCAGAGCAGGGACTTGCAACTTAAAAACAGCCACCAAGGAATCATTTTTCAGAATAATGGACTGTGAGAAGGGTCCATACTAAGGGGAAATAGCTGTGCCTAGTAAGTGGGGTTTGTGTTTGGCATTAGTAATGCAACTGCTTGCATTAGTAGCTGATTTAATTTTTTTTTTTTTTTTTTTGCAAATTTAACAAGAAAAAGGAAACGAAAAAACATGGGGGGATTAAAGGAAAGGAAAAAAGAAAGAAAAAAAATGATACACAAAGAATAATAATATCAACAGTAAAAAAAAGCCACCATCGGTATACGTTGTAGATACAGTGACCATCAGTCACTTATCAGTCATTTATTCTAAAAAATAAAATTCACCTCCAAACTTCTCCATTGCTACCTCGCAGTTCAGTGTTATGCTTGGAGCATAGTGCTCCTAATGTGAAAGCCTTGGGCTCACCAGGCATCAATAGAAGGCTGTGGGTTGTCCTTCCTTTTCTTTTCTAATAGGCTCTAGCCATAACTCAGTAGGAAAGCTTTGCATGAAGAAGGTTGCAGGTTCAATTCCTGGTATCTGCAGGTAGGACTGGGAAAGACCCCTTTAAGAAAGAGCAGTGGCCAGTCAGCGTAGAGACTAATGGTCCAACTCAGTCTAAGACAGCTTTCTATGAGTTAGCGTAAACTGCAAGGTGGCCAGTTATGCATCACCAAAAGACATACACAGAAAAGAGGACAAAAACTGCCCTGTGGGAAGAATTCTGAAAGAGAGGGCTGGAGGTGAAGACCACCTCTGAGGGACTGGTCCAGCTGCACTCTCCTTCCCACAGGGTGATCTTCCACCAACTGTCCTGTGGAAATGATTCCAATGAGTTTTTAAGAGGTTACCGTAATATTGTTTATTATGCTTACAAACTATGTAATTGAATGTTACTTGTAAGCTCCCTTGGTAGAGTTTACATCATGAAAGGCAGGATCTAACTAACTGTAATAATAAAAGACAGATTTGCATATGCTAATTTCTTTGATTAACCCATTTATAAATCTTCTAAATAAGTGCATAGGTGCAAATTCAGGAATAATTTATTATAATTTCAACAGAAACGCAATGCATCCTGCCATAGTGGAGAAGACCAAAACCTGGTGACCTGCATGCCTGCTCAGTCTGTTGCCCAGCTGATGAAAGAGCCATAAGTGGCCCATCTGTGTTTTATCTTTAAACCTTGGGCTAGACCTCTCAGGATCTTTCAAGCACAGGACTGCCCTCTAAAGTTGGTATCTTTTTTATGTAACATGAGGCAGGTTTGCTACAGCCCTTCAAAAGGAGACACACGGTAACCCTGGGGACTAGGAGGGCTATGCAGAGACTGTGGCACATAGTCCGACAATTTAGATCACACTTTTTTCTCCACTTGCTGTGTTCATGGAAATGTCCGCACCTTCTTGCGCCTCATTCAAATTAGTATTTCCTCAAACAGCCCCATAAATGGGGGTAGGGAAGAGAATGGCTCCTCTCCCTACGTCCAACCAACCCTTCAGAATCCACCATCTGAGAATACTGGTCTCTTCCAACACCAGAGTTGGGAGGCACACTGGGTAGAATGATTTTCCTGGTTTAATGAACAGTTTGGTTTAATCAATATTTGCTTGCTGCATTATCTGTAGCTCACTAATCTCTTGGCTGCTTTCTGCCATTCCATGGGGAGAAGCAACTCTCCTCCTTTTATTCTCTTCTCCACCCCACCCCATTTAGTACAGTAGAACAAGAGCTATTGGCGGGGGGGGAGGGGCAGGGAAAGAGGATGAAAACATCTGAACATTTGGTGTCATGCTGGACTCAGCTAAAGGGCAGCAGATGTCACTGGGGTGGCTTTTGTTGTGCTGCAAGTGGCCAGCCTGAGCTTTAAGGGCCATATTACTGTTTTAGCTGCTCTATTGTCATTCATGTTTCAGGGAGACAATCCCCATCCCATCCCTGTTTAAGATCCCAACAAAACATCTGAGATTGCCAGAAGCCTCTGCAGCTTGTGCTTAGATCACTTCTTGTTTTACATTTAAAATACTCTTGTGGGCAGAATGCAAAACAGTGAAAATAAGTTCTTTTTCTACAGGTTTGTTTAGGAAGCTTCCCTTGCTGTGTAACCCAACCATTTATAGGATATCAATCTTATATTTCATGACATGTTTCATGGTTTTTGGAGTTTGCATGGATGGCTTTATTTCTTTATAAAGTTTGTTGAATAAATTTTATTATTCTTAAAGAGTTTTGTTTTGTTTTTACCTGTAAACTGCTTCAGTGGTCTTTATATACCAGGAAGTAGTCTATAAATTTGTATAATGATAATGATAATTGGAATAGTTTCACTGTGATGACTTTCTCCTGGAACTTGTGCAGTACTTTTCTTCAATGGATCAACAGATCGAAGAAAGATATTCAACACCTCAAATTGAGAATGATGTGGAAATATGCCTACATTCAGGTTTTCCAGAGATAAATCAATGATAAATGTGTATTATCCAGCATTTTATTACAATCTATTCTCCTCTTGGCCTTTGGAGCATCTAATATTTGCAAGCTGGCAAACAAAAAGAGTGGCTTCAAATTTGAGCTACCTCTGAGTCAGTGCTGAACTGTACACTAATGGGTGACTGACCAACAACATCTGTTGGGGGGGAGAGAATCAGCTGCAAGGATACTTGTGCACTAACATTCCCACTAAAAATGAAAGCAGAAAAGTGAGGACAGACATCTGAGCTAACCACAGATTCAGCCATTATTATTACACTTAATTTTTGGTCCCCTCTTGACTTTCCCATACAATGTTCTTTGAATTATGGAGGAAGTGGTAAATGGGCCCTTTATAAAATCTTTCTTAGACAGAAGTTTGATAATTAAGGTGTAGACAATGCTGTTCACTGGGCTGCTGTCAGGGCAAACTGGTTTTAAATGTGTTTTGAGGTATTTTAATTATTGTTTGCAACTAGCTTGTTTTATTACTTTATTTTTTGTGCTGTTTTAAAATATTATAAGCCATCTTGAATTCCAGTTTGGGGAAAAGAAGGGATATAAATCTATTAAATTTAAAAATTAATTAAGTGTAACCCTGATATCTCCCAATTTAACTCAACTAATTGCACACACAAACACTCCTCCTTTAAAGATGTAGCTAAAGAGGCCATCACCACTCTGAGGCTGTTGTTTTTTAACAATCAAAAAGTATAAATTCTATGAAATAAATAAAATAGACAGGGTCCCCTCCTGCTTCCTTATATATTGTGTCCATTTCTGCAGCTGCTTCTTTCCATTTGTTCCAATGCAATTCCCTGTTCTGCTTTAGGGTTATGTTTGGATACTGCTTGAACAAAGAAGAAAAACTGAAAACCATCTTGTCTAAAACAGCTAGATATATCTCACATATACACACTTTACAAGAGCTTATACATACACACCTTAGTTTCTGTATACTGTACAAGATGGGTACTGAATGGGCATGAATCAAAAGCTACCTTTTTAAAAGGTTGATGTGTTTACGTCAAAAAGTATGGTAAGAATTAATTTAAGGAGGAACATCTAAAACATACACTTGGAGCAAGTCCCCTGGGCTGTGAAAGGACAAACAGATTACCGGTACTTCAGGTGCTTCTGCATTACCTAGTGATAAATTTAGCTATAAGCTGTTAAATTCAAAGAAGAATCCCAATCCTTTGAGGAAAATACTAGAGGAATCGGCTTACCATAAGTTACCCTTTTTCCTGTTATGAATATTCTGTCTCCAATAGAACAAGGAGTATTTCCTAATAGTAAATTCTAAAAATTGTAATTTACAGTGACCCTTAGAATTTACTGTTTGCTTTGGCTTTAAACTGGCTTAATCTCTAACTGAAAGTTTTCTTAAAAATTGTAATTTAAAGTGACTCTTAGAGATCAAGCCAGTTTAAAGCAAAAACAGTAAGAATGCATGCAACACACATCTATCTTGTACAAACAATAATTAAAGTTTATACATGGGGAGTTGATTACGATTGTCATTTCTTTTTCCCAGTTTCCTCATTTCAACAGAGAACACACATTCTTCTATTTTAAATTCTGCTTAAATCAAAAACATTGTTGGAAGAGGCCTCTTTAACTGAAGAGACTTCTCACACTGAAGAACATCTAGAGAGCTGTCGCTTCTTGCCAGGAACAATTAAAACTTGCTTCGACAAAGCTTCTGCCTGATCGGTCCATGGAGCTGTCCAGGGTACTTGTTTCAGTCCTGAACTAATGTCATAATTGTTCATGATGCATAACTGGTCAGTGTGTTTGAGGGTTTTCAAGTTATTTCTGCAGTCTGGTTCTAGGGAAAATGTATGTCATGACTCTGGGCCTACTGATAGCAAATAAAAGACTAGGTAGCTAATTAGTTTTTAAATAAAATTTATTTTTATCCCACTCTTCTACATCAAGCATTCAGGACATTTCACAAGTAAAAAACACAAATCAAACATAGAAATTAGAACAGAAGCAACACACAAAAAGTAGAACAGAATAGTGTCAGAACAAAACATTGAACAGATGGGCTATATGCCAGAATGTGGGGACGCTCAAGACAGATTCAGTAATCACGCAGACTGGTTGGAAAGGAGACAGAACAAGTAGTACATAGGTCCTAAACTAGGAGTGGGCAGACTTCAGGTTTGTTGGAACTACTTTGTTTTTTAGTAGAACCCCAAAATTTACTAGCAAGAGCCAGACTAAACCTTATAAGTAAAAAAGAGGGGGAAGGTGCCTCTGAGTACATTCTGAGCCTAGGCATTTTTTTTCAGTAGCAGAACTGAACTTTATTCATCGTCTTCATATTATTTCTGCGTAGCTCTCTTTATTTGGCAGTCTAATTCAGGTGGGGAAGGTCATTTTGTTAGTGGTGCCAATGTTCAAACAAATTGGGAGTCAGAAATCCTTGCAGATCTACTGAAAAACACTTCAAGATCTATCAGATGATCCAGAACTATCTTCAGCTTACCCCAAACCATGTAGGGAAAGTTGAAAGGAAAGTACAAATTGAGCTCAGTTGGAAACATTTAAGCACTAGCAAGCTATGACCCCCAATGCCAGGTCCCAATCAGCAGCCCAGCAACTGTGCTCTGAACTAACTACAGTATCAAAATTCAAAATCTTTTCCAAGGGCTGCACCACATACAGCAGATCATTACATCCGAGGTCCCCAAGGTTCTTAATGCCACAGCTTACATCACATCTGTTCAAATATTACGAAACATAGAGAAACATGCAAATTCAAGAAACAAAGCTAAAACACAACTCTAGCCATTCAATCTTCCACGTACTCCACAAATCTTAACATTCATGTAAAGAACTTTTTTTGTATATTTTATGCTTACAGGATTTTATTTTACCCACCAAAACAAGACAGACATCATTTTGAGCAGCAATAATAAATAGATCAGTGCAAATCACTAACATTTGTATACCCAAATGTAAAATTACATTTAACTTCCAACAGCAACACACAGTCACACCGTATTTAAAGAGTAAGGCAACTCTCAAACCATAATCACAAACATTCCGGCCCATATTTCTTATACTTATGCGCAAAGCCTATTAAAAATACAATTTGCTGTAAATTATGTTTGAACAATACTTCATAAACTTTGTATTTCCTTTCCCACTTCAAGAGTGCCAATAAGCTATTGTTTCAAAGTGTTGCCTCAGTATTAAGCACGGGATGAATTTTGAGATTTGTTAAAGAAAATTGGGCACATTTTCAAAAATTAAATAGTGTAATTCTAAAAAGAAATATACCTGCTGGTGTGTTGCCACTCCGTTCTCCAGCAATGAGCTGGTGGATGCCCTAGGTGACAAATGGGCTGGCACACTGGACAGGAAGGGAGGTGGGCAATAGCTTAGAGCCCAAAGGAGATCATCCTTGACATAGAGCCAACAAGTGTCCAAGCAGACAGGTAAGGGGCAGCAAGTTAACAGATGAGTGAATGGCTGGCAGCTAGTAACACCACAACTAGCCTTTTTGTGAGTAACTGTAATAAGAATAGAACAGGATTGGAAGTGATTTTAGCAATTCTCCCTCCCTATGCAACCACCCCATTTCCTCCAGTGAAGATTTGGGGGGGTGCAGAGAGCAGGGGAAATTGCTGAAAACTGCTTCCTTCCCTGTTCCGCTGACAGAAGGCTTAACATCCACTGAGCAACACCACTGAATACAAACCAATACCCCTAGTAACACATTCACAAACTTTTCAAATTCTAGCAGCACAAAAGCATAGAAATGAGCCAGCGAAAATTACATACATTCTCTTTTTAAAAATTGACAGCAAATACAATGTATTGGAAGTGCAGAAATATTTGCCATAATTAAACATTGTGTTTTAATTTGGCGTCGGTGGTTACTAAAATGTCTTTGGCATCTCAGGATCAAATTTTCTGGATTCTTCTGGGTAATCTCCATCTCAGTAGTTTTTTGCCCTAGCGCTCCCCTGAAACCAGGCCCTCTCCTCAGGTGATCAGGAGAACCTGGTTTTCATTTCCACCTTTCACAATGCAGGGAAAAAGAAAGTTCTCCCCACCCCTTAGCCAAAGGGGGTGGAAGGTCATTTTCACACCACCACATCTTATAAGATCCAATCAACTGATGGGCCATCTCCCATTGCAATGTGTTGGGAAGGGTGTGCAAGTGTGTTGAAAAACCTCCCTCCCTAACACACTGTGATGGGGTTGAAAACTGCTGCTTCCTGAGCTGATTACAGTGGGATCAGTCAAGGAATGGCTGGTTTTCATCCCCACTGCAATGTTAAGAGTGTTGTCTAAAGCCCTCGTTCCATTTACTCAACGATTTATGCTTGCACAATGGAACTTTCCCCTTCTCCTCCTCCCCAATTTGTTCAAGAATTAGGAGAACCCCCATAAAAGATTGGCGGGCATGCGTAGGGAAGAGGGGAGAGTTCTGTTGCACGAGCAGAAATTTTGCACTAGGGGAATGAATGACTTAGCACTGCTCAGCTGTTTTGCACAAATCAGCTGAAAGGGTGGGGGCTGAGAATGGGGGAGTGATTGGTGTGTGTGTTTTGAGCAGGGCAGAAAATAGTGTGGCACCACTTTGGCCCTCAGAGCATGAGGATAGGTTCCTCACGCCTGTACTAATGGGTGAAGATCACATCCTGAGCAGTTGTATGTAGTTGTATCTCTCATTATCTCTATTGGGTGGGTAGTGCTACATTAAAACCAACACATTACAGAAAATGCCAAACAGATGTCCAAATGGTTTGCAACCTATTCGTTAGCTTTCTGGCTAATGGCCTGTGTGAAACTTCATATGGAAGCGGAATTCTTCTACCTCTGAAAAGGTCTTGCCACACAAAGTACAGGTGCGGCAGTTGTCTTTAGCACCATGTGTGCGCCGCACATGGCTGTCATGGGCAGCATGGGAAGCAAATGCTCTGCCACAATGTCTGCATTTAAAAGGCTTCTCTCCTGAATGCTGGCGGATGTGGGTGCGCAGGATGCTGGAGGCGGTGAATGCCTATGGAGATGGTGAACAAAATGATTTCAGGTGGCATAAAAAGCTTTTACACACAAACACACACACACAGAGAGAGAGAGAGAGAGAGAGAGAGAGAGAGAGCGCATTCAGACACAAAGCTACAAGTGACAAACAAGATGAAAGGAATCACATGCTCACAAAATTGTAATTAAGTTACAATGCTTGTTTCTACAGCAGGAGAACCAATTGGGCTTTTGCTGGGTCTTATATACGGCAGATAAAACCCCAGCCTCACATGTGCACAGCCAGTGAAAGGAGGGATGTGGGAAACTATGTGCAAATCACAGCCAAGCTATGGCATTCTGTAAATAATAATAATAATTATTATTATAATAAAAATTTATTATTTATACCCCGCCCATCTGGCTGGGCCTCCCCAGCCACTCTGGGCAGCTTCCATAGAAACCAAAAATACAGTAAAATATCACACGTTAAAAACTTCCCTGAACAGCGCTGCCTTAAGATAGCCTTGAGCAAGTCATCATTATCTCTCAGACAAGCCTAGTTCACAAGATTGTAGTGGAAATAAAAAGGGGACTCGCTCCATATACATTTCCACAAGCTCCCCTAAAGGGCCGGCGGGCAACACATGTGACAAATCAACTTACAAGTCAGGCACGGCAACTATAAAAAGGTGATATTTCGTTTTGCAGTCTGTGATGCTGTTAAGGGAGGACTTTGAGGAAGAAATCCAAGGTCCCACTCAGCAAAACCAACCCCCCCCCCCCGCCAGTGGGGAGGAACCTAGCAGGGCTGCCTTGCCACTTTATCATCTAAGTGGAAGAGGGCTGCAAGAAGGTTAAATCCAGAGCCTAAAATTCCATCAACTACACCACTGTTTTATAACAGTCTGTTCAGGTGTGGCACCCAGGAATAAAAGCTTGGCTCGGATAGCCTTACATTCACCTAAGGAGGCTGAGACTCCAGTTCATTGCAAATAGAAAACATTGTATTTCCATGCCTTCCCAGATGCAGTAATAACAAATGCATATGTTGGGAGACCTGCCGTGTGTCTTCTGCATTACATCTAACATAGTTGGGGCTCAACGTTAAATTCAGAATTGATTAAACTGAGCATGCCAGAGAACATAACATCCTACAAGCAACTTAAACCTCAAGGGAACTGCAAAGGGCATGGTTGTCCTCACCTTGTTGCAATACACACATTTATAGGGCCTTTCTCCAGAGTGTACTCTCATGTGCTTGTTTAGACTGGAAGACTGAGAGAAACTTTTGGCACATACAGAACACTGAAAAGAGAGAACACATAGGACAGTTTTGTGGCTGCAGCGACAGTTACAGACATTTTTGCTGGCATGCAACATGTATGCGCATTTAGATAACAATACAAGACAAGAGATTTAGATAGGAATACAGACAAGACAGACATAATTGATCATGTGCTTTTTAATATATAAAAAATAATGTATGTAGAATGTAGAAATATACAAGGTTTCAACTTATATGTATGAATCATGCCAAGAAGATTATTCTAGCCACAGCCCCTGCCTGTACTACGTGCCTTCGCTGTGTAGGCTTGAAGCCTACACACTGATTTGCAGATTCCCCTCTAAAGATGCTCTGATCTATTTGTGGGCACTTGGGTGCACAGTGATAACAAGGCCTGAGAGTCTGATTCCCCCCGTCCCCCACAAAACACTCTGGCATAAGCCTGCAGTCTTGTCCAATACTGGAGTATCGGTGCCTACTATATAGTTTCGCGCATTTTCAAAGCATTGATATGTTAAAACAGAGGCTGATCACACACACACACACACATATATACAGGTGTTCTGGGCCCGCGCACACATAAGTTAAATTGTGTAAAGTGAGGAGCAGCTAACTTTAATAAGGAGGGCATGAAGGGAGGAAGGGGAGGTAGGGAGAGACTCATTATTTGGGGCAGCTGCCTAGCCTGAACTGAGCCTGCCTACCTGAGGGGGGCCAGTGTGTGCAGCAGCAGTGGCTGGCTGGCCACAGAGGGCAGGGGCAGAGAAGGGCGGCCAACGTAACTGGTACCAGGATGGGTTCATGGACATGCAATGGAGGTGAGGAGAAGCCGCTAGTCAATCAAAGGCCACCTTCCCTCGCTGAGGCAGCAACTTCTGGGCAGCAGCCCCAAACAAGAAGATATCTATCTATCTATCTATCATCTATCTATCAATCATCTATCTATCTATCTATTATGAGGTCTCCGAGCGGGATGCATGTAAGGGGAGGTGCACTTGTAGTTTGTAACTATTATACAAAACTATTTTAACACTGTTTATTGTCTGAGACTTCTTAATTGCTTCCACTTAATTGCTACCAAGCTGAGGCTCTTTCTGTCCCTGTAACAAGGGATGAAAATGAAGGAAGATGTCTCACTTTTTCCTCCCGCTTAATCAGATTTCAAGGATAGGGAATGAGACGACTGAGTTGAAGTTGTGTTTATATGGCCAGCTGGGCTTGAAGAAGGTGTAATGCTAGTTCATGAGGTTGTTAGTGAACAGCCCTCAGTTCAGAAGTCATGGTTGGATGCTAAGTTAATGTGCTAGCTCCTCCCTCCTCCCAATTCCTGTCACCCTTTGTGGAGAACAAAGCACCCGAGAGAGGTTCTACATCTGGGGTGTTCTCTGCAGGTTTTACAGCAGAGTGGCACAAATCAAGAAAAAAACTAAAATGTTGCAAAGCTGTCCTAAGTCTGTTGGACTGAAGTTAAAGAAAGTATTTAAAAATACTTTTGTTAAAAAACCAGAAGCCTTTTTATTGGATATAGTGGGTGAAGAGATACGAAGGGAAGATAAAAAAACTGTTTATGTATGCAACAACTGTGGCAAAAATTCTTTTAGCTCAAAAATGGAAACAACAAGAAGTACCAATGAAAGAAGAGTGGCAGATGAAGATGATGGACTTTGCAGAATTGGCGAAGCTGACAGGAAAAATCCGAAACAAGCACCATCAAGTATTCCAAAAGGACTGGAGTGAATTTATTCAATATCTGAAAGATTATTGTAAGCAATTAACATCACTAGCAGGGTTATCTGAAGACTTGTAATGAGAAGTTTATTTATTTACATTTTGAGCTATTTTGTAATGAGTGTGATTAGAAGTGGGAAACATACGAAATGTAATGATATAAAGGTTAATTTTGAAAGCCATGAGGTGGGAGGGAAGGAAGTTGATAGACTCTAAAGAGCCAGGGTGGTAAAGTGGATAATAATGATGTGAATGTATATTATTAAATGGAAGATAGTACTCAGCTATTGTCTGGAATAGCAATCAAGTCAAGTGACACCTTTTCAGAGCACATTCCCAAGACTATCTACTTCGAAGTAAGCCCCAGTTAATTTAATCAGACATATGCCTAGGTAAATATAGGGTTGCAGCCTCAGGCTATAGTTCTATAGATACATAAAGGCTGGGCTGTCAGTTACTTCTAAGTAAAAGTGGGTGAGATCAGTTTCTCACTATGAAATGAGAGTTCTTTCCCCTCCCCCTGACAGGAGCTCTAACACAATTCAAATAAGGAGCTGCTCTTTAAAATATGGCACTTATGGGAATTCCCCTTTGCCTAGTTCATCTTTAATTATTCCAGCCAACCGAAGATACTGGAGAGGCTAAAAGACATTTCAGTGCCGTGGAATTCTTGGGTATAGGAGGGGAGAGGAGAGACAGAAAGCACACTTATCTATATTTAAAAGTTCCATAACCTTTCCATTTTGTAATTCTGTTTCCAAAAGTGTAGTGCAATTGCAACTAAATGCAACACCAGGCTTCTAAATTTCACAACAGGTGAACTATCCAGAACCATTACCTTGAGGAACTCGATCCACCCGATTTCATTGCTAGGGGTTTTGTGTGAAGATCACTACCGTCACAAGCAAACCTCATTGGCTTTGAATGAACTGGGTCTGCTTTCAGACAAGTGCGCTCCAGAGGTGAGGCCGAACGTTTGCTCCAATAAACCGCAAGTAATCATGGTTTTAATAAAGGAAGGGGGGAAAGGGGGGGACAGCAACAAAACAAGAGGAAAAAAGATTTCAGGGCAGAGAATCAGCAGAGGCGGTGCGTTTTGCAATTGTGGTTTCCTGGAGCTGCAATCACTCCCTGCAGTGAAGCAGGCGAGTAGCTTGAACTCTCTGCGTTGTTTTTTTCCCAAGAGAGGGAGGAGGGGGCACAATCAGGACCCCTTCCCGGAAGTGTCACCATGGTTTTCCTTCACTCCCTAACTCAGTGGTTCTCAGACTTTTTTATTTGGGCCACGCTTTCAGGCGTCACACCGATTTTCTTCGATAAGAAGTACATTGGAAAAGGAAAAGAAGCAACTCCTAGCAGTGCGTGACTTGTAACTCAGAACACAGCTGCTTTATAATATGATCATGGGACACCCAGAAAAAACAATGCACCCACATAATAACATATAATATTGATTGTATTTGAATCCTCCCGCCACCCTCTCCTGCCACACCCTTTGAGAACCACTGTTCTAACCAGACCGCAAAGAAAACGTACTCTTAATAGATAACTACCGCACTGAGTCTCTGCCTCAGCCTGCTTATCTGGAGCTTAAACGAAATCAGCAAGTGCCAACTGAGAACAACCTATCACAGTCCGTTAGACTCCTCCGCATTCACACACACAAATGCAACACGTAACAGCTGCAGAGGCTTTCAAGGGCATCCTTAGTGACACACCGTATTTAAGCCCGATGCCATACAAAGCAATGTTTACTCGGAAGTCAAATCCCATTGCTATCCATGGGACTTACTCCCAAGTAAGGCCACACGCCTTTATGAAAACGACCAAAAGACCTTTTAAAAATTAAAAACAGGAGAGTAAAGTGCCCGTTGGATGAAACCACAATCACGCAAAAGCAAGTCACAGAACTCACACACAGAGAGAGATACACAGGCTGTTCAACTTGCCCACGAGGCTAATTGAATCGTCCTATTGAGGACGATTCCCTTTGGCAATCTTGAATCTACCGCCTGAGATGTCCCTGCCCAGCAATGGGCCCCCATCGCATACATTCCCCCACATTCCCCGAGGCTTGCTTCCATTCCTGAGAAGCGTGTTTGGGGGTGGCGGGTCGGGTGGCACTCTGCACTCTTTGAAACACTTATTTCCTGTTGCTCCTGCTGCTTCAAGGCAGGGCGGGCTCTCCGCCTCCAGATTCTAAGAGAAAGGCGGCGGCGCCAGTTGGCGATCTCTTACTTTGTGAGGCCTGTGCTTCTCGTGCACGTGCAGGACGTGGATCCTCAGCCGGTCCCTTTTCTCAAAAGATCGCTTGCAAAGCTGGCACGGGAATTTCCTGTCCCCTTGGTCCACGCACCGGGTGTACTTCAGGTGCTTGTCGCGGTAGTATTTGTAGGCGAACACCTTGCCGCAGCGTTCGCACTTATAGCCCTCCAGAGACTCTGAGGGTGAGAAAGGGAAGGAAAAAGCCACTGTCAGGGGTGGTTGGTTGTTTCATAGCCACCTAGTTTCAGAAGCAGGCGCGCGCACAAAAAGTGAAAGAGGGAGAAGGAGGAATAAATGCAATGAACTGGGAGTTTTATAAGTGGACAACCAGACTATAAAGTGAAGCATTTAACTTCTTTTGAACTTGCAAGCGGTATTAGCGGGTTGGGGAGAGAGAGCCAATGTGCAAACAGAGCAGACCGTTCAGATTCCCGGCTGCAACAGCTCTGAGCGCGACTCTTACGGAGCCCTGGAAGGTTGCCAACTGACCTTCACTGTGCGCCTGGACAGGCTTCCCTTCCGCCGTTCCCTTCAGGCTGATAGGGATGCCCAAGAACTGCAAGTAGCAATCCCCGTACCAGACCAACAGCTCCTGGCCGGGCGTGACCTCTTTGCAGCTCTCGTAGAATATCTGCCCCTGGCACTGCAGGGCCGTCAAGTTCTGCTCCTCGGGGAAGCGGGCGCAGTTCACTAAGGACATCCAGTTGCCGGAGGAGCCCCTGCCGTCGATGAAGTGGCTCAAGCGGCCGTTCTCAAAAATCTGTTGGGATGGACACACAAACTTTACACACGGTTGCTCACCCCGCTTATAGCTACAGCAGCAACCCAGGAAGACAACGCCGCTCCTGGCAGGGAGAGGAGGGGGGAATCTAAACGCCCCTTACTGCTCCCTCGCCCCACTCACGTTGAAAGGAAGGGGTTTCGCGTTCAGCTAAACTGCAATCCTCATGGACACGCTTAGTTAGGAGTTAGCAATGGGGATTGCTTCTAAATCAATCTGCGCGGGATCTTTTCATAGTGATACGGAAGGGGAGGGCATGTGTATCCACCCTTTCCCACCAGCCTTCAGAGGGTTCGAAGCGATGACCTCAAGGGCGCCCAGCCCTACAAGAACCCCTCAGTCCCCTCACTGTTGCACAAGCACCACACATAAACCCCAAGCCCAGAAATAAAAGTGCCTTTTCCTTTCAGACAGCGGTGGAGGAACTTCTGGACTTCCAGATGGGACTAAAACACTCATCTTACATAACCACTGGCCGTGCTGCCTGAGGCTGCTGCCAGACCAGCATCATACGCCCTTTGTTTATTTTTTTGCATTTATATTCCACCTTCCCTACAAGGAAGCTCAAGGCAGCATTCACGGTCCTCTTCCTCCCATTTTATCCGCAGAACAACCCTGTGAGGTAGGTTAGGCTGAGAGACTGATTGACCCTACGAGTTTCATGGCTCAGCAGGCCTCCTAGTCCAATGCTCTACCATTACTCCACACTGCTTTCTTCCTAAAACACCCAGCTGAGGATGGAAATGCGCTATCTCCCTTAGAAAGCTGGAAGCGCGTGCGCATTTACTGGGAGTAAGACCCCTTGGAACCGGAGAAACTGGTTTCCCAAGTACTGTAAGCGCGGTGATCAGCTATGCAGAGGCGTGGCTTGAGGCATCCAGCCCCCCCCCACCTCCCCTCGGAGAAAAGAAAGCAACAGTACATCAATGAATTGTACCTCCCACATCAGGGAATTGTCATCGTAAGTCTTGATCTCGCTGATGTTGACAACTTTGCCCTGGAAAGGGCCGAAGCGGACGCCGACGGGGATAGTCTCGGTGCAGAAGACTCCCAGCTGCGGACTGTCCTCGTAGACGGTCTGCAACACCGTCAGCCCTACAGAGAGGAAACGGGGGGGACGGGACGGGGGGAGAGAGGAATAAGGGAGAGGGATTAGTCTTTGGGTTGAAGAAAACGAGGAGAACTCAAAAGGATCAGCCTTGATCCCTCTTCCCCAACCAGCCCCTTGACAAAAGCCAAACCAAACAAACGCAGCTACCTTCCGGGAGTTGCAGAGAAGACCTGTCTAGGAGCGGCGGCTGAGCATCCACTGCGCCTAACGGGAAAGCAAAGGGGAACTAGTACTGCAATCAGACAACGGGGAGTAACAGCGCAATCCCAACCATGCCTACTCAGAAGTAAATCCCACCGAATTAAATAGATGATTCCCATGAAAGTAGAGCGAGGGTTGCCGTTACACCGGGTCTACGGACCCTGCAATAAAATAGGCTGGAATCAATATTTGCCTCATTGGAATTTGAATAGAAACGCACAGGATTCGTGCCTTTACAAAACTTAAACCCTGTTACACCGGAGTAATACATCCGAAATAAACTACCCCACCCTTCAGTGCCAACAAGATAAGGTTAGGAAAGTACTGCGCGCGGGCACAGACACATCTAAAGGTCCCCAATCTGTCCCCAGTTTAACCACTTCTCTGAAGCATATGGGATGGATGGTTACAGTGGGGGTGAGCGGGTAATTTATTCCATAGCCCTGCTGTTAAAGTGCAGGATTTCCTGACTCTTATCTGGCAAAGGCGTTGGAGCATGATCAGGGTCTTCTTTCGCAAGAGAGAAAAATTTAGATTCTCTTATTTGGGGGTGGATTAAAGGTAACAAAAAGGGGAGTCAAGAGAGACTCTCCAGAAGCATTCAGAGTTTCTCCTTCCACAGAAACATTTTTGCTTTGAAAACGTATTTAACCAATACATGGAAGATAAAAAAATAATTACACCAGTTCCTCACCCAATGCTTTTTAAAAATCACTGATAGATACAATAGTTTTCATCAGTTTAAGCAATAAACTGTTGGGTTAAAATAAAATAGAGAAATTTACTCCAGCTGTGCCATTATCTAGTTTTTCCACAGAACTGCTCCGATTTCTTAAAACCCAGTTTAATTTTGCCTGCAATTAATGGTTGAACTTCTACTTCACTCTCTCCTCCCACCCCCATCCTATTCCAGTCATTGGGGATTTTTTATATAAAAAGGGGGGTGTACTTTTCTTTGCAAAATTTGAACAGAAGTTGACCACGGCTGCACCAGATTCCTTCTAGGATATTGCCATCTGCCCAATAAAATCACCCCACAAATTCCAGCCACTTTTCTTTCTGTGTGAGCACCAAAAACCCAGAATTCAAAGTATTAGAAGGGTTCTTTTTGCCCCTGTTATTTAACCCAGGGGGCAAAAGTTTCCTAACGATCTTAAATCTGGGAGCAGATTTAATGGGGTGGGGAAAAGTGCCATTTTCATTTGACGCCACGCTTTCCTTTTATTTGAGGAAACGTTCCTATCCAAGGAGCGTCGCGTTGGGGCAGTGAGAGGTCCCCGCAAAAAAAGCTCTTGTGCAAACTTGGTCGTTCCTTGTTGAAAAGTTTCTTCCTATGAAGCAGCCACCCTCTCACCCCAAGCCCGCCTTCTTCCTGCCCTCCACCCTCCGCCCTCCAGGCTGTAGGGAAACCCCGCGCGGGAGCCTTCCTTACCCGGGCTGCGAGGAGGGTGCCCGGCTCCCGCCATGGCGCCCTGCTGCCTCCCTCCTGGCCCGGCCCCGTAGAGGACGGCGTGCAGCTCCTGGGCGGTGAAGCGGTAGGTGGGCGCGCGCTGCTCGGCGTCTGGAGCTCCGTCGGGGCTCTTCTTCTTGGGCGACGCTCCCTCGGAGACTTGCCGGCGAGGCGACTCGCCCTTCCGAGCCAAGGGCGAAGGGAAGACCACCGGCAGCGGCTGGGGCCTGGGCAGAGGAGGACCAGGCGGCGGCGGCAGCAGCTGAGGAGGCAGGAAGGCGGCGGCGGGCAGGCGCGAGAAGGGGAAGGGCGCCAGGCGAGGCGAACCGGGACTCAGTCCTGCTCCCAGGGGCGCCTGGAAGGGGCAGGCGGAAGGCTGCGCCTCGAGGAAGCGCGGCGCTGGCAGGACCGGGCCGAAGGGGGAGGCGACGCTGGGCCCGGGCTGGCAGCCCCTCAGGAGCATTAGCAAAGACTCGCTGCTGCCTTCGCCTCGGCTAGGCTCGGCGGAGGAGGAGGAGGCCATTGAGGAGCGCGGCGCGGCGGAAAGCGCGGGAACCTGTGGGGAGAAATAATAAGGCAGGGGGGGGGGCGTGAGAGGCAGCGCGCGCCTCGGGGAGGGCAGGGAGGGGGAGGGGAGGGGAGGGGAGGGGGCTACCTGCTGGAAGAAAAGGTGCTCATGTAGACTCGTCATGGGGTGCATTGTGGCCAGAGAGCTGAGGGAACGGAGGAAGGGCAACTTTTCCTCAGGCACAGTGGAGCTGAGGTTGCCTCAGCTACTGTCAAGTTTCCGTCCCCGGAGCCTTATATAAGGCCTCCTGATCACTTCCCCGTCAGGGAAACGCTCTCCGCCCTATTGTCCCGAGACCCTTTCATAAGCCCCCCACCCACAGAGGACTCTCCCGGAGGGTCGTCATCTGTGGGGTGTGGCGGGAACACCCAAAGCGAACACGAGGGGCTAATACGAGGCAAATGGACACGAAACAACAGGAGCCCCAGCTGTGACAAGTCCAGGAACGCTTCCCGCACCGAGGAAGGGAGCGCCAGTTATCGACAGAATACAGATAAACAACCATATCTTAATCCTAAGCATGGCTTCTCAGAAGTAAGCCTCGCCGAGTTCAATGGGCCTTACTCCCAGGTGTATCGGGGTCGCGACCTTCTTCCCGCCATCTCCCCTCGAGCTTCGCTTTTTGGCGGGCTTCTGGTCTGTCACTCTCCTTGCTCGCAGCCTGAACCTTTCCTCAGGTGTCCAAGTGGATTCGTGAACCTACCGATTCTACATGAGAATGTGGGGTGCTTTGGGGGGGAGCCCCATCCCCATGGATTAGGGAGACTTTCTTCCGAGGGGACCAGAGAGCAATATTAACCTTCGTGCGAAAAACGGGCTTGAAATCCATCCCGGGACACCTTTCATCATCGCGCCATTTCCACAAAAACAGACCCGCCACACCGTCCTCTTAATGATTGCCATCTGCAGGGTGGTTTTAAACCACCTTCCTAAATTCCAGCCCTTCACCATTTACAGTGCTTGGGAGCCAGAAACATTCAAAATAAATCACTGGGGGGAGGGGATGTATTTAACTCCAAGTAATAAAAAATCTCCCCATGCTGCTTTTCATGGGGTAGAATAAGTAAGGGGAGAAAATGCCTGTCAGTGTTCATTTTTTAGTTTCCCATATCATGCTAGGCTTATTTCTGAATAAAGCTGCCTAAGATGAGGCTGTAAACGCATCTTGGAAGAGTAAGCTCCTTTGAACTCGGATGGAGCTACTCGCGAGCAACTCTCCTAGGGACTGCACTGGAAGGGATCTGTGACTTTGGGAAAGCTCTGATCCAGGGAAGCGGCGCTTCGCGGTGTTGCTCCCGCAGGTCTCGTCGCCCTGACGGTGCTCCCTTTCCGCCAAACCTCGAGGAGCGCCTCCGCAAGCAGCTCTCGCAGAGGCGGCGCTCCCCACCATAGCTGTCAAGGATTCCTCGCAAGAAAAGGGAAAAGTTGACAGCTATGCTCCCCACTCGGGGGCTCCTCCTGCACCTTCCATGGCTGGCCAGAACCAGCTGAAATGCCCCCTTCCGCAGCCGCCCCACCTCCTGAAAGACGTCGGGTTGTGCACAGAGGAGGCCCTCCTGCGCTGCGATCCTGAAAACCCTTTCTTCTCTGGGAGATAAGTCCCATTGAGCTCCACGGCAGGGGCGCCCTTCTGGGAATGAATAAGCCAAACAGAGTCACTAAAAAGCGAGGGATGCTATTCAGAATCCATGCGGGGAAAGTTATCTCTGCCTATGAAATAAAAATGACTCCAGGGACCAGCGGTGGGTTAAAGACTCCTTGACGCTCCCTACTTAACCATCAGCCAGATCTTTACAGGGACTTGTGGTCCACGTCTGGGATCTGGCCCACTGCGGTAGCAGGGCTTGCTGTCCTCCCAGAACCTCCCTGCTTTCTTGCCCTAGAGACCCAGGACCGGTGTCGCCTCGGGGAGGCTGGCGTCGCCAGCCCAGCCACCTCCTCTTAGGAAGTGAGGGTCCCAGCACCAGTCCTACCCGTCAGATCTGGCTCTCCATCGCCGGCAAGGGACAGAGGGGACCGAGCGCTTCCTACTCCACTTAAGCAACGAGCACCCTCCCAAGGGCAGAGGCGGGCCCTCCTAGGGCAGATCTGCCCCGGCTGGCCGGCGGGCTCGAGTGGGAGGCAGGCGAGACGCCTTGGACTAAGGATCGGTCCTGGCGCCGCAGCTAAAGTCGAAATACTCGTCCCAAACACCTGCAGAAAGCAGCATCCCTTTCTCTCCTAGTAATTCTGCTGGCAAAAGTGATCTGGCGCTCGCTCTAGAACTGGAGTCACTCCGGTTTTCTTTGGGAGGCATCTACCCTAGCAGGTGTTTGGCATAGCTGTCAACTTTTCCCTTTTGTCGCGAGGAATCCTATTCGGAATAAGGGAATTTCCCTTAAAAAAGGGAGAAACGTTGACAGCTATGGTGTTTGGACGCTCCCGCTCCCCGGCAACGTCAGAGGCTCCCGGGATGGAAGGCAGCCAGGCAAGGAAGGGAAGTTTGCTGCCCGCAGCTGCTACTCACTCCGGAGTTGTTCAACTTGCTCTGCGCTCCTCGCAGGGCCCGGACGGTTCTTCTGGCCGCCCCTCGACGCGGCGCCTACCAGAAGCGGCCTCTTAAGGAAGACCCACGTGTGCCTTGCGGGCAGATGGTGCTCCAAGGATGCTTGCCGAGAGGAGGCGGGCGGAGAGATGCAAGTCTCTCTCCGACCACCACCTTCGCCCGCCTCCTTAGACGGCACCAGCTATTGGTCAAAGACCGGCTTGCTTAGTGGGGAGGAGGAGGAGGAGGAGGAGGAGGAGGAGGAGAAAGGTGGAGAGCCTTCGCTCCGCATCACATCTCAGCAATGACTGCCCAAGATGCAATCGGCACTGGCGGTCAGTTTTGTTTCCAACTCTCTTCCGCTCTCCCTACCTTAACAGCGTTTACTACATGAAGTGCTCAAAAAAGAGAAATAAAAAATGAGGTCTTGTCAACATTACAGTACTGTGAAAACATCTATAGTCCTACCTTCACCAGGGAAGGTTAAAGTAAACCAAAGGAAAAGGAGGGTTCCTCCGAGATGGCTCAAAGATGAGGAGTTCCTTAGCATCCAATTCTGCCCAACCTATTCTCTCAGCCAAGGACCACTCATCAATAGCTGGGGGGGGGGCTGGGAAAGCGGGGGGCGTTGCGGCACAAAATGGCACCAAACTTTGGCACTGGTTTGGAGTCAATGGGACAAGGATGGATTTTTGACATTAACTTGTGACTCCGATTTCTTTTGTCAATTACTCGGTTTGGGGAGTCGCACAAAACGCGGGGTTCGCAGCACAAAACTTTGGCATTAGTTGCAGGGAGCGATCCTGAAATTCGGAATCACAGATTAATAAGCCTTATCTGGAGGCTGATGGGAGAAGCGGGAATCGCGTCAGCGATGGTAAAGAACGATCAACTAGCTGTAAATTACAGTACCGTGTGCCGCATTCCGTTTATGTGACATGTCAGGAGATAGGTTACTTGTGCGACTGTCACTTGCTCGTTCGTACTTTCCGCATAGTATCCTTCTGGCTTCACCGTTTACACCCCCTCCCCGCAACAGCATATGGAAGCATATTATACTTTCAACACAGGAAAACATTTCATGCATCTGAATGGTCCACGATATCTTATGCCGGAATAAATCTGATAGCCTTCAAAGTGCCTCAAGATTATGCATATCCGCCCCCCCCCCCATAAAATAAACTAATACGGTAATCTTACTGGGAAATGCAAGAAACCGTGCAACATGATCGCATCTAGTTTCGCCCAGCACACTTCCCGGCGGATCCTCTGCGAACATATTCCTGGGAATAAACCAATTAAACACGGTGGGGCTCCTTATTGAGCAGTTTTGTATAAGATTGTGCCGCATGAGGCGTTTTCTGGGCAAACATTGTTTCGTAAGAGTAGAACCTCCCAAAGGGGAGGCGAAGGACAAAGGCATTGCCTGGGAATAAAGACGGCGGCCAAAATAAATAAAAATAATAATACATATTTGGAACAGAGGAAGAGATAACTACTTGACTGTAAGTCCCAACCGCGTTCTGTCCCCTTAATTCCCCGTACCCGCCTCCAACGTGCCTGATCTACTTTTAATGTTGCAAAAGGGGGTTTATTGAATAGGAGGAGCTGCCGAGAGATTCTCCAAAGGAAGGTGGCCGTGGAAGCGCTTCTTGTTTTCTCCCTTTTCTCCCTACGAACATTTGAGTTTGAGAAAACGCACAGATACCTACCAGTAGCTGCTAGTGTAGCCAGATGGAAGAAAGGAGGCGGAGCTGTAGAAGACGGGATTTTATTAGAGATAGTTTGCCACGTGACCTACTACACCTGCTGAAATTAACGCAACTGTTAATTGTGTTCCTCCCCATTTTCCTTAGCCTTCCTCCCGGTAGCACAAGCACTCACGTGTGAATCAGGTTGAGGTAATAGGAACATTGCCCCCCCCCAATTTACATCCCTCCCTTTCAGAATTATGTAACTGGAGGGTAGGCTGGAATCATAGATCAGTTTGCCCAGAATAAAATATTGGGGGCTTTTTTCTTAAAGAGAAAGAACACGCGCGCATTTTTAAGCGTTTTACGAACTGTCAAGAGAATTCCCCGACTTTTAAGGTGCTTTGCGACCATTTACAGCCTACGTTTTCCCTATTGTTCCTTAAAGGGTCCAGGAAGTCTTTGTCCATTTCATCTTGGCTCATCTCTGGTTTCAACCGAAAATGACAGAGCGACAGGAAGCCCTATCAATTTAATAAAAAACACCAACGGCCTCCAAATTTCGCAGCCCTCTGGTGAAACTTGCGAAGGTAAGGGAACCTTTGATAATGTAACTGATGTTGGTTATAACTTGAATGAAAATAAGGGACAAGGGAGATAAAGCGAAAAGGTTTTCTTTTGCATTGTAATTTTCACCCCCCCCCCAGGGGTGTCAACTTTAATAAAACATTGGGGCGGGGTGCAGATAAGCCGCACCACACATAACTGATCACAAGATGTGGCGCACGTGCATCATTTTAATGGCAATGCCCATCAGCTTTGGGTGTGTTCACAGTCATGGAAAAATTAGGAGAAATCACGTTAGGGAGCGTTGCCCGTTAAGAACAGAAACTCTTCTACACATACAAATGTGTTAGGGCGGCAGCTGTGAGCAATGGCGTGTGAAAGTCTCAAAATGCGGCTCAGAAACTTTGGACTAGGGAGGCCAGCCACTTTTTCACAATGAGACAAAGACGCAGGAAGGTTGGCATCAAAAAATCAACCCCCCCCGCATTGCCATCAATCAAACAAAGATGTGATACAAGAGCATTTAAAGACTAAGGAGTTGTATTTAGGTCATATTAAGAGTAGAAATAAATGTGGACTAAAATCCATTGAATCCAGTAGGTTTACTCTGAGTATGATGTCAGCTACAGCCCGGCCTACGTTACTTTCACAAGGGCACACCAACAGCGGGGAAGAGTTTCCAAAGAGCTATTAGTGGCACGCCCGAAATGTTTGTTATAAACTTTGGGTGTTTTGAAAGCCAATGTCAATTTCTTACCCCCATTTTCCCACTGCCCTTTAGAGCAGCACCCCATGAGATGCACTGAGATTTTTTAAATGTTGTTTTTCTGTTGAAACCCGTCCTTTTAAGAACTGTTTAGATCCCCTATTCAACTTCTTTTCATAGTACTCCCAAATCATGCAGTCAAAAAACTTTGATCAGGCTGCTCTGCTTTTGGAAATGAAGTTGTTTGAATAATTTTTTTTTAATGTATCCTGGAGATCTCTGTGGAGAAGAGATTTCTGTACACTACCAAGTCGCTGAAATATTTATTACTATCCATGGTATACTATGCACCGCCCGTTTCCAAGTACGCTTACTTGGAGGGAGCCAATTACATGCATTTTAATAGCTAGAATGAATTTAATTTTAAAAAACCGCACACATGCACAATGCTTGCTATCAACAATGAATTATTCTCTTGCCGGTAGGCTATATTTTAGCGACACGTTCACCTGTGATAACATTATTACAAACGGGGGGGGGGGAGAGAAACTGAAGGAAAGGCAGGGCCCCAATGAATGTCCATGGGACATCCCACTAGCGCTGCCAGGACTCCTCCAGAATCGTCAACTTAGATTAATTTCTGCAGGAGCAGCTCGCGCACCAAGCTGTCTCCACGGAAGCCTCCCTCTTATTCTACGCAATTCTCAAAAGTGCGGGTGCCTGGTCCTCTTTTGCAGCTGGCCGCCCTGCTCCAAGTATTGCACTTCGCACCTTCGACGTGCAATATAATACTGTAAATACAACTTTTTTTTCAAAATGGGGAGGAGGAAGCGAAGAGCACAGCTCCTCCGTTCAGGGAATCTTCTATGTAAGATCTTTTAAGGAAGGCTTGGTCTCCGGGAGAAAACAAACGGGAGAGAAGAAAGAAAGAAAGAAATCCAGCATCCGCGGAGGCGGAGCATCGCTTCCAACTCACCGCAACGATTTATACGACCCTGAAAGGGCAGCAACCCTTTAAACGTGCTTTAAAGTCTGCACTGCGGTCAAGGAATGGGCAAGGGCTACCAGAGTCCTATAGCCAATCTGACTTTGGTTTCAAAGAGATCAACGGAAGGGGTGTAAGCGTCGGCTGCGTGTGCCCGGCTGTGTATGCCTGCTAGTAGCTTGCAATTCGGCAGAGAAAAGAGACTGGCGCTTTGGGTTTCGCTCTGGAAAAAGGACCCCCGTGCAGGATGCAGCCAGGACTCCAGCGGCTCGGAGAAACGAACGGGCGCAAGCGAAGGCGCACAGCTTGCCTGAGCTCCCAGATTCCCTGCTGAACTTCCGGAGCTGCGAAAATTCTGGTCTCCTAGTTTTTTCTTCGCCACGACGCCTGTTCGGTTTCTTCATGCAGCCCCCTCCAAAGCTATCTCTCCAGCAGATCTCAACAAAGTTATCGAGGGAGAGTGAGAGTGAAAGGGACAGAAAGAAGGGGGAACAAAGGAAAAGGGACTTGCTGCCCAAAGCAAGGTGGAACAGAGTGCAAAGATAGTCCAGAAGTGGCTGTTGGCCGTGAGCTGGCAGCAGGCTGCAACCCAAGTTCGCCCAAGGATGCGCTGGGGGCAGATTCTTCCCCCCCCCCCCACACGTGCTTTACTCATCATGCCAGAATCAGTATCGGATCCCTCGGGTCTTCGGGTAAGTGCGAAATGTTTAATAGGACAAGAACTGTGGTCAAGGCGGTACCTGGTGCTGCTGCGACGCTCTTGGGGTGCCTGAGCAGCGATAGTTGTTTCTTATACAGTCAGGAGACGGTTGACTTAACTTTGTCTGAAATATTGCCTTGCGTGCAAATATATTCCACTGACACTAGAGGGAGCTATTTGCAGCTGCATGTCTTTAGGATGAACATGGCCTCCTCCGTTAGTTCTTGATAATTGGCAATGTTTTCCCCGACAACAAAGCCTGGGAGGAAGGTGCGCCGTTCTTTACTTTGATTTCCTTAGGCACTATACATTTAAAGCAGCAACACAGCACTTTAAACTAGCATGGCTTTCCCCAAAGAATCCTGGGAACTGTAATTTAATGGGGCTGAATTTTAAGGGGGATTCCTATTCATCTCAGAGCCACAATTACCAGTGTTTCATGGGAAGTGGTTTACAAAGGAGTAAGCCCCACTGGACAAAGTGGGAAGGCGATATATATATATACATATATATATGTGCATGGATAAAAGTGCATTGCATATGCAGAACTAAGATCAGCTCCTGGTGGAGACCACAAAGGGGATCTTCCCATTATTCACATCCTTCACCAATGGAGAAAAAAAAAACCCTGCCCAAGCTGTATCCCAAGAAACAGCAGTTCCCCTTTCAAGCACAGTCTGTTTAGCACCCAGAAGGTTGACTTTGCAGGCCAAACCATCCTTTCAGTATATGAGACCACTGAGCTCCAAAGGTTGTGCAAGGTTTCAATTCTGACCATGCTGAGTAGTTCCTATTGATGGACAACCACTTTAATCACTCTGTCAGAAAGTAAGAATGTCAAGTAAAAAACTGAATCTAGATGCTAGATAACCTGCACCCAAGTCTTTTTTCCAGTTGGCAATAAAACATTAGTGTGAGCTTATTTGGTGTTATTTGTGCTTTCAGACACACCTGCCACAGAATGCCATCTAGATAGTGATAGATGTGAATGCCATTCCTGTGGCTTACTTTCCATTCCCACTGACGGAGAAAGCGAAAGGCTGAAAGTGCTCAGTGAAGCTGCTCTCTGACACCACCTTTGTCTTTGTGGTTTTGTTCTGCAGGGGTTTCCCTTCTCCTTGCCCCTGATTTTGCTTTGTGTGGTTAGTCCCACCTCTTGGGGTTAAGTAGCAGTTTTCCTCAGAATTTTTAAAACTGATCTGTTGTCAGGTAGGGAGCTTCATTCCTTTCCAGTGGGGTTTGATGATGTAGCCTTGGCTTTCTGGTGCAGGTGGTACTTAGAATAGTTGCCAGACTAGTAATACTTGGACTTGCCATTTTGGTTCTTCCCCTATTTGGCTTGAAACCTCGGATAAGTACAAAGCTGAAAGTGGGTCAACAAAATGTGCATTGCCAAAGAATGAGGCTATAGATATATTATAGCCTCAAGTGCAGAGTGATCAGTGTCTGATAAATTTCCTTTCAGAGCAATCAGAGCTGGGAACAGTTTGGAATGAATTCTGAAAACAGGAGCAATGCCCTGTTAGATATCAATGTGTTTACTCTACTTACTTCAAGATATGGAAAACTAGCCCTTTTGAATTTGGAGGCCCTCCTGCAATTTTTGCTGAAGGGGGCGCTCAGGCTGCCTGCCCCAATGACACCAGTGACCACTTAAGAGGAGGCCTCAAAAGGATATTAGAAATAACTTCCAGTAGCCCCAAAATGTAGTTGACCGAGCGGTAAAAGCACCTGCTGAAGAAAAACCAACTTGCTACTGAGGTACAGAACAAGTGGGAGAATCAGTCAAAGGTGGTGGTGGTCTCTCCTGATATGCTCCACTGTTCAGAATGATAGGCAGCATGTAACTCAGGTCTATGTAGCAGCATAGCAGATAACCCAGAAAATTCAGTATACTCTTCAGTGAGCATATAGCTAATGAAACCCAGAATAAAATTATTTTCAATCTGCCAAAAATCGAAATGTCAACCCTTGCACTTAAATCTGTCAGTCAATTTCATTGGGTGACACAAAGAAATGTAGTAAGGTGTGGTGGGGCTGAAAAGTTGGGGAGGTCTTTATTTAGGAAAGGATCCTGTGCGCAGTAGCACAGCACCTGGCTTTGTATGCAGGAGTTTCCAGGTTCAGTTCTTGGCATCTCCAGTTATCTAGTTGGCAGCTAGATAGCTCTGTTGGTCAGAGTATGGTGTTGGTTATGCCAAGGTTGCAGCCACGATCCCCATAAGGGACAGCTGCATATTCCTGCATTGCAGGGGGTTGGACTAGAGGAGCCTAAGGGTCCCTTCCAACTTTTATGATTCTATGATTCTGGGAACCCTTCTCTTCTAGAAATCTGGAGAGCTACAGTCAGTGTAGACAATGCTGAGCTAAACGAAGCAGAGGTCTGACTTGGTATAAGGCAACTTCCTGTGTCTCAAAGAAAAAGCAAATGAGAATAGAGTCTACTCTGCAACAAAGTTGAAGCAGCGCTATTTGGCTGCAATACCTCCCCAGAAATGTGTATCTGTGTTTGTATGCCACACAGAAGGGTTATTTCCCACCACTTACAATCCTTTCCGTGTCATAGTTTTCCTCAGCAAAAGATATAGTGCCGTTAGGGCCCCTGATATGGACTTGTGTGTAGGCGTTCTTACGGTGCTATAATGCTATAATTACAGCTCCATCAAAGTTGTTGGGGTTTTCCAAGTGTTTCTTGCAACCAGTTTACATTATACAGGCTCTTTAAGATGGCTCAGATAGCAACCGAGAAACTAATGTTGAAATAGTAATAGAAAAAGGGCTTGCATAGTAGGTCAAGTTCTTCCATTGCCTCTTTTTTTAAGCCCTGCATTTTCTGAAAGTTGTGTCTCTCTTCCACCACCCACCCACCCTACTCCAATGCAGCACTCAAAGCCAGTGCGATCCTCTTTGCTGTGGTTGTCTTCAAAGGAATAGTGGGGGGAATGCATGGGCTCACCCCCTCACTGCTTTTAATAGCCCAGAAGTGATAGGCAAGTACACGTGTACACGTGTACACACACACACAAACACACACAATTCCCCTCAGTTTTTGCTGCTCATCCTGTACTGCATGAGACCACAGGTGAGGGGGAACACTGGTTAGTAGATCATTTATCAGATTTTGCCCACAGGTTTCCAAGGTATACACATTTAGTATGGCAGGCTGTGCTAACTGCACTTGAACCCAGGTGTTAAAGAGTCCATTACTGGAATGACTTAAGCGTGCCAGCTCTAGAGACAGTACATTGAGAGGACCAATGAAGAAGCCTGCTGTCTTAATTCAACTCAGCGCCATCTACCAACTGGGATGCTGTGACTCTCCTGGCACAACTTTTTGCACGCACAAATGGCACAACAGAAGAAATGTTGCTATGTCTAAAGCCATGTAAAACCCGAAGGCATTAAAATTTATTAAATGATGCAATAACAGAATTCTTTATTTACAATAGCATTATTTAACATCAAATAAGCAAATAGCATCAGCAAAGCAATATTAACTTGCATAAATGTATTTAAAATTTCTCTGAATATATCTACCTTTGCATAAACTGCTCACACTAGAAATACAAACATCAATGCAGGTGAACAAAGTGATGTTCAGAGTCAACTCAGTCTTGAAAATAAATCACAACCTGAAAACACTGTAAGCTTTCTCCTGAAGAACCATAGTTTATATATTGCTTAGTTTTACCCTCGTATAATCTTTTCATATACACACACTCATACACATCTCAGATGCAACTTCATGAGGAACTGTACAAATAAAACCCACAAATGACAAAAGGAAAAAAATAAGAATCAATGCTTGAAGAAATGTGTCCATCATCTCTATTCAACGACTGAAAGCTAAGTGATGATGCGCTTATTTCAAAATTGTACACAATTCACTATACAAATATAATACATCAGACAGCTATGTAGGAATATACAAGACTTAAAAACAGATCTAAGGCATTATGCTAGATTTTAGCATTTTGAGGTTCTTGCACATAGCTTTACCTGTAGAAAGAAACTAAAAAGATTTTGTTTTAGTCTACAAAGAAACACCAGGGAGAAAATTCTAATTAAAAACCAAAGCCACTACAGTAATTTTCTTTTGTGCAGAGAATGCTTTTGCTCTTAGGTAGCAATACTACCATACAAATACTAGAAAACTTTAAATTCACACCAACAATTAATGGCTTAAGTTGCATTTCAAAACTGATTGTGTATCTTTGGGTTTTGCAAGTAGAGCTGAACCACCTTTTTCATGTGTTAAGCCCATATGAACTCCTTTTTGTAAAAAAAGAAAGAAAGAAAACCCACATAGATTAAAAATGCTTTATATAAATGGCAAAAACATTGCTTTCAGTTAATATAGACTAATGGACTGGTGGGGCCCCCATTTTTAAAAAATCTTTGATTAACTGTTAGATGTTGAAAAATATCAACTTCACTGATATCACTTTACCTGAATTTGGTTGAATGGAGCTTTCATATAATTGTATAATTGTAGAGTTGGGGGACCATCAAGGGACATCTAGTCCAACCCGCTATGCCATGTGGTTATATATGTGTAATTTTTTTAAAAAATTAAGACATTTTAAGTCCTTCACACTTATTATAAGAGAACACTGATTATATTCCAGCATAAAATCCAATTGCTATCTCTATCAATTTTACTGTGTATGGAATTAGAAACACTGATTATAAAAAAGAAATTGATTTGGCATGGTTACCTTTTTCTCTAGCATGATTAACATAACCAGAAAATGCCTACTCATTGTTTTCAATTCATTGACCCCAATAAAATTTCTGATGGATATAACCACTTATTTTAAAATTCAACTAAATATGGGCAAACGAAGAAATATTCTGAACTGGCCCAAGTTAAAAATTACTTATTTGCCTACTTTTTAAACTTAAAAATGTTTTGAGAGATAATATTTCAAAGGTAAAATATTTAATCCAAGACCTAGAGGTTAAAAATGATAAAATTTTAATCCAGACATAATTTTACTATTAATATTAAAAAACTTTTCTTAATGTTATGGAGCTCAGGGCTGACATATCATAGATTTCCACCAGATGGCTCAGTTGTCTGAATAGCTACTTTTGAGTTTAACCGACAAAGTGGTGGGTGACTGCTCAGAAGTGCAGTTTCTCCCAGTGTAACAGGAGAGCCACTCAACAGGAAACAAATGGTTTGAAATGAATTCTATATATTCCTTAACTTATTTTTTTTTCTTAGCACTCTATGAAAGTCAGATTCTTTGTATATTTTAACCCTCATCACAAGCAAACAAGATTTCAAGGTTAACAAACCTTCTCCCATATACATGAATGATGATTGAGATAATATAAAATGCATTGCATTTTAAGTAACATCCAAAATTTTGAGTCCAGGTATGAAAGTGTGTGGATTGTGGGGAAGAGAGAAACAGGAGGTCGAAAACAACCAGCTTCCTGGTATTTTAAGTCCACAGAAACTGATGCCAGCTTATACTAAAACATTACTGGAACCATAGCAGGTAAAAGTAAAACCACCTTAATCAGTGGCCTGCTGAACAACAGTTTTTCTAAGATTCATTAAGAAAGAATATAAACATACAAAAAAGTCAAGAATTGGCTCCTACAGTGGCTGCATATAATATAAGGTTAGATAAATGACTTTATGAGCAGAATCGCAAGGTTTAGAAAATGAAGTTTCAAGCCTACAAATTAGGTCTAATCAAGGCATTGTGATCCTTTACAAAACACTTTTTTCCCCAGGAGACACACATAGCTATGAAGATATCTAATTTAATACTGAAGTACCTCATTTGGAAATCAACTCCACAACATGTATACCTCACAAAATTATACAATTAAAACACTAAAGTCTTCAACTTAAATTATTGCTTGTTTACATAGAAACTGGTTTTTATGTACCTTACAAAATGTCCTCAGTCCCCGCTGCTTCAAAATAATTAGAACACATGATGGTTAACTCTGTAGTGATATCTGCCATAGCTTAAGTCATTATTTTCCCCAGTTGTGGAGCTGGGGGGAAAATTAAGTTTTATCATTTACATCAGATGCCTTTAAGTTCTGATTTTTTTATGCCTCAATCCTGCCACTTCCATCACCAAAAGATGCACCCTTATTTAAAATGATTATTCAGCAACTAGTTACCTGCAACCTAGAACTCAGGTAACAAACCTAGGGATACAATGAGGGTTATTCATTTCTCCATCCTGTAAGAAAAGAAACAGAGAAAGGGCAACTGAAGGCAGGAGAAAAGGGATGCTAACTTTAGTTAATTTTTTAGGATGCTGAAATCAATTGAATGGGAACTTAAATTGGTTTGACTCATGATTTCATTCAAAGTAACCAAAAGAACTTTAAAAAGAGCCCTCTCACAGGATATTTTAACCTGTTTACAAATGTAAACCTTTTCAAAACGGACTGGTTTTGTTTTCTAGCATGGGATGTCTAGTCAACTAGATACCTTTCTCCCAAAATAGTTAGTTAGATGTCTGTTCTCCACATTTTGTCATTTAGCACTATGAGAGTCGTAATCCAGCTAACGCCCCACCTCCTAAAGTGGAGGTTTTAATATTAACCCACTTATTTCCAGATGGAACTGAATCCTTTGCACCAGACTGTGTAGCGAAGGAAAACAGAAAGAGATAAAGATCTAAATCTACAAACAGAACAGAATGAGAGCATGGTTGGTTTTCCTTAAATACATACATTTAAATACATTCAATCTGACACGGTTTATGAAAACTGGCTATCAACATTTACTTTGCAGGAGAGATCTAAGTTGCACTAAGGTGAATGCAGTGAACAGACTGAGCAACTGTCTGTACGCTAGCTTCAGACTGTCAAAGAAGAGGCTGCTCCTCCACCAACAATGGTTTTGATTCCACTCAAGTGGCGTTGTTCCGTTTGCAGCACTAAACTCTACTTTCTCCAGCAGAACCGACTGGCAGAACAGTTGGGGCAAAACCAAACATATGCAGCTCTTCAAACTGGTAAGAAGTCTGGGCTGGGGAACCCAGTCAGTTGAAGAAATTAGCAATCTTCAGGGTCAGCAATATTTCTAGAAGACCAAAAAGGAAAAAGAGGCATTAATAGCAATGCTTAACTGGGCATGTACTGTTCTTGGGGGACAAGGGGCAGGCAGGTGTGGAGGACTCCCTGGTCCTGAATGGGGTAACTATGCCTCTGAAGGACCAAGTGCGCAGCCTGGGAGTCATTTTGGACTCACAGCTGTCCATGGAGGCGCAGGTCAATTCTGTGTCCAGGGCCGCTGTCTACCAGCTCCATCTGGTACGCAGGCTAAGACCCTACCTGTCCGTGGACTGTCTTGCCCGAGTGGTGCACGCTCTGGTTATCTCCTGCTTGGACTAATGCAATGCGCTCTACGTGGGGCTACCTTTGAAGGTGCCCCGGAAACTACAACTAATCCAGAATGTGGCAGCTAGACTGGTGACTGGGAGTGGCCGCTGAAACCACATAACACCGGTCCTGAAAGACCTACATTGGCTCCCAGTACATTTCCGAGCACAATTCCAAGTGTTGGTGCTGACCTTTAAAGCCCTAAACTGTCTCTGCCCAGTGTACCCGAAGGAGCGTCTCCACCCCCATCGTTCTGCCCGGACACTGAGGTCCAACTCTGAGGGCCTTCTGGCTGTTCCCTCATTGCGAGAAGCAAAGTTAAGGGAACCAGGCAGAGGGCCTTCTCAGTAGTGGCGCCTGCCCTGTGGAACACCCTCCCATCAGATGTCAAAGAAATAAACAACTGACTTTTAGAAGACATCTGAAGGCAGCCCTGTTTAGGGAAGTTTTTAATATTTGATTAATTATTGTATTTTAATCTTTTGTTGGAAGCTGCCCAGATTGGCTGGGGAAACCCAGCCAGATGGGCAGGGTATAAATAAATAATAATAATAATAATTTATTTATTTAACTCTTCTGGGTACTTCAAACAAGAGCAAACGAGATCTTTCAGGTCAATATAGGACATAAGGTACTTTGAAAGAAGAATGATTAAAAGGGAGTCAAACATAAACACAGATCGCTAAAGAAATGGACTTTAGACTTTTGCCTGCTTTTGGACACTTTTGTCTTTAAGTGTTTTGCTGAGCTGGTGTTAAAAGCATGATGGTTGGTGGAATCCAGTGTTGCCTGGGTGGAATCCCACTTGCACAACACAATGTTACCTTCTCTTTCCCCTTCTCTTTCCCCTTGCAGCTGCCCTGAAATGTGCTCCAAAAGGTCTAAACCTGCAGAGCAAATTCTGAAGGGGTGTGGGGAGGCTGTAGGGGCAGGGAAAGGGAGTATGTTCAACTTGCACAGGGACAGCTTTGGAGAGAAGCCTCAGCGCATATATGTGCGCCATACAGGAGGCTCATTCGACTAGTTTTGAGAATGAATTTGCCAGAATAGTTTTCTAAGAAGTCCACTTAAGAAGAATCATATTACATGCAACTGGAGAAAATTGCATCTATTCCTTAAAAGATTCAAGGTAAAATGTGAACCCATCTTACCCGTGATGCATCTCCCTCCTGCTTTATCATATCCATTCCAGGTAGTTGGTTTGGAAAAAGATTGCCTCCTCTCATAGCAGGATCATTAACCTACGGCAGGGAGAAGACCCGTTTGTAAGTCACTGGGGGAAATAGAAAGCATCTTTGAATAAACCACAACACTGCATGCATACATGCGCGCGCGCGCGCACACACACACACACACCTTTCTAGCCACAAAAACAAAATAAGAGAGCAGACTGAATGAGGCGGCACATGTCATAAAAGGTGTTGTGCCATGTGCTCACCTCCACTTTTCTCCCTTCTTTACACTGCCATTCTTATGCACTTTTTAATGACTTGCACTATTTTGAGTTGGTTACTGTGAGAGGGGAGTGTCTCCAGGGCAAATGTTAAAATTGGTAGTTTATGTTGGAAAAAGCTCTATTAAATCAACTACTGGTTACAAATTTCACCAGGCAGAGAATTCTCACCTGCTCAGGACCCATGGAGGACAACCCTGATGTAGGCACAGAGGTTGCTGAGGTCATGCTGATCTGTCCTGTCATCTGGTTCATGTTGTTCATACCGCTTGTGTTGGTCACCATGGATACATTGATGTTCATGTTGTTATTGTACATGCTGGCGTTAGCTTGCTGCCCGAAGTGTGGAGGAGATTGTTGTGAAAACATGCTGCAGGATGAAATACACACCAGCACGTCAGAATCAAGATGTTCATCCTTCGGGCCCTGAACATTCCTGAACTCCGCAGAGGGTTAGTGCATGTGGGAACGCCTTCAATAAATGGAGTCTGATTATCAGTGCACAAAGCATGCATTTCTTTCTCAGCTTGTAAGTAATGTGATGATTAGGTCTGCAAAAATTCTCCCCTCAATTTGCCAAAATAATATATGTGTTAAATAGACCTATAGCATCTTTAAAAGAGTAATAAATCGAAAAAGAAACTTTTCCTGCTTATCTTTTAACATCAAGATGCAAAGACACTTAAAATATTCTGAGCTAAACCTTAGGGCCATCTAAACATAGTTGTTGCGCTCATTCAAGAGAAACCAATGCAGTGACCTAGATGTGTGTGTATATATCTATCTAATTATCTGTCAGTAGGCAGAAAATTTAAAGCCCTGTAAGACTAAGTAGTTTAGTTAGTCCACTGTCTTTGTAACAGACAAGATCCTAGAAAACTGAAGAAAAAGCAGTTTGGGATGATTTCAAGTCATAATTTACAAATAAATAATTATCATTTCAAAAATTTTGCTTCACTCCTATTCACGACTACCTGGAAATAAGTTCCAATGAATTTAATAGGACTGACTTCTGATTGGATATACAAGGATTGAACTGTGATTTTTATTTTTAGCCCATGGCTGATAAATACACATCACATATATTTTATTATGGATTGGTTTTACGAACATGCAGAATAAAACTCTAATCAGAAATTCACATGTTTTTGTAGTTACTTGATCTTTTTGAAAACTGGGTGACATGGAAATTCTTACTTAGTAATGAGAGGCCCCATAAGAAAAAAGTGTAAACTAGTCATAGTTGTTCTGCTCGAGCAACGGACTTCCACTTGTGTAACAGAAATTCCTCTTCTTCCCCACTGCAGACCAACCATGCGCCATCAAAATCTGCTTCAGGAAGACCACCCCCACCCTAACCAGAAGTAGGGGGAATGCAGAGAGGGGACAGAAAGGGGAAATCCCATTGCATAAGTGGTCTAGAGGGTGCCAATGCAAGAACGGGCCTTTTCTGCAATGGCTCCCTGTTGGTAGAATGCTCTCCCCAGGGAGTTCTGGCTGATGTCTTCATGATATACCTTTAGGCGCCAGGCAATGTTTCTCTCCAACCAGGCCTTTGGCTGACTGACACCTGATGCCCTTTTAAATGTGTTGTGGGAAGGAGGATTATTGGTTTGTTGTCCTTATTTTTACTATGTATTTTGTGGTTTTTATATTGTAATTTTATGTTGTGAACTGCCGTGAGATCTGCGGGTGAAGGACAGTATACAAATTTAATAACAACTACTGCTACTACTATGCAGTGCTGGATATGTCCCTATAGCTCCATAAGAGAATGTACAATTCATATGACATGGCCCCATGTATAGAAGTCACATGTTATATTTCACTCTCTTTTCCCAATGATTCTGGTGTCAGTCTGCAGCACTGCTGTGTTCTGTGAGTGGCCAGGTTCAACAGGATGATTGCTGAAAAAAATGCATGAATGAGCTATGCGACAACGGCCAAAACTGACGTACTGTGAGTCATAGCCCAGTTGCAAACCTACCTGTTTCCACCCATATTCCCTTGTGCCCATCCATTCATCTCTGTAGAGGACTGGTAGGCAGGATTGGCCTGAGACTGCTGTATCATGGGACTCTGGGTATGAGCCATTCTTGGGGACATCAGCGGACTTTGGGGAGTGGTAGCTCCAGTGAAGCCTGGATCGGCCTGCTGATTTATTCCTGGAAAACACAACAGGATTCTCACTTATGCTACACACAACAATTCAGCCAGAAGTATGGAATGGCTTGGAATGGCCTTCACTAGGAGCACAGTAGTAATGGAATCTATTTTGAGGGGACTTTTTCGGACAAGGACAAAACAAGGCTACCATAAACTACAGTGAAAAAAATCCTGTTGAAGACTAATATCATCTTTTTTTGAGGTACCGAAGAAATGGGATAAAGTTCACGGCTTACTTTGTTTTGTGATATACGACTTTTTAGCAAAACTAATGGGATTTTTTTGGGTAGTTTTGTAATAAACCAGAAACATACTGTTTTGCATTTTGAGAATCCCAACAAGTTTAAATGCTACCATCACCCCCCCAACCAAATTCCCAGTTATCTCCAGATTCCAGATGGTGTTTCTCATCTGGGAGCCATATAAAGAACTGTAGGAAAGGAGCTGTGATCCAGGAGTTGAGACTATTGTGATGGATGAAAGGTGTTGAAATAAGTGCAATACCATAGTTTGGAGGAAATGGAAATTGCTGGGCATTTGCCTGGGGAATCCGTGGGTTGCTCATTGTTGCTGGTATGCCACCGGAGGCCACCATACTTGGCGTCATATTCATACTCTGTCCTCGCATCATCAGCGTTCGCTGCTGCACTTGCTGCTGCATCTGCCTATGCCTCAGGTGCTGGCTCAGTATCTCCCTCTGCCTCTGGGCTAGCATCTGGGAATTGATGGGTCCCTGCAGGGTAAGCAAAAAACTGCATCAACACATATGATTAGCAAGGCATTTCCATCAGCCTGGCTACTAAAAAAACCAAAACCCTTGCAACTTTACAATAATCAGGTGAAGAGCTACCTTTCTTGCATGTAACATATGAAGCTGTTTAATACCAGGCCAGACAGATTATTTATCTACCTAGCTCACTACTCTCTACTTGGATTGGGGCTCAGGCACAGTTTTAATGTTAGAAATGCCAAGGACTGAAGCGGCAACTTTTGCATGCGGCATATAAATGTGCTCTTCAGCTGGCCTATGATCTCTCATTCTGGGGTGATAAATTCTAAAACAGATACACAGATTACCATAGGTGACTTATATGAATTCCTAGAATAAGGCAATTTTTCTAACTGATGTCTAAATTTGGTGTTGCCAAAGGCCTGAATTTTGAGCAGAAGTCCAGTTTGTACACAGCAGAGTGAGTCCCTGAAACAGCTGGATTGCTACATTTTGTAGTATGGGGAGTAAAACATATTACCATCAAAAAATCGTGAACCCTGTAATACAATTACAGTCCAGAATCTAAATTTACTCATCCACACCACAGCCTAAAATCAGAATGTGCACTTCTCACATCCGTAAATTGAATAAAGCAAGCTATGCTGATTTGAATAAAATTTAAAATAGCTCTCACACTTTCTTTCTCAAGTTAAAAATATTCGTAAGCGGCACCTTTCTGACAAAAAGCATAAAACCTCTTGCAAGATCCTGAAAGCTTTCCACCATTTCAAGCTGTTTCAGATATCATGAAACAAGTTTTAAAACTCAGAGAAAACGATGTCATCCCTGCTTAGAATATTTGGATTCATTTAAAGATGTCTAGCCCAACAATACCTGGAGGGAACCACATTGGCCACCTCTTATTCTTCAGGATAAATTAATATGCAACAAGAGTTGCAGGTTTCACTGCATGGTCTGTGGTCAGTTTGCGTATGGCCTGATTAGGGAACACAGAGAAATTCTCTGCCTCTCCAGAAGCATACACATACAGCTTCTGGTACAGCATGAAAGAGCTTCACAATTTCCTGCTCCACAGATTAAACTGTGACTATAATATTCTTTGAGATGGAATTAGTCATTTCACCAAAACCAAGGAAACAAGAGCTGCACAACGGCAATGTGTACAGTGACAGAGACTGCAACATCGGTAACATCAGTTGTTGTTGTTTAGTCGTTTCCGACTCTTTGTGACCCCATGGACCAGAGCACGCCAGGCACTCCAGGCACCCCTTCATGGATCAGTATAATAAGTAAAAATCTTGGACTACTAAGTTTTATAGAACATTTTATTTATTTATTAAATTCATTTCCTGCCCTTCCTCTTAAAAGGAGCATACAAATGACAGAACAATTAAAGTAGCTAAACACAGAGGCAGACTGTGAAAGATCTCGTCTTTAAAAGGCTTGTTGCACCAAAAAGATAAAAGAGATGGTGCCTAATGTTTCATGGGAGGGAATCCAAAGGCCTTATTTTAAACTGTCCTGTGATCTTTGAATGAAGGACAGTATAGAAATGTAGTAGTAGTAGTAGTAGTAGTAATAATAATAATACCAATGTTGTACAGAAGGGACCTGCTGATAAGATGATAAGTACAGGGATCAATTGGGTACGTCAGAATAGAAACATTTTCAATACCTGTTCCCTCACCTGTGTAGGTACTCCAGGTCTCAGAGACAGATTCATATTGGAAACATTGCTGATCTGATTCATGAGTGGCTGGCGATTCTAGGGCAAGGGGAAAAACAGAATAAGGAAATCAGTCATATAAGGCAGCATAAGAAATAATTCTGCTTTGATGGCAAGCTTTAGTTTTACAATACTGTGCTTCTTGAGGAAGAACTTTCTTATGGTAAGAGCTGTTTGAGATTGAATGTTCTCCCCCTGACAGTGGTGGACTCCCCTTCATTGGAGGTTTTTAAGCAGAGGCTGGATGGCCATCTGTCATGGATGCTTTAGCTGAGCTTCCTGAATTGTAGGGGGTTGGACTAGATGACCCTTGGGGAACCTTCGAACTCTACAATTCTATGATTCTATGCATGCTGGTAAAAGCATCAACAGAGAGCATAAAAGCATGAAATACCTGCTGTGCTTGAAGTCTATGCTGCAGCTGTAGCCTTAGCTGATTTGGCTGGTTTTGCACTATGCCAGCAGGCCTCAGGGCAGCCCTAGGCTGCATTCGCAGTGATGCATAGCCTGGTCGCTGCGCCATTGGGTGAAAGTTTGGGTCCTGCATTGGTGTGTAGTTGCCTTGGGCCATTTGAGCCTGAGATGCATACTGCTGTGTGAAAATGGGTGCCTTTTGTTCAAGGATGATGTTTGATTCCTGACTTGAGAATGGCTCTGGTTCCACAGCTTGGCTCTGCTGAAACAAACATCAAGATGTACATGAACATAGAATGCTTAAACATTTATTGAGAATTATATGTTTTTATAAAGCAGAATAAACAGGTATGAAGCTGAGCAGCATAAACTTGTATTTGCTTTAACCCATTCTATGCTTCTATTACTATTTATTAGTACTTGTGACTCATTCAGAACTACAGTTGTACCTTGGTTCTCAAACAGAATCCGTTCTGGAAGTCCATTTGACTTCTGAAAACACTTGAAAACCAAGGTGTGGCTTCCAATTGGCTGCAGCTTCCTGCATTCAATTGGAAGCCGCAGAAGCCACGTCAGACATTCGGCTTCCAAAGAATGTTTGCAAACCGGAACACGTACTTCTAAGTTTGTGGTGTTCGGGAGCCAAACCGTACGCGTACCAAGGCGTTCGAGAACCAAGGTATGACTGTAATTGAGGGAAAAAACTATGTGATAAACAGAGTCCTGGTTCAGATGCAAACAGGAAACTATTCTTGATGAACCTTGATGAGCCTGGGGGCTTGCACACTCCCCTCTTCTCTTCATTTTGTGCTCATGGAGATCAGAAGAAACCACAGTTTGATCCTGGATTTCCTCACAAGTGTAAGCAGTTTCCAAAGTTCAAATGCCACGGCAAAGCACAGCTTGTATGAAAACTGAAGCCAAAGCTTCTGATACCCTCCTTGCAAGTGCGAGGACAGGGGAGACTGTGTGAAGCTGAGGTTCATAGTTGCTCATTCACATGGTGGGAAATTACTATTTCCTGTCATGTTTGAGCTGGTTCAATACAGGAGGCCCCTGCCCTAAACCATTCATATATTTTCTCTCTTTTAATTTTGCCATTAAAAAAAAAAATCTTGCCTCAGATTGCAGTGGTGAACCAGGGTTGAACTGCTACAAGAAATACCTGATCAGCCCTACAAACATTTTCATTTTTCTATTTTAAGGAAGTTGTGGAGTGCTCCAACTCTGATCAGAAGCTGGTGAAGAATTCCAGCAACCAGAGTGATGGTACTCTGAGAGAGGAGTGCTTAACTCACCCTCCTCTCCACACACACTCCAGAACCATTTCCCCCGTTTAAATGAATCGGTAGCTTCTTTTGCTTGAGGTAAAACAAGAAAATAAGTTCTTCTATGGTTCTCAGCAGGGCTAGAATCAGCTTTGGAGGAGAAGGATTTAGATTTAGAAGGAAAACCTTACAGAAGAAATGGTTAAAAAGAAAGTTACTTAAGAGTCCCTCTCACCTCACAGGTGCTTTTAAATTTAAATAAAATCTTTGGAAGGTCAGATTCCCTAAAATGCATTTGGAGGGTTTTTAAGAAGAAAGCATCATGACCATAATACTCCAGAACATCTCTGTTGATGGACGTGACAAAAGAACTTGTAGGAGCTGTTGAAATATAACCTGAGGCATCCTGGGGTGTGGTGCAGTATAATATTGCTCCCAGGATCCCAAGTAACATTGCTAAAAGATGGCACAGGAGTCCTTACCTCCTCATCCATACTCTAATATATGATGTTTTTGTCACTGGAATGACACTGAAGAGGGTGGTAGATTAGAGGCTGCCCCCATGAATGGACAGACAAGGCTTCAGCCTGGCAAACCGGCAGCTTACGAGTTGCTTTACAAAAGACTTCCAAAAGTAATACGGTCTGGAATACCTTGTACCACTGCTGACCCACCCCATATATTTCAAGGTAAGAACTCCTGGGCCATCTTTTACCAATGTCACTTGGGATCCTGGGAGCAGTATTATACTGCAACACACCCCAGGAAATCCTATCTTTAGCCTGACAAAGCAGGAGGTAAGTGACGCAGGTTAACACTCTACCACTGCTTCAAGCGGTATTTGCTTGCAGGCTCTTGAGTCCAAACTTCCTTCCTGCTCCCTCCATTGTGTAGCAAAAGGCATGCTGTTCCCATACATATAGGGTAGGACCAGCTGCCAATTAAGACTTAAACAAACTCCTCCATCTCTCTGAGGCAGTTTGCCTAGGGATGGGAGTGGGAGTGAGATTACATGCAGAAGCTTCTCAAATTAAAGGGAAACATTGCATTATCAATGAAATACTGTAATTTCCATAGTGTTAATATGTGGAGGGATATTTATAATTATTACATCTAGTCAACATTTGAAATCCATTTGAAAAAAGAAATCTCACTACTGAAATACCTCAGCTACATATATTTTCAGAATGCTTAACAGCAGCACAATACCTGGCTGACTAGTTCTGGGATCCCAAGAGCTCTGTCAATTTCTTCCAGACCGTCAAAATTTCTTAGTGCCAAGTAAAGCTGGTCAAGGAGGGTCCCTTCATCGTTTGGAGACTCTGATGCAGAGTGTTGACACAGCAAGTCATCCGGAGAGTTCCCAAATGGTTGCCTGAAAAAAGAAACAAGCAACTTGAAAGCAACTCAGGCAAGAACTCTCACCACCCAGAAGGCCCAAATTAGTTTAGGGAATTTAATACACACATTTTTATGTGTGTCAGCTCTGCAATGCTAATTGCACTCAACTTAAGTCTTTCTAAATTTTAGGCTCGAAAGCAGCTTTGGGGAACCCAAGAATCCCCAAATGTTGCTGGATTATAATTCCCATAATCCTTGGCAATTGACCGTGTTGGCTGGGGCTAACGGGAGCAGGAATCTAATGCCATCTGCCTGGTCACAGGGGCCCTACCCCTGTCCTAAAGCTTGCTTAGAAACAGGATGCCATTTTCTATAGTAATCACTTTTAGCCTGATCAAAGAGCAACCTTAAGAACAAAACCAAACCATGTATTTCCAAGTTTCCCTCAGTCATAAACCTAGGATTTTACAGATTTATTCCAAAGATATGACGAAGAAGCCATTTCTCCTTTCCAGCCTTTAGCTCATGATTGGCCTACTTGCCAAACTCAATCAATCAGGGAAACGGCAGTGCTTAAGCCACGATACTGATTTACACCAATACATTCTGTTCTTATTCATGACCATCTATTCTATTCTGACAGCTTAATTTTGTAAAAAGCTATATGACTAATGATAACCCTAATCAGATCATTTAAATCAGACAACACAGAAGCTGATGGTTTCTTTCCTTATTCTGTACCATATACAGATCACTGCTTGTTCCCGATAACATACCCACAAAGATAGTGAAATTTAACGTGCTTTGTCCTCAAAGGTGATGAAATCAAACCACCCGTGTGAAAACAGAGTGGTAAATGATAAATCCCAATGCGGTAATCACATGAACAGAATATTTAGGTTTTGTAAAAAAATTAATTAGAATAACAAAATTAAAGGAAACAATCAGCACTAAATGCATCACACATGTGATGCAAAATTCAGTTAGTATTATATAATGATGAAATGGATGAAATGAAGCAATAAAGCTCACTGGTATAATGTGCCACTGTAATTGTGAAATGCCTATTTTCCATTCACTTATGAAGGCACAAAGCAGAACTGTATCATATGTTATGGAACAGGACCACACATTCAGCAACAGACCAAGCAGCCACAAAGCAAAATGAATGAGAACACAATCTGGAGCAGAGAAGGAAGGCAAGAGAGAAAAACAGATTTCCCCCTGCTTGCTGTTTTTCCCTTGCAACCCTCTTCAGCTGCTTTTCTTCCAATGACGCAGCAAACGGGTCTGCAGGAAGGAAGGGAAGATAAAAGTGGCAAGCACAGGGAAAGTGAAGATTCCTTCTCCCACCTGCCACTTTTCTGTTGCAAACGGCACTCTCCCTCCGCAGCTATTCAGAAGGGACTTGGGTTCTCAGAGGCTTGACTTTCAATCTCGAGTTAAGTGTCCACTGTTCACCAAGGCTTTCACTTAATTTTTTCATTAGTCTGGTGCTATTTTTGTGTTGTTTATATGGATGAATTTTATTATTAAAATTTGGTATTGTTTTGATACTAAATTTGATAGGAGGCTTGTATGGTCCCCTTCAGAAATCTTCTTTAGGGAGCATACACACAACTGCAACCAAAACTACAGATTACTTGTATTATTTTCTTGCTATACAAAAGTTATTTTAAGGTACATCTTATGTCTTGAATTAATCAGACTCGCATTACTTATTCTACTCTATTAAAATTTTAGTTACATATTGCCTTACTCAAGTTCCATTTTATATTGATTTCATTATCAAAATTCCATTTTACTTTTAAACTGGTAATGTAAGAATTTTAGAAGTTCTGAACAGTTATTAATATATATTAATCTTATGTTTATTATACATTTGCTACAGATAAATACACTGCTCTTTTTTCTTTTTAGAGAAAAAGGTGCAGGTACTCACCATGAAGTTGTTACATACAGTAAGTACCACACTTTTAACATTTGGGGGGAGGTGCAGGTACTGTGTACCATTGAGTACCCCCAGGGGGGGAAAAGCACTGGCTAAATTAAAAACAAAACAAAACACCACTACAGCTTCAGGTAGAGTTCAACTTTTTAACACCACCTGGAATTCCTAGTTAAGCTGAACTTGTCTCAAGGGGAAAACTCACACAGCTAATCCCAAAAGGAGCAAGGTAGGGTACAGTATACCACTTTCCTCCTCTAAACAAGTCTACCTAACTGACAGTGCCTACATCCATCCACTTTCACTATTCTGATTCGGTGAAGTAAGGCTAGCCAAGGATGGCCAAGACACAATAAACAAATGTATTCAATATGCGCTTGCAAATGTGAAACAGTAGACTTTCCACCTGGATACAGTATATAAATTGAAAGATGTACCAAAGACAACCATTAAATAAAAGACTTACCGGTTCTGATTGCCAAAAGATGTCTGATCTATGGGCAAGATACTGTCTGGCCATGGGGCAGTCTGATTTGGAGGAGCCTGCTGCTGGGTATACTGGGGTCCTCCCATATTCATCTCTAGTTCAGAAGCTCCTGAAGAAAGGAAATCAATAATATATCACATCTCACTGGAACTGGTAATAACTCTTTTAAGAACAATAGCATTGTAGAGTTCACCATGCATACCATCTTTTTCTTAAAACACTATTTACACTTTAAACCCTTAAGGGATCTCTTTTTGCCTGTGGACACTGTGCTCGTGGCAGGACTTGATGGAGCCCAACATTGCAGTTCAGATAACACACAACTCTACAACTCCTAAAGGAAATATAAATCTGTTCCACTGTGTTTACAGAAGTGTGTATATATAATATAATATATATATATATATATATATATATATATATATATATATATATATATATAATAGCACAAGGTATTTTCAAGTTCCCAATTCCTAAACAGCATCTAATTACACTTAGCTACTGTGGTCCTTAACGATGTCATCATGCAAAACCTATTAAAAGCGGAACAGACTACGACCACATTCCAACTTACCCATATTCATGACTTGAGATTGAAGCATCTGCCTTGGACCAGGTTGACTATTAGGTCTCATAGGTAGGCTGGATGTTGGGTTACGTATCATGCCTCCTTGGATTGGCCTGTTCATGGCACTCGTTGTTGGAGCACAGGTCACCCTCACAGCAGCACCTTGGGTTCCCCAATCTCCTGATGGCATGGTAGGCCGAGGAGCATTACTACCCATCATCCCTACTAGAATAAACACAGAAAAGGTTAAATCAAGTATTGAGAGATGTACTAAACTAAGTTTTGATTGTTCTTTGGAAAGTATTTTAGAAATTAGCATACTAAATCATAGCATTTCAAATGCAACACCTTCCTCCAAACCTCCTCCTCTCCAACATAGTCTTTTGATTATGGCGACTGTAGGTTAAATTTTTGGCCTGAGCTAAGTCTGATAAGAATAGACACACCCATTATCTGATTCCATGTAACAGGTCCTTGTATTGACACAACTGTAATTTGCATGAACCGTTTATGATGGCAAAAGAATATGCACTTTCAAAACATAATGTCATGGCAGACATTATGTTTCAGAGATCTCTATAATAAAAATAAATCTATGAGACTTATAAAGAACTTTCACATCTTTTGGAGAAAAATACTGGTTTAATCTCATAGAAGGTAATGGAACTTGTTTCCAAGTAAACAGGATTGCATTTTAAGAAAGGAATCCTATGTACAATTTACATGGAACAAATCCTTCTGAACTCAGTAAGACTTTCTTCCAAACAAATATGCACGGGACTGGGTTCTCAATCCCCAACTCTCAATGACCGTAGCAGTCCCAAATTTCATTTACTGATGGGGTGAGAGGTATCAGAGCCAGGTGCAATCACTATTCCTACTCTTTTCTGTAGAGATCTATCCAGCCAACAAATGATTATATGCGTTTGGATGATCTTGCTTCCCACAAGAAGTAGAAACCTTTTGCTATAATCAAGCCAATAATAAAGTTCTCAAGATGGACTGGTGAGAAGGGGCATGGCAAGCTTCTGGCCTCCCAGCAGTAATATCCCTGCTGCTTACTGGGAGGGAAAGGGGGTGGGGAGGTGAGTCCTGTGGCAATCCAGTGCTCCTGCTGTGGTGCAGTCGCATAACACCAGCCTCCCCTCTCTGGTAAGTGACAATAATGCCATTGCTGGGAGTCCAGTGATGCCGCTCCCCACTAGTCACTCCTGCAGATTCCAGTCCATGTGAAACATCACACAAAAAGGGAGTATTTAAGTTACCTGGGCTACTATTCCCAAGATTTCCTTGATTTCCCATCATTCCTTGACTGCCCATCATTCCGGGCTGAGGTATGACTGAATATGGACTGTTGTTTCTTATGGGTGGGAAAGCTCCAGCACCTGGTGGGTTTTGCAATGCGATGTCAAGTTGTAAATTCTGGTTTGGTAACATCCTTCCCAGCTGAGCTTGCCTTGCATTGGTAAAAGCTAAAAAGAGGGGAAATAGTTGAGAGACTGGAAGTGTAATTTATTTTATTTTTATTTTTTTAAATTGAGATGTTTCAAAACAGCATATACAATATTTCAAAAAGCAACTTGCAGAAACACACACCAATGTAGAAGAGTGAAGAGGCTTATGAATGGCTCATAATATCTTGTCTTATTTCTGAGAGACTAACACAAGAATGTCATGGTTAGAAATATATATTCCACACACACTTTCAAAAGATATATTACTCTTTTTGCATATGTGGATATTTACACAGGGCAATATTCAATTTAAAAAATAAAATGAAGGATACTTCTGCTTAACACACTATTTTACTGAAATAGATCAACACGTATATAGTGGAGGCATCTGTGGCTAGCTGGAAGGTAAATATTTAAACAAAGTATTTTAAGAAAGATTTCTCTGCAACTTTTTGGGACCTGCTTATTTTTAGAAATTGGTTTTCACGCACAAAACTTTGCCTAACAGGGTATTAACCTTGTAATTTACTCACTTCATTTAAAACGAATGCTTTTTTTTAAAAAAAAGGTAATTCAATTAAATTCATTTGAAGCACATGTCCTCCCATTCCCTACTTTTTATAGCTGAAAGCACATTCACTTGCTTGGATTCAACTAGGAACAGTGATTTACAGGCAGATGTAGGTTTCTATGCACAAATCTATTGTAGCAGGTGTGCGGGGAGGGGGGGGAATCCTCAGTGAGTAAACCTGGAGGTGTAGATGGGGTTGTGTGGTTCAGAAACAGAAAAACACACAAACATTATGTTGAAACATGAGAACAGTCGGTGATTTGGAAAGCTGGGTGGGCAGTTAAAAGTCCTAATAGCTCACACTATGAAAAGCTTCTGAGAAAAGGTTCTCATCACAGCAAAACTTGCCTGTTAAGTGAAGCAAGAAGAAGCCCAAACTGTCTGGTGCTGACTTCTTCATTCATTTAAGTTGGTTTGGGAGACCTTTGGACTTCTAGTTATTGCTGAACTACAGCTCCCATAGGTCATGCATGTAGGGCTGATGGGAGGTGTAGTTCAGCAACATCTGGAGGACCAGTGGTTCCCCACACGTGACTTAGGTGATAAGTCATACAGATTTTGAGAGGCTTCATTTCAAGTCTGGGGGTGGGGAGTATCTCCTATACGTATCCCATCATACTTTGCTCACAGGAAGGACTCTGAAAAGCTTTTACGTTCCACGATCAAGTGCTCTCTGTGAAAACCATGATCACAGGAATGCACTTCCCTAGTGACCTCATGGTTTTGTGAAGTACGTCTATTTTACTGTAAAACATCAACTCCTTTACACGGTGTAATATTTCATGTCAATAATGTGTGGCAATTCATGCATTAATGATAGAAATAAAGTAAAAAAATTCTCAGCAAGAAGTACGTATTTTAAATTGACAGTGACTTAGACTTCCTAAGCAGTGCAATATCATGGTTTCAGGAGATGCTACATCTATTTCAAAATGTTGATCCTATGGATTAGAACAGCAGGTGGTGCTGTTTGACTACTGCAGGTTTTTTTAAAGGCGCAGACAATCTGAAAGACCCAGAGGCACTGTTGCAAAGCCTACATTTTTCTTATCACAACAATTTCAGCAACAACTCAGACTCACTGCTTTGAGAGATCCGCATTTGGGGTTTCTGGGCTCCAACAGGTGTGCCGGGGCTGTTTTCACCTGTGATCTGCATGAGGTCATTGATGATGGCTTGTTTGTCAACTGATCCTGCTGAAGTACCTGGCCGGGTATCTGGGAAAAGCTGCGACAACTGGCTATTCTGCAGATCATCTAGAATCTCCTCCAAATTATCTAGCTCGCTGGCAGGCTTTGATGAAACAGAAACAAGAAAACATTCATTTTTCATAGTTTGGACAAGCTCTCTGGCAGTCAAAGTACAAGATAAGAATATGAGCACTTGTATCTTCTATCAATTGGGTTGTCTGATATTTACTCCTAACAAAGCAAAATCTAGTGTGGTCTAGTCTGACATATAGAAAAGGCTGACTGTGTGTCTGCACCCAAAGGCCTCAAGCTTCCCCACCACTGTGCTTTCTGTTAGCACAAAGCAGACCAATTAAAGTTCTCTCCTTAAAGCAAATTGCTAATATTCTTTCCCCAGAGCCCAACCATGAATTGGCAAAGAGATATCTCCAAGGGCTGTAGCTTTCCATGGACGAAACAAAGAATCTTTGTTCAGCAAAAATCAGCATTCTGCCACTATTGTAATTCTGCTCGTTTATGACATGGCTAAAAAACGTTCTATAGAACAGTTACTTCCACATGGCTAAAAATGCTTTACATCTTGCATAGGCTTTTCATTGGTGGCAGAAAAGTACAGCATAGTTTAAAAACATACACAGGTTATCTCCATGTAGTGAGAAATCGCCTACACAGCCGGAATCTTAGTTTGACGGAATGTAAAATTTCCCAATTTACAGGAAGTTACTGGTTTGAGAATCAGGGAAATTTACCAACGTACATGCCGCAGGATGCAAAAAATCTTATGGGGTGAGGAAAGTTTAATTGACTCAAAAATTCTTAAGAAAATTAAAGCTGACCAGGTGAACGAACAACTCAAAAAAGCTCATAATGAATGCAAATATTTTTGTACACGGAACAGCCATAAAATCCTCTCTACAGAATGAACAGGCAACAAGCCAACAAACTGGCAACATGTTAACTACTCCAGATTATTCTACAATCTTCCATACTGCCTCTGGCAGTAGCTGGATAGTTGTGGGAATTTATCTTAAAATGGTACATGGAGCCCTGCCTTGCAAAATGAAGGTTGTATCCCCACCCTCCACAAATACAATTTCAGTCTTTGCAGCACTGATAAATCTTTCTATGAAACATGACAACTATAGAACACACACACAAAATTCAAAAATGAATGCCATGCCTAAGTTTGTTAGTAACTGAGGCTCATTTACTATAATAGAACGTTGGACAAAAAATGTTAAAGCGCAAGTGTTGAGTTAATTGTAAGCTAATTTTTTTAATTAAACAGACTAACAAAGAAATGCAAAGTGTTTAAGATTGTTAAATTTTCCTTTTTTCAATCAAGATATACACTGCAGAGGTCAGAATTTGTTACATCATTAGTTATATTTAATGAGTGCTCACTTTGATAGTACTATGTATTTTATATGAACTTTTCTTGTTCAGTTCCTTATCATTTGTACTTTTACCATTTATATTGTATATTTTATGTTGTGAACGACCCTGATGAAGGGCGGTATACAAATTTAATAAATAATAAATAAATTATGTATATGTTACTATACAAAATCAACAAAAGATGTATCAATGTTTTAAAAAGTTTTATGCAAGTATTTACTTGAAAAATAAGTATTTCAATATACAACAGGCATATACAGAAGCAACTTGAACTATTTTGGACAACTGCCTGTCTATCTGTAAATATATGCATATTTCTCCTAACTAATGTGCATCACTTTGCACTTGCAGGCGCTGAATCCCACCTACCATTCTTTGGCCTAGTGACTCAAACTCTGGAATGATTAGGTGAAATTCAACACCATGCTATAGTGAACATCCATCCCATCAGCGCAAGCATTGCAGCTTGCCGGACAGAACAATCTCTCCTCTTTTCTCCCGCACACTGTTCTGGGGGGTTCTCCCAAATGTGCAGGGCTTGTCCTTATGGGACTGGGTAGATGAATCATGCTCATTCTAGACAACCCACTGACAGCTAGGTATTTTACCATCCTGAATAATATTGAGGAGTACTAGATGAAACACTCTGTCTGGAAGTGCTACCAAAATACAGCAGTCCTGTGTTGTCCCCTACCACTTCTACAATATTTGGGCAAACTCGTGTGTTTCTCAGCATTTCACCACCATCACCATCACCACTCCAAGTAGCAGATAATGATGGGGAACAAAGGCAATTAACCACATGCTACATACAGTCTGGTTAAATGTCATGTGAAGGATTAGATCCAGGGCAGCCATTTTCAGGCCCCATTACTTTGGGATCCCATCTTCCAGTTACTTTTTTATTGAAGGCTTAGGGAGGTATGATTTGGCTAAAATTAGGCAATTTAAGGTCTGGGGCTGTTAGATTTCACTAAGGCCCCTAATCTTTCCTCCCATGATTTGAGCATCAGCTCCAGGACATTCAAGGTAGGATTTAGAGCTGAACCCTGGGCTAAAATTGTACTGTATAAATGAGAAGCTGCCTGATCTTTCAATGAGTACAGACCATCTAGACTACCACCTCCATCTCCTTATTCTGTAATTGTATTTAGGGGGACAGCACAGTGTAGTCACCATTCTAAGAGACATCTGCTGGCACATGACTTGTAGGTAGGGGGACATATAGTTTAAATTTTTAAATTTTTTATTAAATAAGACATGCCAGAAGCATTCAACACTTAAATTTGCCCCAGCACTCTATCTGCTTCTCTGCAGTTTTCCATGTAGCAAACTCAAATGTGAATGCTTCCAAAGCCACCATTTCAATATAAGACCATTCCTATATATAGTTGAATATGTGGTTGAAATTTGGCAGGGACTTCATGTGTTCTATGCTTTTCAAGGGTGAATGTGAGTTAGCGTTCAACGTCCATATTTAAACTGAGGGGGGAAATGACATCAGCACCAGTAAACTGGGTCTACCCTTCTGCTCCTTCCAGCTGCTTTTGCCTATTCCATGCAGCATAAATTGAATTCCCCAACTAATATCCTTGCCACCTGCCTTTTGTCCTTCCATAGCTTAGGTGAGGGAAGGAGGAAAAAGCTCGATTTAAAGAGTCATGTTTATCCAAAAGTTTTTCTCATGATTTCTTTGGAACTATCATTTGTATTTAAAGCTTTGTTGTTTTTAGAAGATATTTAAGCATGAAAATCTACTTCAGTCTCTGTTAATAGGTTTGGAAGAAAAGGGACACATACTGACAAAGTTGGGGGACAGTAATTGTTACCTAAGTTAGAGGACTGCTGTGTAAACACAACACAAATTTATAATTTGACACCAGAACAGGTCTGAGCTACAGGGGCTAGAAATGCTTAGATAACATGACCATTATTACCTCCTATACAAAAACTGATGGTGTACATATAATATACAAGTACTTTTAGAATATATGTTTGACCAAAATCTAGTAGCTAGCTGTAATAAAACTCAGAAACATTAAAAAGGGATGGAGTTGTTTAGAAATGAGTTTGATAGAAAAAAATTCTGAAATACTCAAATCTGTATGCTGGGAAGATGACTATTTAAATAAGCTACCTGGAATAATGCAATTTTTGGTGTTTTAACATGTTTCAAAGTATTTCCTGTTCAGAAAAAGTTACACTAGAAAGGAAAATGTTATTCTTTTTTCCATCAAATTCCTCCTCATAAAATATTTACTCTACTATGACCATGCCATATTTACAATAAAAACTATACATACAAATTAGCCATTATTTTAAACAGATATCACTTCAAAAGTAAAACATAAACAATTCTATCCAGTAGGTATTGCAAAAACATTACCGCTTTTGTTCTAGAAAGGAGGAAAGGATGGGAAGAAGACTCAAGAGGACAGCGGAACAATTTATAATATTCTCTGTCTATCATTACAACAAATGGGTTAAGCTTTGATCTATATTTAGATTATACTTCCTGTAAGTTTATCCTGTACCAGCTATGATTCTTTCACTTTCTCACTCTAGAGTGAGTTTTTGCTGTGTGCTTTTTTTTTGCACAGAAGTATCTATGTCATTTTAGGACACTTTTGTGCAGTTTGCACAATGAACCATTTCGTCCTTCCTCTGTGGAATGCTTTTTTCAAACAGCTCAATGTACTAGCTTTGCATCCCACTACCTCTGAAGTTCCCTTTCGGCATCCTCCTCACAGAAAGCCAGTGTCAGGCACTGAATGTTGCAGGCTTTCTCTAAAAATTGTTGCTTCTTCACGCCTACATTTCCTCCCCAACACCCAGTTGATGTTCTACCAAGAACCACACTGCAAGGTCTAGATTGGCAAGGTCTAGATTGGACTTTTCAGCCAGCCAGGTCTTGGCAATACAAGCAAGGCAACTGCCTCCAATCACAAACATAATCAACCACCCTAGCCAAAACAAAACAAAAAACAACCCACAACCCTGTATAAAGGGAAGACATTGAAGCAAATGAGCAAGGATCATTTCCACGACAAATTTCCTGAATGAACAACAACAAAAAAGAGTCTCTTACCTGTTCATTCGGCTCAAAGCGCATCTCTTCTTTTTCTGTCTTTATAGTTACTGGCTTTGTGCTACTGGAAGGGTCTGTCTTACTGTCCGACCGTTCCAGCTTGGGGGTAATGTCCGGTAAACCAATATCTTTAGTATCATCTTTATCTAGCAAGTAGCGAAGTAGTGCATTTTCTTTCTTCTTGGGACTCACCGGTTCCTGTTTTGTAGTCACCTCTGAACCAGGAGCTGTGCTACTGGTCTCCTGGCTCGGTTCTTTCCCTGTGGCCTCTGCTGTGAGCTTGGCTAAGTCTACAGGAGAACTACTGTCCTGCAAGAGCCTGTGCAAAATTTTATGCTTCTCCTTGAGCGAGGTTCCATGCGTTGAACCAGAACCAGATAAACCTCCCGCGGAGTCCTTGTTAGCATCTCCCATAGCGTTAGACAAAGGTGAAGGCTCCATCTGATCAGATTTGGTGGTCAGCAGCTGTAAGAGCTTTGTCTGGCTTTTGCCATCGTGAAGTCTGTTCTGTCCATCAGGCCTCTCACCAACAACCTGGGGCATGCCATCATTACTTTCTTTCAGTTCTCCTGAATGGCAGACACTCTCGGCTTGTCCAGCTGTACCTTCCGATTGCTCCCCATGAAGTCCAAAGCCATCTTTAGAGTCCAGGCTTCCCATTTTGCTTAGCTGAGGAGGATTCATACTTACAGGGGAATTTTGCAAATTACCCATTTTTACGTCAGGTGAAGCCAAGGATGACCCCAGAGAGACTCCATGCCCCTCGCTGAGAGCCTGAAGTGCATTGAGGGAACTGTTGGTATAACTATGGCTATTTCCTGTGCTGCTGCAAACCCCAACAGGTGAATGCAAGCTTCCTGCAGGGGAAAACTGACTGGGTGGGATCCGAGGACTGCCTGCCACTCCCGGACTCATACGGTGCCGTGGGGATAGCATGGAGTTTGGCTGACCTGGTGTCATGCCAGGGCTGTTTTGAGAGGGACTATTCATTTTTAGTGCATAGTTACTACCCTGAGGAGTGGATGCTTGTATACTTGACACATGGTTCATCCCGCCTGAACCACCAAACCTGCTTGCTGGCATGCCCATTTGTTCCTTCGGGCCATTTATGGCAAAATTCATATTGCTACTGATGGTCATATCCTGACCTGGATTCCCACTGCACATGGCCTGATGGGCAGGACTGCTGGAGCTAATTGGGTTCAATGGCTTTCCCATTGCTTGTCCAGTTAAATCCTGGTTCATTCCACAAACATTCTGTTCCCTGAAACAGTAAAAAAGAACAAAAACATTATTAAAATTTACATTTTAAATATGATTAATAAAATACACAATTGATAAAATAAAGATTTGACAATCCCAAAGGCAAAGATGGACATAGCATTTGTTTTATCTTGATGTATTCCTAAGCCTGGGGCCTCTACTAGCATTTCTTTATCTTGTTCATAATGAAAGAAAGAGAAAAGAAACAAACAGAAGCAATTACCTTTTTGACAAAGACCATTGCTTTTTCTATTTTACAGATGAACAAAGACAATTTGCTGGAGGTTGCTGGTATCCACTGCATGAGGGAGCCAGACCCTAAGGCCCTGAGGTAATGTGGAGACCTATAGTGGATGCAACTAGACACTCAGTAGCCACACACTTGCACAGGACTGAGTTATAAGCCCCTCCAGCTAAGAATGCTGGTCCCCTCCTCCATGCAACAACACTCAACAGGAGATAGTGGTAACTGTCATGACCTGAGCCTTTTTCAGAGAATGAGCTTGTGGATTCAGAAGCACCTAACCAGCTGGAAGTGCTTCTGCAGGAAGAATCCTTGGTGCCAGCATCCTTCTGGCCAAGGACATCATGTCCCTTGAGAACTCTACCTCAAAACTCCTACAGCAGCCACAGCCTTCTCTGCTCTTCAGAGAAATCAACTGCTAAAGCAGCCTGGGCCCCTTTAAATGAAGTTTCTTCTCAGCAACAGAGAAATAGCTGCAGCTCCTATTTAAGGCTCAATCTGAAGAGCCCTGCTGCTGAAGCAACATCTGAGCTCTGCTCTCATGAAATATTGAGGCTAAGCACTGCACAGAGCTATCCAGGCAACCCTTGCTTCACTTGACAACAGAACCATCGTCTCAACAAACCATCTCACTGAATCACCACTGACTGTGGAAATATATTTATTTTGGCAAGGAACCCAAATGAGTTAACAGCTGGAAATGGATTCCATGGCTCTTGGGTTCATTTCTGTCTTAACAGATATCTTAATATCACATAAGAGAGAAAGCTCCAATTAGATATCTACAAGTTTGTTCTGATAGCAAATAAAGTTTTCACTATTTTGATTATATAAGAGAGAATCAGACAAATCCACTTCTGAAAAAAGAAAGCAGAAAGAGGATAGGCATTTGTTGACAGTCTGAAAGTAAACGAACAGGCCTTTTACAGCCTTGAAACTGCTGCCCCATTTGCCAACAAGAGTTACAGTAAAAAGCAAGTTTTAAAAGTCATCTCAAAGTACAGCCAAAAAAAATTACAACACTGCTTTAAGTATGGAAGCCAAAAAAACTACAGTACAGCAAACAAGTTCAGAATGAGATCAGCATAGTTAGAGAAAGATTTTGTGGGTACATGCAAGCTAAAGAATGTGTAAGAAGGACAGAGATGGGGGGAAGAGGAGGTTTTTCCAGATGACTAAAGTGTGCTCCAACCAAATATTATCCCTTGTAGAATAATCCCACAGGTAAACAGCACGTTATTCCATATGTATTCAATAAATGACTTGGAGTGAGAAGAGGGGGAGAAAACTGTATTACCAGCCCAAAACTATTTGTTTAAAAACAAAAGGTTGTTAAATGTACACTGCAGCATGAGCATTGGTAGCACAAATCTTCCAATCCAAATATTCTGTGAAGTAGGGAACTCTGACTATTCTAGTGGCTGCCGGCAGTGGAGAAGAGAGATATAAGGTAATTAGCAGGGAAGCTTTGGGGAAAGATCTCCACCCACTACTTTAGGAAACCACTGGACAAGCAGTGATGGCGGCTGTGTGGAGACTGCAGATTAAATCTCCTCTGTGCAGCAGCATATCTCTAAACAGTTTATAAAAAACAGAGAGACATGTCCCTATATCTTCTACCATTTGGGATTTTCAGTGCGTGCAGGTAGGAGAAACCGAGCAAGTGCTATTTGGGGATGCCTTAAATCTCATGCAGGGGAGCCTACCATAGGAACCTGGAGAAAGAAGATTTGCCTTGAGATCCACTGCTTAAAATCTCAGGGTAAGTTTTCTTCCCACACTTTCCTGGATTGAAGCATCTAAGGAAGCAAAATAGCTTCCTTGCACTGCCTCTCTCATCATTTCCCCATGCTGAGAGCAACAGCATACAGGTGAACCACATTCTACACAGTAGCACTATCTAGGGAAGAATCACATTTTTCAGGAACAAGATATTACTGTTTGAAAATACATTTCTTGAGAGAAGATATGTGCATGAAATCTCTTTGAAGACTATCCAAGTTTAGTTTTCTTTGCAGATTTTCTTTTGCACATAAGGTTTTTGTTCTGTTATAAATTTACACTGAATAACATCTGTAGTCAGTTCCTCTCTCCAGACTTAAAAACGGGAGCTATCAATGCCGCCCCCCAAAAAAACTTTCTTAAAAATTATAAGTTTGCTAAATTACTGAAAGAACACTGAAGGAAAAGTGCTTTATGAACAAACTATATTTAATAGAGTTTTGGCACTGGTTTAAACATTCCTTTGCAGGGTTTGCACTGAAAGTTCTACAGCTGAAACATTTAAACTTTGCCCTGCTAGTGGCATGAGAACTAGAAAGAAAAGCTGAGGAGGAAGAGAAACTGTCCAGTCAATTCTTGTTAGCATGAGATGACTAAAATGAAAGGGGAAACTTTGTTTAAAAATGCACAAAACTCCCAAAGGTTCATGTTAATCTACTGTTTCTCAGATTGCATTATAAGCTAGAAAAACTTAACTTTCTTGTAAGTATGTGCCCTGTAGCCTGGCAGTTTTTATTTAGCTTGCTGCCTCATCAGCCACCTTCAAAATATAAAAAGGTCCCCTTAACTCCAACAAAAACAGTTCTGAATTGTTTAAACAGCAATGTTCAGAGGGTATAGTCAAAGTCAGTAAAGTCTTTTTTTGTACAATGTTCAGCAGCTAACAGATAAACAACAACGAAAGATAATTCTTATTAAAACTTATGCATAGTTCATAATTGAGTCTGACACAAATATGCAATTGCTTCTCATAACCAAGCACTGAACTTTTCATATTTAATGAATAGAAACTGCAGATTCTGAAGAAAAAACTGTCATTTCCCTTTGTCTATATTCTTCATTTTTTTGTCCCATAATGATCTCTCTTGGAAGAGTGAAGGAGATGTTGAACTGGAACAATGGTGAATGTTTACATGCAAGGATGTGTTGTCCAAACAGTTCTCTTAAGTGCTTATAAAGTTTCTTACAAAACAATATCATTAGTACATACAAGAAAACTGTTCAGATTTCCCAATAGCGAAACCCTTCAAACCCCAGAATGAGCCTGAGTTGAGAATGCAACCGGTCCTGCAAGGATTTCCATGCCTGTACACAAAGTGAGGGGCTCAACCTACCAAATGTACTACATGAAGTATTATGATTTTATCTTATGTGGTACGTTAAAATTAAGTGTGGTCAAAGTAGATTGTGGATATCAAAGTGATAAAACAGCTTTTAAACACAAATCTGTATCTTCAACTGCAGTCCCAAATTCTTGTGGTTGGTTGGAAGCACTATTTAAATAATTGGTATTTACTTACAAACAAGTGGACTAGGATGTTTTCTTTACAAAACAGAAACCATTAAAATCAAAACTATATTTTACTGTCATGCTACACCCAATATAGCTAAAGGGGGCTATTGCAATAATGCTTGATAAATTATGTACTCTTCCTGCAGCTGTTCTTAGGATGTGAGGTTGAAGATTTTTCAAGGCAGCAAAAATTGTATAAATTACCTGTGAAGCATATGCAAGGATATTACAAGCTGAGGTTCACCAGTAGTCTGAGAACGGATGAGCTTGCTCTTCGTTTGGGCAGCAACTATGTTGCCGTCAGACAAGGAAAATCGATAAACAGGACTGAAAGCTAGTCCCTGCCTCAGCACTGTAAACAAGGAGAAACAAGAAAAAAGTAGTAAGAAATCCAGGCTGCAGGATAATCCACATGAAAATGTGGACTCTGTTTTCATTGCCTTCTTTAGAAAGCTAGAAAAAAATCTGCATTTTCTTTTGCAAAATCAGCAAGGCTGTGTTAAAGGAAAAGCTAATGTTTTGCAGATTAAGACCAAAGTGCAACTGCAGTAAAGTATTAACCGAAAGAGTGAGTTAGAGACGGTGCCAGCATTGCAAAAACAGTGCACTTACCTGTGAATTTTCTCTTCATGGAGAATAATCTAAAATAAGAATGATTTCCACCTGTTCCAACCAGAGGAGACAGTGACTCACAACTGAAATTAACTTGCCAGGGACAAAGCTAGTCACAGCTAGCTTCCTGACATGTCTCCAGATAATTATTACAAAGCATTCTAGCCCATTCTGCTTTAGACAAACTAGCAAAGTACACTGACTGGGATAAATTTGTTAACCAGGAGCACACCTTAGAATGATACAATATACGGACTAGCATCCCAAGGGATGGAAAATTCTCCCCGAACATATGCCAACTTGAGCCATGACATGACTAGGAAGGGGAGAATAGTTTGTCTACAACTTAATCAGGCCTTCCTGCAATTAGCTGGAGATGGCAGAAAAATGAGCAGTGTGGCAGTGAGGTAACCTGGAGCAAAACCTGGGGCCAGCCTCCTACATCTGTCCCCCAAATGCTCTCAGTAGAAAACACAGCCTATTTAAGTAAAGGGAAGAATATCAACATAATATATATATTATATAGTTTATAGTATGTTCTGTAGCTAGGCAAACCTACTTTAATGGAAAATGTTCATTTCACATTCCAACATGAGGATATCACAGAACATCATGGTTTCTAGAAACATCATTTACAATTGCTAAACTGGAACAAAAATGCTCAACCAATTGCCTAATACAGACAAAAAGTCATTTATTACAATAGACAGGTAATCTACTTGAATGACATCTTCCTTGCTTTCATTTTGGCAAGCTTATCAAGTAAACTGACAAAAGAGATTTGGTAGCAAGCTTACTTTGTGCTGAGAGCTTAGCAGTGCCCCTTTCTTGCCCTGTGGGAGATCACAGGTGATCCTCAACAAAATTCAGTTTACTTAAGGTGTTCTCACCTAATGCAACCAATATGCAGATGCATTCTTTGGGTAACGTGTATTTCTGGGGGGAGGGGGGAATTCCAAGTCTTTGGCATAAATTTAGTGTGAAATGGAATAGGATTGGAATTCCAACTGAAAAAAGGTAGGCCCTAGTCTAGGGGTGAGCAAACTTTTTCAGCAGGGGGTCGGTCCACTGTCCCTCAGACCCTGTGTGGGGTCGGACTATATTGGGGGGGGGGGGAGAAAAAAGAACAAATTCCTATGCCTCACAAATAACCCAGAGACGCATTTTAAATAAAAGCACACATTCTACTCAAGTAAAAACACGCTGATTCACGGACTATCCGTGGGCCGTATTTAGAAGGTGATTGGGCCGGATCCGGCCCCCAGGCCTTAGTTTGCCTACCCATGCCCTAGTCCCACAGACTATGGCCGCATATGCTCTCCTGTAAATTTCTATCATCAAAGTCTTTTGAAGAAGAAATATTGCCTAGTGCCAAACCTTTTTACTTTCATGAGTCTACATATAATTTTATTAAATAATTTTACTTAGTTCAACAAAAATGGGATTTTTCTTGCACATGCCTCCCCTAAATCTGTCTTTCAGGATTTGAACACTGACACAAGACACTTTTAAGTTGCACTGCAAAAAAAATGTGCTTTTCCAGATCTGGAATTTCAATTTTGCCCCATCTTTAAATGAAAACAATGAGTTACCAGCTGGTTTATTTTAATGTTTTCTTCACTGTGAAACCTGATAAACTAGTTTCAATTCTTGATTTTCCTGAACTGGCTGAAAACTCCTTCATACTTGTGTATATGCCTATCCTATGAAGTTATATTTATGCCTCTCCCTTAACCATCTCCACATTTTGAACACACAATGCTGAAAAACAAGAGTTAAGGTTTAAAATATTTATCTTTGACAACATCTCTCTGTCAATCACGTAGTAGATCAAGTAACATTCAGACTCTGACAATGCTAGACAAGTTTTTTTCCCTCCCCCAGTCTTGCAACACTGGTATGGTAAGATTTTCCCCTGTTCCTGCCTCAAAGTTTTCTATCGTGCTACTACATTTTAAATTATTATTTTGGCACAGGAAAACAGGAAACACAAGTTAAACAGCCAGAAGAGTTTATGTAGAGTAGGAATGCAAAGAAAAACAAAGCCTGTTAACTGTGGCATACTGTAAAGTAAAATTTCACACTGAAGGTATGTCATTGTTTCAGTCTAACCTTTGGGCAGAACTCTCAGCAGCAGCAGTGCTTTTAGTTCAGAGCAGGAAATTCCAACACTCCCTTGTCAACAACTCTGATGTTAAAAACGCTGAAGTTAATCCATTTTTAAAACTGGGTGTGTGTATTCAAATCCACAGCTACAGATTTTGTTTAGGGTTTTTTTAAAAAAAAGATGTCATGTGACAAATTACTTCCAATTAAAGTTAAAGCTTGCCAAATGAAAAGAAGAGAGACATACGCTCTGGGCAGCTTAAACCAATACAGTAAAACAAAATAAAGCATTTTGATTTAGTTTCGTGTAACATGGAATTAGCAGGACATTTTGCATTGAATTTGGGGTGTACAGAAAAGCACGTTACCTGTCCTATTTATGAATGAAAGTAGGTTTTTGTTAAAACCAAGGGGGAAAATACTCAATGTGATTCTCAGGACTTTGCTTGACACTCTTCACTTAGTCAAATTTCAGAAGGCACCTCAAAGTGTTTTCTGGCACTGACCCAGGGTTAGTGCATGCCATCTTCACAACATACAAAGCTAGAGTCATAATGACTGTCCTAATGCTTCATCTGTTGGTTCAACAGAACATGGGTATAAACCCGATGGGTTGAGAGTTCACGGCACTGGAGCTCAAAGCAATTTCATGTGCACACCACATGAGGTAGAGCGATACATCCTTCTAAAGTGATGACAAAGCTGCAACATGTATGCTAAATTAGCTTCTTAAGAGTATGCAGCCTACTGTAGCAGAAGAGGTTCTAATAAGATGGAAAATAATTAAATTTCCTCCAAACTTTAAGTCACAATCCAGTATATAGACAGGGCTTTCATCTTTTCTCCTCAGCAAGCAGCCCCTCATGGTGTGGCAAGCGGAGATTCTAAAGGTCTAAAGCACAGGAAAGTGCAACTTCAGGAAAGAAGACGCTCAAGAGCATTCACCAGGCAACCTCATGTTTTCAGGCCTTAATGTTGAATTTAACCCTATTCTCCATAGAAGACACATGAACTAACTAATGACTTAATTCTTGACACTTTCTTTCAGTGCAGCCTTTCAGAAATGAGTAGTGCTTTCAAGATGGATTTATTGAGGACTGAAGATCCAGTCCTTATTACACTTTAAATCACTTTCTATATAATTTGTGCCTTGTTTAGCAGTTATCACATTTTACCCCAGATGATAATAGGAGTAGCACAATGAATGAACCAAACTGTTTCAAAAGACCACTATGAAAGCACAGAACATTAAAATAACCCAACAGAGAAGGGGACAGATTTAAAGGAGAGATGGGGAACCAGCAAAATCTTTGTGGAAACTGCAGCTTGGGTGGGAAAAGACCAAATGTAAAAAAGGCTTTGTTCAACCCCAACTGCTTTATTTTTTGGAGGCAGGAGGAGGGAATGGAAATCTATGTGCTATGTGTATGGGTGGCATAAGTGGGGGGTGGCCATGACCAGTTTGTGCATTTCCACACTTGTTATGGCCCAGCCTATCACTGACATGCAGTCCTCAGAGAGTTGGCCAAAAGGGAATGCAACCTTGAACTGAAAAAGGTTTCTCACCCCGCTTTACTGGAACCTTTAATTAGGATAAATTAATACATTTGCATTTTTCAAACATCTCCGGGGAAAGTGTCACATGACATTTCATTAGTCACTGCATGACACACAAAGTACTTTCTTATTAAATGTATTGCACAAAACAGCTCTCTTGTCCAAATTGTGCCGTCGCCTAATCCAAGTAATTCCTCAGGAGTAAAAAGACATTGACGGGAAAGATACATCATTTGGTGGTTCAAAATTTACATAAGCTCTCTAGATTCATATTTGGGTCAGTCAGATTCCGTTTGATCACATTCCCTTCTTCCTCAGTTGTCTATTCTATTTAAAGTATTTTCATCTATTTAAAGTGTTTTCATCAACAACAGTGCTTAGATGTATTCTGAAAAGAATCAAGCAGGCCAATCTACAGCTCATGGGGTTTTCAATATACCTAGGACAGACTTCTTCATCCACTGAAATGTTGATTTTAATTGGTTTGCTGATTTAGATTTATATTTGTAGTCCATCTAGAGTATAATTTATCATGGACAACTGAGATATAAATGTCCAGATAAATAAAAAATATATAAAATGTAGACAGTTCTACCGACACATGAAGCAGTTTCTGATATTGCAGCTAATGGGGAAGGCTTTGCACTTCTTAGCACTCCATGTCTGCATTGTATTGGAGCTGCTGTATGATTTCTGGATCATGACTTGCCAAAAGTTTGTGCTCTTCTTTCCGTTGTAAACATTCTTGAAGAAACAATGGATCCTTACCCTCCTGATGATGCCTCTTGGCAAAAGACATATCTCCCTCATGCTGTGCATAGAATCTCTGGATGCACCTTCTCACCACATCTTCCCAGCCAGGTTTCATAGCTGCTCGCATGGTACTAGTGTCAAGTGAAGTTATCTTGCCTGAAGGTATATAAGGCTGTTATTAGAAACCTACACCTGTTTTTTGTTGTTTTAATAAAAGAAGATTTGACTTGCACTTTCACAGTACCTTGCAGATCTTGACGAGTGCTAAATGTCTCTGATGAGGGCAGAAGTGGCCTTTCCTTCATTGGAACTCTTCTTGCCACACAAATCAAGCAAGACTGAAGATCTTAAATGGGACAAAATTATTTTTAATTGGAGGAAAAGGTTTGCTAAATCTATGCTAGACCATATAATTTATTTTTTTAAAACTTACACTAAAACAACAAAGATAAAAATATGACATGCAGAACTGATTATTTCCTTATTGTACCTTCATCCGACAGACCCCTTAAGAATACGTAAATGGATTTTCAATCTGCTCACTTTGCTTGCTACACTACATTCAAAATACAACAACAAAGACCTAAATGTATGTGGGAGACAAAACCTAAGTGCTAAAAACCTTACTCTAACCCTTTTTGTGACACCTCTTGTCTCACACCACCCATTCCTTCTCTGCTACTCCACATCCATAAGGATAGCAATCCAAATCTCTTCTCAAGCTCAAAGGGCATAGCAATAACCAAACCGGTTCCTTAGATCTATCCTTAGATTCTATCACTTCGAAACATGATAGCATCACATTAGCAATTCCCCCCCCCCCCGGACTTCTCCAAATAATAAAAAGTGTCTCCCAAATCTTTTGTCCTTCCTCTCATGCTTAGCGTCATATAAATAGCCTCACATTCAGACATCCCCAATTCAATCCCCAAAACTCCCAACCAAAAGATGAGTAATAACCACACCACAATAACTGTCATACATTTGATAGCTAGTGCTCCTGCTCCCTTCTATTACTTCCATGAATTACAAACAGGAAATTTTAAAACACCTACAATGCCAAATGTATAGATGTCTAACAAGCAGGTCTCAAGCACTCCCTGAACAACCCCAAAGCATTAAAACCTAAGGGGTCCTTGCCTGGCAGCTGCCCAAGAGCCAAATGGATGTCTGAGTAGATCAGAGAAAAGTAGAAAATGGTCTACACACCAGTTAAAGCCACTCCAGTGATAGTGAAAGCATTCTGACTTGGGTCACTCATACTCCAACCACAATAACATTAAAGTGTAGATTAGTTTCAGTGTGTTGGAAAGACCATTATAAAAAATAAGCAGCTGCATTTATTTTCTCTCTCACCTGGGTACTGCATACATCTGGAATGCTGCAGTTTAAATATTTCATTCAAAACACATGCCATGTGTGAAGACACTTTGGGAATATTTATAAACTTGAAACATTTCAAAGCTGCAGTACCTCAAAAGTGAATCTCATATTTCAAGATAAGCCAAAAGAAAAGAATAAGCAATTTTGTAGACTGTAAAACCGTAATTTCAGGAAACTAAAAGAAGGGGAAGTGCAGTGTTTCCAAAGAAAAAAAAATCAGTGGGCCAGTTCTGCTTATGCTTTATTCACTGCAGCAAATCCCACCACAATTTCTCCCCTAATTTCTATGCACACCTATTTTGGAGGGAGTGCCAGTGAAAAGAGTAGGACCCTGTTTAAGGTCACACCAAAATAGTTTAGATGAATTAACTTCCAAAATATGCTTATGATATACAAGAAGCAAACTATATGTATGCATATCTACACATAATGCTGCCAGTGTTAAAAAAAAGAAGGCTCATCTACTGTACTTGTTAATTAGATACTTTGGAAAGGGTCAGAAAAAATACACATTTCCACCTAAACAATGAGTGCCTGTCACAGAGACAAAGACAACAATGTAAGTACCATTAATTTAGGTTAAAGAAGCCTCAATCAGGGAGGGTTAAAGGAAAGACTGAACATAAAACAATCTCATAAAGTATGTTCTGATTACCTTCACCTTCTTCTTTGATGGACTTTGGTTGAGAAACAGCAAAGCACTGCATAGTTTCATATTTCTGATGTGCTTCCTGGTTATCATGGCCTTCTTCTTCAGAATCAGTTAAAGGTTTTACCAACATTCGGCAGTTAAAGGTATGGCTGTTGCGTCTAGGAGCTTCACCAGACCAAGGTCCTCCATTCACTAAGAAAAAGAAATATAATACAGAATGACTAGGTACTGGGCAAGATATTCTGTTTGACCATCTTTAAAATATTAAAGGTGATCTAGCTCTTGGGAAGAGGAGGGGTGAAAATCCTGTAAACAGTTTTAATAATAACCAACAAGGGGGATAAACTAACAAAGCTGATGACTTATAGAGCTCCTTCAAATGTTTTTGTTGCACAGCATACACTTCTTGACCTATGTACTTGCCACATAATAAACAAACACTCACTCCATACTTCAAAAGTGCCAGTGCATGTGTTTTCCACATGTCAAGATTATCTCACCGTAGGGAGAGAGAAAAACAGTTGAAGCAGCTTTCCGAAAGCAAGTGAGAGAAAGTGGAATGTCAGGATTTGTTATGTTAATAACTGTAAAAAAAATAAAATTTTGGAGCTGGAAACCCCACAACCACCTTTGGAGACAAAAATAAAAATACTTATTCCTACAGCCTTTCAACCTTCTATAATAAGAAAGTTGATTCTAGACATAATCTGCACCCACCTTCACTAAGATTTAAAAAAGGAAAAATAGCATGAGAAATCTTGACTACTGAGGTCATAGCAGGGATGGCTAACCTTTTTCGGCCAACGGTTACAGTAACCCATGGTCAACCCTCTGAGGCTGTGTAGCAAAGGACGTTTTAGGAACTTGAGGCACACATAAAACCTTTTGGCATTACACTGGGGTATCTGTGAGAGAATTATTATTTTTTTAAGTCCTTAATATGTAAAAAAAATTGAGGAGCCCCACAAAAATGTTTTGGCATCATGGAATCATAGCAGGGGACTCATAAAAACACTCATATTTTTGTCAAATTGAATAAAAATTATGAATGAGGGGCTAGGGAAGTCACAGAAAACTTCAGGTGGTGGGACTTGTGGCCTAGTTGGCTTATAGCGAGATGAATGATGCAGCTGTCAGCTATTACATGAAGTGATGCATAAAGTCCAAGACAAAAGTAATAAATTACAATGTCATTTGAGAAGATGATTTAGAGGCCAGAATAGAAGAGGGGGAAACATCTCAGAACGGAACAGAGGTAATGTACACATTAGGATATTATGTTACATCAAACTTAAACACTAGCTTATGGCAGAGAGAAGGGAACCACTAAAATTTATAGGTTGATGGAGAACTGTACCTAAAGATTTTGGCAGCAGGTTTCTGACAAATTCATTGTGGTCCCCTACATGCAGGATGCTGTACACACTTGTGTTCATCAGCTCTTCTTGGTTGTACCTCAGGTACTGTGTCACATTCTCCGATACAAACACCACATTACCTTCCAGGTTCACTACGAAGAAGAACCCGTCGAGGGCCTGAAAGGTTAGAAAACAACACATTTTAGTTCACCGTTGAGAATCTGCACCAAGATAAAAGCTAAGCTATTATCATCTTCCTTAACTCTGAATCATTGCAGAGAAGAAAATAGACTTCATTTCTTAACTATCCTGTTAAGCCTTCAAGTAGCATACTATCTTTAGTTTCTCTCCTGACTGGGGGTGGGGAGGAGAGAAAGTAGTTCAGCCTCATTAGAATATATCTGAAAATCAATATGAAGTTTTCATAGAAAAAATGCAGTTGTGTTGCTTAGCAACACCTGCTATACTGATGCAAGCATGACTGAGCGGAAATGCCTAGGAATAACTCAGAACTTTCCTTTTATTTAATATTATACAGTATAAAAGACAGCAAAAACATGGACTATGCCTGCTTTCTTTAGCTTTTCTCTCTAATATAAAATGGTGGAGGAACAACAACACACATTTACTCTTAGAAAGCAGACTGCTCCAACAAGGCATCATAAAAGTGGCAATGAATGGACAAAAAGGCTTTGTGCACAATCTTTGTTTTACAATCTTATGTGGAGTTGAAATGTGTTTTGTTTTCATTTAGCCAAATCTCATCAGAACAGCTGTTAATTCTAAAGGTTAAAAAAACTTCATAACACTTCACCTCAAGCATCATTGGTCCAAGTGCATCCTTGTCAATGACGCTCTGACCTGTTGATGATACATCAGCTTTCTGCACTTCATCTTCATTGGCTGCCGCTGCTTTTTCTGCACATAAAAAGGAGGGGGGGGGACAACACAGTCACACTATGAACTGAATAACATAGCAGAGCTGCTTAAGAAGATTATACTTGCCACTAATTATAGTAAAGAGGCATGGCAAGCCAAGATGGAACTAGTCACAATTGTCAGACCTGTTCAAATGCAACAGTTCCAATTCTTTAACCACGGAAAAGGATATCAGAAGTAAGCTGCAGGTTTGTGTTCTGTCCCTCAAGGACATCCCTTCCCACATACAAATCTTTCCCAGAAAGCTCCATCGTAGATAAGGGTTATGGTGGCATGGATGTTAACCATGAATAATTTCACAGATATTCACTCGTATCCAGGATTTAAAACCAGTTCTTTGTGTTACGTTTTTTTATTTGTTTGTTCTGAGACATGTAACAAAGACCAGGAAAAGCTCAACATGCCTATTGGGTATGGAACTAAATTATAGGACCTTCATATATAATGACTGCTGTGCGGAGGACATAAAGAAGAAATGCCATGGTACGCTTGCATCAGCACAACAAGACACCTTCATCTGCCCCAGCTGCAACAAAACTGGTCTCTCCAATATCAGTCTCTACAGCCACAGCAGGCGCTGTAACTCTCCAATGGTTTGAATTCACCTTGAAGGTGGGCGCACTCTTCCATTACCTCCCAGGACAGATGTCAACCAACCAACATACAACTGCAATTACTATCTTTGTACATCTTTCCTACAATAACAGTGCTGAAAAAAATAGACACTGCTCATGTTTAAAGCCAACATTCTTGCAAGCAAACATTGTCATTTATTTATGAATCGCCATGGAGCATAGTTCCTGAACCATTACATTTTAAATGAAATTCTGAAGAGAGATCTGAATTGTAGTCTTTTGAATACATTAATACTTGTAATTTGCTAGATGAAAGACTGGTGTATCTTTCTTAAGATGGTGTATCTTTCTTTTTTGGCCCAGCGTCTACCAGGTATATTATTAGTTTACGGTTAAAAATCAAATAACTCATTAAAGCAATGATAAAATACCCGATGAGTAGAAAAGAGAACCACTTTACGAAATAGTCCAAAATTCAGAAGCAAGGCAACAGAATGAAACTCCCCAGGGAGAATTTTCCACTGCTTTGTATCACCACCAAAAAGACAATATTCTGCTTTAGCCATTCACAGGAGCCTTGACAGTTGAAGAAACTAACTGAGAAGGAAAGGTTCATATGTGAGAAGGTGATATGCCCAGGCAAGGAACAATAGAAACTCACCTATAGCTGCTCAGATCTTCTGAGACCAGAAAGGATTTCTGAAAGTGTGGTCTTACTGGCCCGAACAGCCATCCCCTCTCGGCCTGATTTTACCAGACCCAGGAGAAATGACTTCAAAAGAAGCAAATCCATCCCATGCAGAAATCTCATGGGAAGTTGGCTGGGATGCATAAATTCTATATTTGCTATTTTGATTTAAGTGAACAGAACAAGATGAAGTGGTAAATCCTAAAACATCTTGTAATACTGAAATTCTAAAAGGCTGTTTTTATTGCTATTTTGATAAGACCTAAATAAAGGAGTTTAAAAACAAGTTCTTTCTATGAAAAGCAAACTACAGCTGCTTAAAATAGATGTGAGATCCCACACACCATTTTAAGAATAACTGACAAATCAAAGCTTATTAAGACTGTTTTACACTTCCTACATCTGTGGACAACCAGAAGTCCCACACTGATGATAATTACTGAATCACATATGTAGCTCAGCTCACACTTGTATAGCAACTGTTGCTTAGGAAATGAAATGTTCATTATGAAACTATGCTATACCACACAATATACCTTTAGTATATTTCACTAAGTAGATTATGTTTGAATTATGAAAACCTACATCCAAGAGAGCAGAACAGCATATAGCACAATCCTTTGTTACTGCACCACAGAATACCCAGCAATTTCTATAGCGTGGACGGAACAAAAACATCAGGCCTACCAGTGAAGGTGGAAGAGAAAGATGTTCACTGTTTCTCCAGTATGCCACTAATTTAATCAGAAACTCAACTCAGGGGAGAACGAAGGCATTGTGACACCCGGGGCGGCAAACTGCTATGTACGGCACATGTGCGGCGTCACTATGTACAGCGCATGTGCTGTATGTAGCGATGCCGCACATGTACCGTACATAGCAGTTTGCTGGCAGCGGTGCTCCAGCGATGTACAGAGGGTGCTGGGATCCAGAGGATCCTCCGTTCGCAGCTGTAGCGGCGACGGAGGGATCCCACCACTGTCCATACGGTGCTCGAGCGGTGCTGGCCGCAAACCGCTATGTACAGCGCATGTGCAGCGGTGTTACATACAGTGCATGCATGCAACGCTGCACATGCGCTGTACATAGTGGTTTGCCACCGGCACCGGGATCCTTGCCTTCTTGTCACCCCCCCAACTACAAAAGCATCCTGCTACTTCGTAGGCTATTTTTAATGAATGCAAGACAGCAAAGAAATAATATTGGCCCTAGGAGTCCTCATAAGGGAGCTGTGCCTGGTGGAAGAAGTGAGGGGAGAGACTCCATCAGGCAAGGCCTCCTTCCACCTGCCTTGCCCCACTCTCTGCTTCTCAATGTGTATTGTATTGTTTTATGTACTGTGGCTTGCTATTGTTCTATTGATTATAGTTTAGATATTATTGTAACTGTTGAGTGGATTTCTGTTTAACTTTTATATGTTGATATTATTATTTTGTACTATTCTAATGATTGCTGAATGTTACTTTTTTGATGGAGGTTGCCTGTTTTAAAGTTATGTTTTATTATCACATTTTTGTATTGCATTAGATTGTTATAAGATGTACATTTTTTGTTTCTTCAGCTTGTAAACCGTCTTGAGTATTGTAAGATAGAAAGGCGGTATACAAATTAAAAATGATGATGATGATATGACTGGAAGACATCAGAGTTAAATAAAAAAAGGAGGCACAAATCTATTTAGTTTTACTCCTGTTATTGTATATACCCAGTAACTCTGCTTTTAGCCTGGGTGGAAGGAAAAAGCAGGGGTAATTACAGTGATATTGGCACCCATGGCAAATCTGTTAAATCTATAACTAGTTTGCATGGGTAGCCTAAAGCAGTATTAGAACTGTAAAGCAAGGAAAAATAAGAAGCACAGATCATTTAAAATATGTAATGTTGGGGATTTTTGCAGAAACAGTTCCTGGAATTACTTGAAATTTACTTTAGACAGGCGTCAGTTTTGTAACATTACATATTCTTAAGTAGTCACAGTACCAGCTGAAACAAACCAAAATGGCACCCGAAACAGCATAGTTTCAAATTTGCAAGCATTTTAACAAACCAGTGTTCTGGCAATAAAACGGGAGTTTCAGAAAGACAGCAAGCTATAAACATGCCATATGCTGGACCAGTGTAGTGAAGTGTTTAAAAGTTGCTCCTACCCTTTGTTAACTTTTGGGAAGGGTCTTTTAGTTTTATTATTCAAAGCCCAGACTCTGAAATCTGTGAAGCTCTCATGGACTGTAATCACATTTCACTATTTCAGTCAGCAGGAAACTGTCAGTTACTTTTGCAAGGTTTCACCAGTTTTTCAAAAGAATATATAAAATTAACTAGCATTCCAATTTTAAGGCTCAGCAGGAAGGCTGTGCCATCCGTAGCCATGTTTGCCTTTTATTTAGAAAAGTAAGAGAGAAAATATCAAGTTCGGGCTACATTTTACAACAGAGCAGAGGATACATTAGAGCAACAGGCACATTTACTGCTAAAAACCAAGATATTACAGGAAAACATTCATATCACCACAGAAAGGTTTTAGGAGGTAAAACAAGGGAGAATTATGCATCTGCACTGAACTAAAATTAGAAAAGCTGCCATATGGCTTTGTGAGCCAGCAGCACATTCTTATTCATTAGGAAGCATTCTGCCAACATAAAAACACAAGGCCCTTCCTGCACTCTCAAAATGTGTTTATCTTTTCAACATTAATGCGTGATATATCATCAGCTTGCTGAAATCTCCTGCAGTGCATATTTAAAGAGCACAGCTGCACTATTTCCCAGCTTGTTTACTCACTGAGATCAGCCCTAACAGTGAAGAGACTGCTTCATTCCCCTCCTAAGACACAGCCCCCTTGTCAGCAAATGAGAGCTTCTCACAATCTGTGGGGAGTGACAGCCATATTAACCAATCCCCTACTACCAATGACATCACATTTCCAGCCCTCCCCTCCTCCTTCTCTCCATTTGATGGCTGAGAACAGAAAGCAGACCGTCTTACTTTTATCAGTAGGGATGCCGAATTGTGTGAAGTAGTACAGTACACCAACAGATTAATCTAAAATATTCCTAAAACCTGAAAGTTATTTTTACCCTAAAACTATGACACTGTCCGTGTTTCAAATGCTTTGTTTATATGCTTTGCAGAATGTCTTAGAAAAGTTGTTTTCTGCTGTTACAACTGCATGTGTCATATAAGATTATACAAAGGAAATGAAAGAATAATAGAATTTGTGGTTTTATAATTTGCTGGAAGCCACCCAGATTGGCTGGGGTAGCCCAGTCAGATGTCCAGCATAATAATAATAATAATAATAATAATAATAATAATAATAATAATAATAATATCAGTGTCTAATTCTTCTGGCAGGCATTTAAACTCAGTTCAAATGATAGTGAGCATTATTTGAAATGTCTCATTCGATTACATAAAATTCATTGGTTCAAAACATTGTTTCACTCAGTGTTTTGTCAAGTCAGGGTTTCTATGATAGCTCAGTTGGTTAGAGCATGGTGCTGATAACACCAAGATTGCAGGTTTGATCGCCATACGGGACAGCTGCACATTCTTGCATAGCACGGGGTTGGACTAGATGATCCTTACAGTCCCTTCCAACTCTACAATTCTATGAAATGTTGAATTAAACTGTGAATAAGAATGGGGGCCCTCGTTATCATCAACAATGGTTAGCATCAGTGAAGATATAATACCAAGCCATGGTTGAAGGTGAAAAGAGAAAGGAGGGAGCACACATTCTGTGGCTGGCTCCAAATTTGCAAACCATAGGTTGCAGGCAACCATTGTTAGAACTGTATGAAACCACTAATCCTCAGATCAGATCTCTGAATAGTTTTAGAAACTGAAGGCATGAATACAAATGTTCCACAGCTAATTAAATATGCTTTTTTTCTCAACATGAACCAATATATCATTAGACTATATATGCTGTTTAGTCACATCGTCCATCATGTGTAGTTTTAAAAATATTTCTTTCTTTAGCCTTCAGTCCCTACAAAGTGGAAGAAGTGTGCTTTATTATTAATTTGCCTAAGTCTACATTTTGGTGTGCAAAGTACATGGGGAAGTTTTTTTTGCGTATGTGACCATGAAGTATATCACATTTTTAAAATCTCAACTGATGGCCATTTGTCACTCAAGTATGCATGTGAAATGGATCGCAACTCAATGATAAATCACATGTTTTGCAAGCAGAAGGTCTTATGGTACAACACATTTATTTCTTGTTTCTCCAGGAATAAAAAAAAAACACACCCTGAAATGAATGCAACCAAGTTGGGACTGGTTTCTACTATGCCATTTCTCTATAATAGGACGTGACATTTCTTAAAATCAAAAACCTCCATTTTCTACAACATAGCATACTTCCATCTTCATAGATGGCCCTCAATCATATCAGTCTATATAGAACTCAAAATATTTGAGGTGACTGATTCTCCTAGAAATGGTTGAAAAGTAACTTGCTTAAATAAAATTTACTCTTGATATTTTCTTGATAGGTGAATTGTCTAGTTTCAGGCGTCACTTCAATGGCAGTACCTTTTAAGAATAAACAGAACGTAAGCTGAACAGAGAAGCTCTTTTAAAACCCAATTCTGTAGGGTTTTTCTTCACTTTGCCTCAGAATGCCTGAGTTGTTTTGAAATGAACACCACACCATCAAACAGAAACCTATGAAAATGTTATTTTAATCACCGATGACTAGGGTCATGGTGCTTAAATGACTGGTAGAAGCTCAGAGTCGTTAAGATTATGTCCCTTTCACTTTGGCTTCACTGGAAGACTTGCTATTCCTTTTACAAAAAGCACAGAAATGCAAGAACAAAAGGAAAGCAACAATACTGTATGCAGCAGAGCCAACAGAAATAAACACAAGGGAGTCGGACTGAACAGAGTACATAGCAACTTTCAGTGACAGCTACTATGAACATTTTTATTGCTCAGCACTTTGCTACATGTTGAACAAAGGCAACCGTCCAGAACATCCTTGTGAAGAGACTAAGGAGACAGTTGTCTGTCCTTGCCAGCGCTTGCTCCCTTATCCCTCCTTCTCTTACAGTTTTTACTTCTCTGTGCTACCAGTGCTCATGAGAGATCACAGGGTCTTCTGCGCCTACAGCAAGCAATAGCAACAAATAGTACTCTGCACACCTCTTCCCACATACAGAGCCCTGTGCAGGGACTAGTTGCAGTTTGTCTTGGACTCTGCAAGCTCAGAGGCCCAAAGAAAATGACAGCCACTGTACAAGGGCTCCTCTCACTCCAGGGTTGTGTCACAAATGGATCTTTAAGATACAAGGGAGAGATGCAGTTGTGTACTCAGTCCATGTGGTACCATGTTGCATTTATGAATTCAACAGTCCTGCTCATCAGGATGCAATTACTGTAATACATGCTAGTGGCAACCAACAAACTGAGGCTGAACTGAATTTGTAACTGATTTTCATGCATTACAGCAAAGTCAGGATGAAGTCAGCATTGAAAGGCTGACCTCATCCTGACTTTGGGTTGCTTCTACAAGGATTAGAATCATGCACAGAGAGAGCTCTAGTTCACACGGAGGACCTCACATGGGTCCAAGAGGTTTCCAGGTGGCTCTGAGGGATTTTCCAGCTGATATGACTGGTGCTCCTGTTAAAAGCCCTGGCAAACTTCTGGAACATTTGAATGGTTTGGACTGTTGACACGATTGCCGCTGAACATCCTTTCCCACTTCATGTAGTCTGCTTGGCTCCCTGGTATACAGACAACTCCCCATTTACACGGGAGTTACGTTCTGAACCCAGCTGATGTGGGGGGAAGAACAAAATCTGCAAACCATAGCTTGTAGGCAGTCATTGTTACAGCTGTATGGAATCACAAATCGAAATATTTGGCCTACAGAGATGCCATAATCAACATGGAAGAAACTGAACCTTCTCCATTCTTGAGGGACAGCAGAGGGACTTGTTAAGCAGCAAATCAATAGGTCCCTCAGATATACAAACAAAGCTAGATTTATCCTAAACTCAGAGATTGCTTCTAACAAAGGAATCCAGGTATCCAACAAGACAACCAGTGTCCAAGTTATACAACTCCACCAATGTTAGTAAAGCCATTTATAATTTCACACTTAGAACAGCAACATTTCATTTTACCAGTTCCAGAAGAAAAACAGAAAATGTGTATTACCGAAATGCAGTTTACATGGTTATGAAATTAGCAACTTTCAAGGCAAGGAAGCTGTAAAGTTCAACCTAACTAGGTATTTGACACAAAACCTTTAGCACAATTTTCTCTCAAAATCATAATTGAGAACTAAAATAAAAAGCCAATCAACCTGAGAGTAGAAAACAAAACCACACTCTCGTATTCAAACATGGTTTTCTTTCATTATTTTTTTCTCACGACTGAAGCCCTGAAACTATTTATTTAAAGCAATTACAATCCATTAAAGCCACTTCACGTATGTGCACATTAAGCATCTGTTCAACATGATATAATAAAATGGACCTAAGTTCTACATACACCAGGTTTGGCAAGATGAGGGCAATTTATGCATTACGTTTTAAACAGTTCCATCCTAAGCATCCATCCCATCGCTTGCTTGCTTGCGATAAGTCCTATTAAACTCACTAGGATTTACCTCAGAGTAAATATGTTTCAGATTGCACTTAGTCACTCCAGCAAAAGCTCCTAATAAATACTAAAAGCCCCAGGAAAGGTTGACATGTCTAGTTCTAAGAAACAACAGCACGCTAAAACATGTTAGGTCCTTTGCATTCTGGCTCAAAAGCAGACACACAAGTCTTCCCTACATTACATTTTAAGATGGAGAAACACTTCACTTATACAAGTAGAATAAATGTGCTTCAAAGAAAAGGAGATAAACAACTCATATAGTTCGGAATTATGAACATGGTTCTTGATCCCATAATTTGGTGAGGCACAGAAACTTCACAGACCCAGAAAGGAATGGGGAGGATTTTTTGAAGGAGGGGAAATAAACACATTAGCAATTTTTATGTTAGTACCAAAGACATTGCAACTTATAACATTGTCCTTATCTCCATATAAGAGAATGAAGTAGCCTGCTGTTTCAAAACTCTGCCAGGATGTAAGACATTGCGCAAAGGCATGCATATATGACATTCCACAAAGAATATGTAACTTAAAAAATAGCAGATGTAATCCTAGATATTTTGCTCCTTATAGATCTCTGATTCCTCCTGATAAAGCTGATCAACCCAATATCAAAGTGCTGGTGATGGATGGACTGAGAAGCTAATTGGGGTGAGTGGGTTAAGATCAATACAAAGGGCACCACTGCCCTATGAAGTTACTCCATTGCACAACTTGTTATTTTCTGCAGCACCCTTAAGTTTATTCTGCATGAAGAAAATATTCTCCCAAATAAGGACTTAGCTATAGAGCTGCAAATAAAACATTTTAAGTGTGTTGTAAAGTGCAATATACAAATATGACACTAGATGGAGACAGTGAGCTATGGGAAATTTAATATATTTTTCAAAAATTTTTTTAAAAAGCATTTTCACAGCATCTTTTATATATGTGTAGATTCCACCTAAGCCTCTGGTATCCATGAATGGTTTGTGAAATCCTTAGAGCCACCAGCACAGCCAAGGGGCATGCTTTGACTACTAAGCATTTTTTAGAATTGTGCAAACCAATAATTTCTTGCAATTAATGCTCATCTTCTTTTCTTTGTCAAGTTCATATACATCATTAGCACAATGGTTAACATAATTCAGTGCTTGATGTATAAGCCTATTTTGAAAATGAAAGCTGACAGTTGTAATGTGAGCATTAACAGCTAGATTGTTCATCATCACCCTCTTGATAACCAGGCAGTACCCTGCTGCATGTTTAACATGCTGATCATTGATCCTCATCAGCAGACTTGGAATTAGTAGGAAAGCAATGGAGTCTGTGACATTTAAAAGTCAGGGAGGCTAGAATGACAAGTAAACTTGCATTTACAAAGTATGGAGCAGATGATGTACATCTTTCATGGCCTGAGTCAAAACAACGCAAGTAAATACAGAAAATGTATTATTAATTTTCCAGGCCAGAATTACACGCTGTGATCATAACTGCAACATCAGAGACCTTACTATGCTGTACAGACATGTTTATTCATATTTGTGATGCTTCCAATCTATGTCAAGCACACGGCATGATAATAAAGAATGGGGGAACTACAGGGCAATCACAACGTACACTGCCTTTGCTTACTTTGATTGCAGATTTATACGGACCACTATTAAATAAATAAATAAACGAACAGAAAGGGAGTGGGGGACCCTTGTTTACCAGGCTCTGGAGGCTCTTGCATGATCTCATGGGAGCCTCATGCAATTGTTCCAGAACCTGGCAAGAAAGGCGGAGTGCTTAAATAAAAAGCTTCTGCAAAGGGAAACAGTAGGAACGGCCTTCGGCGGATCCAGTGCTATTCTGCCTAGGAGCTCCTTGCACCAGCTAAGGCAAAGGAAGTGTTCTCAATTCCCCTAAGCCAACAATTTTCTCCCATGAACTAGCATTGTGCTCGCTCCCTCACTACCAGGATTACGCTTTGGTGGTGGGGCAAAGGAAATATTCATGTGCAATTGACTCATGTAGTACATTTGAGGGATAATTCTGATTCTTCATTAGGTTTCTGCTGGGCTAGAAAGGTAATCAGTGAAGAGCCTGTTTTTACTCTGTTCCCACCCCTATTTATAAGAATAGGTATAAAAGTCTAGTGGCTGCAGATAATCTAAATGTATAATGAAAAGACACAAGGCACTAAGCAGCAAGGCCTATTTTCTAAGACCCCGGGTTCTAGAAGGCAAAGGCCAACTCCTGCAGTTCCTAAAACGCAGAACAAAACACATAGGAGAAAGAAGTTATTGCACAGCCATGAATTCTCTTAAAGGAAACTCGATTACTAAAGAGGTAGTGGCTGCTTTTTAAAATACACAGGAATGAGCACAATGACCCTCATCGCAGTACAGCCTGGGCAGTAAGTGCTGCCAACAACCATCATTGTCATGTCGCTTTGCAGTGACAGCACTAAGATGACTGGTTTAGCAGCCCGCACAAGTTTCACAGGCTTCTACTGTATGGACTAAAGAGCTTTATCATAAATAAAGGAGCACAGGCAAGCACCCCTGTTGCGGCAATAGGTTATTTCCTCACACGCTTGGCAAAAGAAAGAAAGAAAAAAGAAGGAACAGGGAATGACTATTAGTGGAGGAGACCTGTCTCCAAATAACTCTGCCTTTTGAATTCCACTTCCAGTAACCTACATCATTGTTTTTGTTTGCTACTATGTTGTGTATTTTTGTGTTTTAAATATTGTAACCCACACTGTGATCCTTGGATGAAGGGCAGTATAGAAATTTAATAATAATAAAAATAAAATAACAACAACAATAACAATATTCCTGTTTTTTATTTTCAAGACTTTTCCTAATAATTTTGTAACATGTATTTTTTTTGTCACAACACAGTGAAAACGTTTTCTGTAAGGCCAAATTCCCGAAATCACTTTATAGAGTTGCTAGAACCAATTCTGAACTTATTGTTGCGTATGTGGAAGAAAGCATTTATTTGTCCCACAACATGCATTATATGCTACTTTCAGCTACTTTGAAGCTATACCTCTGCAAACCATATCTGTCAGTTGGGTTCAGATTTTTAAATGAAATATAAAGCACTAGCTGCTACACAGATTCTTGTGACATGCCTGAATTTTCACATTTGCAATAGCTTCAACCTTCTACCGAAGTCTTCATACATATATGGGTTGTTAATTCCAAATTTCATTGACAGCAAAGGAAAATCATTTTGGACCCAAACTATCCATATAGAGCCTACTTCTTTGCCCTTAGTTTGCACTAATATGCCTTAGTTGGGACATGCGCATCTACCTACAAACATAAAAATAAATAAATAATGGGCCCAAAATGTCTTGAAATACAAGGGGTAGCAGAGTGGTAACAATTCTATGCAGAGCATCATATTCATACCAATGAATCATTGACACTGTAACAGTAAAAGATAAAGGGACCCCTGACCATTAGGTCCAGTCGCGGACAACTCTGGGGTTGCGGCACTCATCTCACTTTATTGGCCAAGGGAGCCAACGTTTGTTCACAGTTTTTCCAGGTCATGTGGCCAGCATGACTAAGCCGCTTCTGGCGAAACCAGAGCACAGAAACACTGTTTACCTTCCCGCTGGAGCGGCACCTATTTATCTACTTGCACTTTGACTTGCTTTCGAACTGCTAGGTTGGCAGGAGCAGGGACCGAGCAACGGGAGCTCACCCCGTTGCGCGGATTTGAACAGCCAACCTTCTGATCAGCAAGTCCTATACTCTGTGGTTTAACCCACAGCGCCACCCGCGTCCCCACTGCAACCGTAGTATCTAGCTATTACTACTAATTAGCACAAGGCAGTTAGATGGAGTGTTATCACAATGACTGTTGTTGTGAATGGGTCACTGTGATTTTTTTTTGTATACTTTTTGTTTCTGCACAGAAATGTCACAGACATACTGTTACCCCTTTTGGCTGCTTCATGTATTTATAAAAGCGGACACTTGTAAACACTCTTCTTACCTTGTTCTTTTATTTGACGAATCTGCTTCACAGTTTCTTTCAAGATTGCACATTTGTCAGGTTTGAAGTTAAAATTGTCAATATCATTAAAATTAGCAAAGATCAGCTCTGCAAGCTCTTCAATGTATTTATTCTCTTGTTCGCGATTACGTTTTTCAGTGCTTCTTTTAGGACTGAAAATAAAAAAGGTTAAACTTTTTAAAACTGGCACCTTTTTTAAACGTAGAAAACATACATTTTAATTCAAAGTGGCAAAAAGCAGAAAAACAACCAACTCCCATTTCTCAGATATATTTCATTTTAGAGCACACTTTCAAATATGGAAATATGGAAATAATTAACCACACATCCATGCTACTCAAAAGTTTTACTTCTTAGCACATATACAGCTTTTAAGGGTAGTTAAATTATGGAATAATGTTCAATATCACTGTAAAATTGTCCAAGCCCCTTTACTGCTTGTCCAGCTGACAGGTTTATATATGGTGATTCTGGAGTCCGCAAAGATAATCCCCTCTTCACACCATCACCTGAAGAATTCACAAACAATCCACCAAATATCAGGGACAGAAGGTAGTTCTAAATGTGTTGATTCTTGAATCCACTACTTACATTCAAATTGGGGTTGGAGATGATTTAAACTAGAATACCCAAGATCATATTTCAATTGCAAATTGGGAATATTAACCCACTGTACAGTATTACATATACTTCTAAGGCAAGGCTACAATTCCACAACCATATCACTCAAGCACATGATTCAGTACTGGGTGAAAAATACGGTGTTCCTAGTACCTTAGCTTTCATTTGAAAGCAAAACAAAAAACTGCTAGCCATCATAGCTGCAAAGAATTTAGAATCTGCAAGCAATGATAGGAACAAAAATAAAAAATAGTGGTGGATTCCGAATCCCAGTAGCTGCAGGGTGAAGAGTTCAAAATGGCTCTCTTTTTTTATTTACTCAAGACTTGCAGATTATGCAGGAAAAAGGTATCATAACTTGCTTGATTGACATAACTTACATGCATCTGAGAATTTAGCTTTTCTAGACACAGATTTTACCTTTTGGGTGGGGGGGTAGCATACACACAGTGTTGCTTATAGGGAAAGCAAAGATGTAAGAACTAAAGATTTGGCCACCTGTCCTAACAGATTCTCACACACATTTCCCCCCCCCCCTCTCTCTCACACAAACACACAGACACACCCCTCTCAATTTTTACCATATAAACCAAACGAGAGCAAGTGTTATAAGGAGACCAGAGCAGCAAGTGCCAAAGCTGACTACAAAATAGATCACTCATTTCCTAGAGTTACTGTGAGTTAAGTCACATGATGCTGATGAAAGCAAAGATCTCCAGGATCATTAGCTAATCTGGTCTTAACTCTTTATTTACAAGTGGAACCAGCAACAAAATACTGCAGAGTGCACTGCTCTTGTTCATTTCAATATTCCATCCACTTATCCTTGCCTTCTTTCAAGATATTCCACTCCACCCCTGATTTTCCGTTCCTGCCCACAGCAAGCACTATCCATTCCGTGGCCAATCATCAACCATTCAGTCTTCAAGGGCTATTTAACAGTAAAAAAAATTTAAAAACCCAGTCTCCCATCTTCCTGCTCAGGGTTCCAGCCAGCCACAACCTTTTCCATGTTACTCCCACTCACTGCCCCTGCCCTCATTTCCCCCCTAAACAGACACACGGTGCTGGGTGCCCACTGAACATACTCAGGATTCCATTCAGCTTGTTTTGGTGCTTCTTCTCTCTTAAGTTCTCCACCCACAAAGTTTGTATATCTGCAAACCTTTGAGCTCTCCCCTTGCTCTTCTACATAAAGGCAGATACCACTTGGGAAAATGAGTTTGCTGTAACTATCAGATGTTTTATTGCCATTTACACACATGGTGTTTTACGGAGATTATTTTCTGAGCCTGGGACAAACTTGTGACAGCCCCGTTATCCCATTTTGAAAAACTGGGTGCACTGATTAGTGTACTTTAGCTTATTTAGTTCCCTTTCTCTAAGCTTCATACCTTTCTGGCTGCATTATTTGTATTTACATTCAGACAAGGTTGTACAGCAGGTGCATATATTTATTATATGCAAGTGACAAAATGTCCTTTAGACACTGTTTCTTGATCCTGGGATCTACCATCAGTTCCTCTATCATTCATTGTTTTCTTTATGTATGCCCTGGCTTTACATATATTTTTCCCTAAGGAGCCAAGAAGCCTAAGCCATTTACTCATATATGTTCTGATGCCAGTAAATACTATGAGAGCAGCTGTGCTTCCACTGACCCAGCAATCTGAACATTGCTCTCTCCTGCTGCCAGCCCATTATTACACCCTCATCACAAGAGGTGCCTCTTCAAAGGAAAGACCAGTAAGAACTAAGCACCTCTGGGATTTGCAGTTTTTGACAAGAGTATGTTGCATAAGGAGATATGCTTCCTTCCTGGTCCTGAAACTACATGTACGTCCGACAGAATTTTTTAATTGAGAGACAAGTTTATTCTAACACCCCATTATCTAGCTTACGATGACAAAAATATGGGCTGTATGCAGTGTGTATAAAGGTAAAGGTAAAGGACGCCTGACAGTTACGTCCAGTTGTGAACGACTCTGGGGTTGTGGTGATCATCTCGCTTTACTGGCCAAGGGAGCCGACGTTTGTCCAGAGACAGTTTTTTGGGGTCATGTGGACAGCATGACTAAGCTGCTTCTGGCGAAACCAGAGCAGCGCATGGAAACGCCATTTACCTTCCCGCCGGAGTGGTACCTATTTATCTACTTGCACTTTGACGTGCTTTCGAACGGGAGCTCACCCTGTCACAGGGATTTGAACCTCCAACCTTCCGATTGGCAAGCCCTAGGCTTTGTGGTTTAGACCACAGCGCCACCCGTGCTCGGCCCACATGCAGCATTGCTCTTTACATGCAAACATCTCGTGACATATATCACACCACAAAAGTTTGTCAATTTGACCATGTAACTTCTAAAGACTTTCCAAGACTTCATGGTTAAAGATGAGCATTATTTTTCAATTGATACCTGCTAAACATTTAAGATTATGTGTGCTTAGATAATATTATTAAGTAATATTAAACAGTCGATGGACAATGGATTGAATAAAGGAGTTGGGCACTAGTTAATAACTTCAAATAGCTTTGCAATAGGAACTGAAAGACCAAACCCTGCAACTAAGGTTCAACTGACTTAATACATCCTCAGCAGGAAGATGATGATTCAAAACTGTTTTTTTCTTTCCCCAGAAACAAAATTCAAAGAATAAATGGTATAATAATTTTAAACGACAATAAAATTAAATAACTTGTCATCTATAATAGTGACTTAAAAGAGTGGTAAGGCAAAGTGAATATATGCACCCAACCAATCAAATAATATATTTTTCTGTAAATCCTTTAGCTCCCGGGGTTCTATAAAGTATTCTAACTAACCTGGGTCCAAGTTGATCAGGACATTCCTTGCGTTTTCTTGACTCTGCCCGGGCTGGGTCAGAGGAATTTTCACCAATCCCACTCATCTTAAACACATATCAGCAACTGAAAGAGACAAAACATAATAAAACAGTTAGAATAAAGAGACAGTGTTTATATTCCATAAGTCTCATAGTACTTGACCTTTCGATAGTCATTGTACCCCACCACTTTTATAATCCGGTTGTTTCAATAACAACGTACATTTTCCCCTTAAATTTCCATTAAACTTCCAGAGGTGTTCTATCAGAAAACAATTAATGAACAGTTTTTCTTTCTCTCTGATAAAATTAAAGCAATTTGGTAACCAGGATCTCATTATACACTGTTTCTGAACCTTGAAAAATCTTCTAAGCTATTTCTCCTAGGATGTAACAGTTTATAAATAAGTAAATACGGGACCAACTAGTGTGGTCTTTCAGCTGCTTATATACCTGAATCTTGGGACCTGCCTTAACTGAAATCAGCTATTCTAAGGTCTTCAACACAGATTATATGTTTACAAGCTCTTATCATTGTACTATTAACCATACAGCAAAGCTTCAAAAAATAAGGGAGGGACACTTCCATTGCTTTAGTGCCCCCAGGGAGTTAAAGAGATACACTCTCTGGTCAAAAGAAAGCAATCTTTCCACCTGACTCTACTAAGCTAGTTTAAAACAAATATATGCAGTCTACTGATTGGGGTGATGCACATCTGTGTAAGTTTTATACACTATGGAAATACATGAATCTAAATTACACCAGAAAGATATGCACACATTGCCATTTTTACAAGGGAATGACTTAAATCTATACAAAATACCAACACTTGCAGGTTTTAGGAAGAACTAAAGCACAATGGTTTGTAGCAAATATAAATCATTCTTAGTCATTTCTTTATAGGCTTCCATGTGTTCTAAATCATGGGAGGGATGGAGGAGGTACGTGTGTGTTAGAGAGAGAGAGAGAGAGTGAGAAAGAGGGAATGAATGAATCATACAGTCTCAATCACACACACCCCCACCCCCAAAGATAGGAAGCTCTCTCAGTAGTCCTAAGCATCATTTAGCAACCTAAATAGAAAAAGGTCTATCCAACGTCATCGCTGAGCTGAGGAAGCAACCAACTGTGTTATATATAACAAAGTGTACAATAAACTGCATTCTAGTTGGCAGGCTTATTTAGTATTAAACCAATCCTTCTAAGGAACTCTCCAACGGTTTGATTTCACCCCAAAGGCGCATTTCTCCATTGTTTCTAGAGATAGATGGATGATGCCAACAACAACAGCCTTCTAAAGCAAGACTACTTATGACCCAACATGAAATTTGTGCACAGTTGTAAATTTAATTGCTTACAGTAGAGTTTTTCTCTAAAACTCTCCTCCTCCTTAAAACTTCCCAGAAGAGGCATTTTGTTTTTCATTTAGTTCTGCATAACAATTCTACAGTCTACTGTGAAAAATTCACATTGCTGTTATAACTAATTATCACATTATCCTTCATGTAGGAGTGTACACAGTCTGGATTTCCAGTGTATGTGGCACAGGTGGGCAGTTTCATCCTTCAGTGGTGCCTTGGCTCTGAAGACTTTGGGGATAGTCTACCATCTGCTATAAAATGAGGCAGACTTATCTTCTTCTTCTTTTTCAAATTCCCAAATGCTGGAGTTATTGTTTCATTTTCCTTTCAGAACATATCTGATCTTTCAAAAACACAACACAGTTCTTTTTCCAAATCATATTACCTCCTAGTGAGCATGTCATGAAGAAGGCTTATCAGTCTGACATTTTTAATGAGTTAAATATTCTCAACCAAAAAGCTTGGCATTAAATGACAGATTAAAAATGGGAAAATAAATAAAAAAGAACAATCTACAAATCCAATTACATAGAGCTACTGAAAGTTTACAGTGATGCAACATTCAATACATATGATACGTACACATCATTTAGTAGCTAGCCAACAATTTTTGTCTAAAATAATATTTAGAGTTGGAGATTACTGAACATTAAACAACTAACTTCAAGCTCTTCAAGATACCTGAATATATTTTTCAAAATACTATTGCATAAAAGCACTTGTTGAACAGTCTGAGAAAATATTTCCTTATGTCTGTTTGAGTAACCAAAATTCAGGATATGCTCCAAACAGTAGCTTTTAACAGTGATAATAGCATGAAAGCAGTTGCCAAATAGGTGTAGTGTATACCGTATTTTTTGCTCTATAAGACTCACTTTTTCCCTCCTAAAAAGTAAGGGGAAATGTGTGTGCGTCTTATGGAGCGAATGCAGGCTGTGCAGCTATCACAGAAGCCAGAACAGCAAGAGGGATTGCTGCTTTCACTGCGCAGCAATCCCTCTTGCTGTTCTGGCTTCTGAGATTCAGAATATTTTTTTTCTTGTTTTCCTCCTCCAAAAACTAGGTGCGTCTTGTGATCTGGTGCGTCTTATAGAGCGAAAAATACGGTGGCTGATCCCATGACCTGATTTTGGACTCACTGACCTGATTAAGACTGCAACTCTGCCATGATCAGATTTTCTCGGTTTATGGTTTTCTTTTAAGTTAAAGAGTCCTGGGGATGGTGAAATAGATGATGGCAATGGTTCTAGGGGAAGTAGTACTCAACCCTTTCTCCTATGCCCTTTTCCAGATCGGAATTTTAAGGGAGAGGCTTGTATTCGGGTATTGTCTTTTTTCTTTTTTTCCCCTTGAATTTTAAAGGTGCGGCTTTTATTCGGTACTTTGGACCTGAACTCTAGCTTTCTCCCTTTCAAGCTACTGTCGACCCCACTGCCCTTTGGAATATTTGTTAAAGCTGATTTTCTTTGTGCACAAGCATGTGCACATGCTTGCTATTTTCCTTTGCTAATTTTTCAGCTGGTAACCTTGGGAAAGTTGCTCTCTCTCAGTCTAGCCAACATCACATAGCTGTTCTGAGGCTAAAACATGAGCCATCAAGCAACATGGAGGACAGTAAGATTCAATTGGTATCTGAAGAAGTGTGCATGCACATGAAAGCTCATACCAATAACAAACTTAGTTGGTCTCTAAGGTGCTACTGGAAGGATTTTTTTTATTTTGTTTTGAGTAAGATACAAAGCAGCGTTAGAAACTGATATATGAAAGCTAGGAGCTAAATGGCACCTTAAACCTAGGTTATGGGCGCAACAACAGAATGTCTAGGTGCACTTTTTTATAACAAGAGTACAAAGCTGAAAATGAATGAACTGCAGCTAAAATCTTATGTTCATTTTTCCCATGGTCTAGTCCTCATGCGAAGACTACAAAAAACAAAGCCATGCTTCCCCTGCCCACACCCCTAATATTCTTAGGAGGATCTCATCTCCAGTCTTCAGAGAGTGACTGGAAGTGGGGAGGCAGAAAAAGGTCCTCCTTTCCTTCCACTCCGCAGTTTTAATATGACATCTTCGGTGCAGTACTGTGCCCAGACATCGGAAACTGCTCGTGCTAATGAAATTCCCTGTTGCAAAATGTGCCTAGAACAATGGGAGTTTTGAACGCTGATACAAAGATATATAGATCGGTATGCATCTGAACAAGTATAAAGCTCCTTAAAGAGCTACTGAAAATGTCATTTGCTAAATTACTGAATGTGCAGTTATCACCTAACACCTTATACCATCTTAGCTTCCCATAAGGTGGTCATTTTATTTACATTTCTAGCCTGTTACAAGGGCATAAGAAAGGTAGCAACAATGAACCAATCCAATATAACTACTTATTGCTAGGAAATTATTATTATAAAGGTTTTATTTGTGTGTGTGTGTGTGTGTGTGTGTGTGTGTGTGTGTGTGTAATTGTTACCTAATTTATGTGTACCCCTAGCCATGAGCATCAAAGCTAAATGAGAAAAGTTTTGAAGAAAACCTCCAGGCATTATTAAAGCTCAAACTCTGCCAAGTTTTCCAGGGAAGCAAGTTCCACACTTGCAGATCAGCTACCAAGAAAGTTTCTAAGCACCACCATGATAAAGGCATGAAACAAAGGTGATACTTAAGATAACTTACAGGCCAACTGTAAAAATAGCAAAGGATCACAAATGAGAAGTAGCCGAGGGGGGGAGGAGGGCGTTTGAGATCATGTGTGCATTGAGGGGAGGAGCTTTAAAGATTTGCTTTCTTCAGTAAAACCTTGTTACTCTACAACAATTTTTCAATATATTAAGAAATGTTAGGCTCTTGAAGAGTTGTAATATGCGAGCTCCACCAGCCTTTGGAAAACAGACATTCTCCCTGTCAATTCCACAAGCCTAAGGTCACAATGTCATTGCTATTTTATAAATATACTTCCTTTCCAAAGAAATTAACATTTAAAAAAATAGCAAAAGGAAACAACAGCAAAACTAACAGATCCACAGCAATATAAAGGGGATGGAGCAAATCCCCCATAAGGAAACATATATTTGGAACATTTTCATTTAGAGAAAATGAGAGTAGGAGGCGACATGATAAAGATGTACAAAATGCTGCATGATATGGAGAAAGTGCATAGGAAAAAAAATTCTCCTCTCATAGTACTACAAATTGGGGCCACTCAATGAAGCAGAATGTTGGAAGATTCGTAATAGACAAAAGTTAGTTGGATCATATTTCCCCCCACAAGGAGCAGTGATAAAGAATCCAGACCTCCAAGGATGATGCCTTCCTACAGCAGATTACAAAACATTCAAAAAAGAGAGACATAGTAGTCATGGGAGACTTCAACTATCCCAATACCAATTGGAACTCAAGCTCTGCCAAGAATGTAAGGTCCAACAAATTCCTCCATTGCCTCTCTGGCAATTTCATTTCCCATTCCCAAAAGGGCTGGATCATATCTTGGACCTGCTCCTCACCAACAGGGAGGATTTGATCCAAGTGGAAGTGTTTGAAACCTTGGGAGAAAATGATCATGTCCTCTTGGGTTTCATTATACAGATGGAAGGTAGTCAGGGATGCACTCTGGACTTTAAGAAGACTAATTTCAAAAAGCTTAGGGAGCTACTGGGTGAGATCCCATGGTCAGAAATACTCAAAGAGAAGGGAGTCCAAGATGGATGGGAGTTTCTTATAGGTGAAATATAAGAATATAAGAATGCATAAGAAGCTTACAGATGAGCTAAGTAGGCCTGGACAATATATCAATATATCACTCAGGACCGGTATAAGGAGCAGACTGCAATGTTGGCTTCACTCAGCAGTATATCTCTGGTGAAACTGCCACCACTCCTGAGTTCGGCGGCTAGAGTTCCTTCCTCCAGCAGACGTTGCTAGCAGAGGGACTCAAGAGTGGCAGCGGTTTCACCAGCGATATATCGCTGAGTGAAACCGCCATCCCACTCTGCCCTCATACAACACAGAGAATTCATGGAGGACAGGTGAGGTCCCAGCAGACTGGAAGCAAGCAAATGTTGTCCCCCTTTACTGGCAACTTTAAATAAATGGATGTGCACGGAAATAAATAAATACATTAGTTATTGAGATTTTTCCTTATTGAAACTTTGTATACAAATATTCTAGAATAATTCAATACTGATTCCAACCATGGAACAGTAATTCATTATCAATTTTTCAACAAAATAAAACTAACATACCGTAGATTCCGGAGTATAAGGCGACTTTTTAACCCCAGAAAAGAGGTTAAAAAGTCGGGGGTCACCTTATACGCCGGGTATAAGGTGGGCGGGCTCCGCGCTGGGAGAAAGCCACCCGGCGAGGAGCCCGCCACCCGCAGCTTCGGAAGCAGCAGCAAGCTGGCAGGCTCAGCTCCGCGCCGGGCGGCTTTCTCCCGGTGCAGAGCTGCCCAGCGTATTAAGCGACTGGGCGTATTAGACGACCCCCCCAAATTGCAGCTGCCAATTTGGGGGGTTGTCTAATACACCCAGTCGCCTAATACGCCGGAATCTACGGTAGTAATTAATCTATAGCTCTGTTCTTCAAAATTCATTTAGGGTCACTTCCAGCAGCTGTATTGCTACTAGAAGTTATCTTGCTTTACACCCCCAGTTGTTCTATGCTGATCAATCTCCCCCAAAAAACTTGGTGATTTATTTAGAAGCAGTGTATATCAACATCTTCAACTTAAATTTGACAATTGGCTGTTAAGGCTCACTGTACAATTTAATATAACACCTAAAGTTCAGGATTATTTAAACAAAAAAAATTGACATACAGTGGTACCTACTTATCTACTTGCACTTTGACATGCCAGATGTTTGGGACTACAACTCCCATCATCCCTAGCTAACATGACCAGTAGTCAGTGATGATGGGAACTGTAGTACCAAAACATCTGGAGGGCCGAGTTTGGGGATGCCTGGTCTAAGGTTACAATCCTGTGGTGGTTCCCCACACTCATTAGGTTCAGATGATCTTCACTAGGGCTAGTAATTGTAGCAGGCTGTGCCTTGTGGATCACCCTACTAGTAGATGTTCAGCAGGAACTATCCCTCCCTTATTTCAGACATCTTCTGAAAACTATGTTTTAGTCAGGCCTCTGCAATTTGAATGTTCTCTTTTTAATCAAATAAGTATTTGCTGAAGTTTTCTGGATTTCATTCTTATATGCTGTATACTGCCTTGATGTATTTTTTGTGGAAGTGTGGATAAAAAATATATAAATTATTCAAATAAACAAATAAGAGGATGGTCTGATAAAATATAACCACAGTAGCCTTTGCACTTGAAATATTTTAATTTTCTGTTGATCTAGGATTCAATGAGGCATTCAAGTACTATATCCAATTAAGTACACCTTCCAAGGTTTTTATATGCTGTTTACCCCCAAACAGAAGCAGACAGTAGAAATTATTAGCTAAATAATGGTATGAAGATAGGATTTAAGGCTATGTAGACTGGCACCAAAGAAAATAACCCTAATACATTTAACACCTTTCTACTATTTCACACACCTTTTTCTCAAAAACAGTGCTTAGAAAAGCATTTCAGCAGAGCTTTTAACCGATGACTGAAGTTTTCCGATGCACAAGTTTAAATTATTATTTTTTTGAAAAAGTAATGCCTCTTTTTTTCTGAATGTTAAAATGGGAACCACAACACAAACGTTTTCTGAGTAAATTCTCGGGATGTAATTACAATTACTGAGAACACTCTGGTTTCTACCAGATGTTGGGTAAAAGAACAGAGCAAGAAAACTGTTTCCATTTTCTCTTGTTATCAGTATCAAAACAATAGTTTCTGTTTTCATTGTGACAGCAAACCCTTATTCACATCCTCTACACTGCAGAACAGTATAACAGAAGAGGCCTGAACCTAAGTATGTAATAGAAGCAATGATAATCTTGCAGATAATCTTCCATTTTTAAGTGCATAAAATGCAAGGAAATAAATAATCACACACACACACACATGAAAAAGCAGAATAGATCAATGATACAAATATAGCATTCTACTACTTCGTCATCTTTAGTACCCCTGCTAGAAGTTTGTACAGGCAACTCCCCATTTACATACATTCTATTTGTGTGTGACCACACATACAGTGCCAGGAACCCAGAAATGGATCCCAGAAATGGAGAGCACCCTGTAGAGTCTTCCTGGCTCATGAGGAGACCCTCCCCAGAGCCCAAAGAGGACGGCCTCTTTGGGTTCTGTGAAGGGTCTCCTCACGAGCTGGAAGCACAAGCAGGGCTTTGTGGAGGCCTCCTGTCTAACAGCTGACATGGGGGTAGTGTAGCAGCCGCTTTCCTGCATATCAGCTGTGTGAGCTGGAGGGACAACGTGGCTTGCTCAGCTGATGTGCGGGAAAGGTGGCCTATGAAAGGGAAATTATGTATTATGCTGAAGGTACTGTCTGTGTACCTTTTGCTATCTCTATGGCTGAACTGGTTAAAGAGAGGTAATTGGAAATTCATTGGCTAAAGGAAAGGCCTTGAAAAAATGAGTTTATACATTGTAAATTAAATGACACAAAAATGTTCAAAAAGCATCCTCATGGACAGGAGAAAATACTCTTGTACCTAAAAGTTAATTGACCACAACAGTTTCAACTATGCAATTCCTGCTCTGAGCATACTTTTATAATAAAACCTTTATGATAAGAATTCCCTAGCAATAAATAGTTCATCCATATGCACAGCAACAACCGGACTGGGCTGAAAGCACAACCTGTGACTTTAAAGTTACAAATAATATATACTGGTGCTAACTAGTAGTCTCATACCTCCTTCTCCTCCCTTCCCTTCTAAAAAAGGTAAGTCCAGTTGCAAACGACTTTGGGGTTGCGGTGCTCTTCTCGCTTTACTGGCCGAGGGAGCCAACGTTTGTCCGCAGACAGTTTTTCTGGGTCATATGGCCAGCATGACTAAGCCGCTTCTGGCAAAACCAGAGCAGTACATGGAAATGCTGTTTACCTTCCCGCCAGAGTGGTACCTATTTATCTACTTGCACTTTGATGTGCTTTCGAACTGCTAGGTTGGCAGGAGCTGGAACGGAGCAATGGGAGCTCACCCTGTCGGGATTCGAACCGCCGACCTTCTGATCAGCAAGCCCTAGGCTCAGTGGTTTACACCACAGCGCCACCCACATCCCTTCTAGAAAGGAAATAAAACAAAGCACATAATGTCATCACATTGATGAGTGCCTCACTTCTGCAAGCCACATCCAATTAAGGTGGGAAGGTGGGATTCTCAACACAATGATATCACATCAGAGTTTCTCTTTCGCTCTCTCTAGACATTACCAGCAGAGAGAATATTAGGAGACACATCTTTGAATGCCAGGTTCTGCCCACAACTGCACAATTTTATACAAATCAGTGCGGCAAGATTTAATATCTGTTGAGTTACAAAAATAGATAAAGCCAAAACAAGCCACTGTTATGGCCAAGTGAATAAAGTAAAATAAAATAAAACAATCCAACTGCTACATTACTAAAACTTTACATAAAATAAGAGACTTGGCTTTGCTAAGTGTGTCTTTCTATGCACAACTGTATTATACAACTCTCACCATACCGAATTCCTTTCTACTATCTATGGCAACAGTAAATGAATGCCAGTTAAGTTGAATTCTCCAATTTGAGATGTAATCCTGCCAATATAAGCATAATATCCGAAAGCAAAGTTACTAGAATTTCCCTTCATATCCCAGGATGATTATTTAATGTTTCATAAAGAACAGTCTATGAATTTCCTGAAAACTTTACTGTTTTTGCAACATCTGTAACTACTCAAAAGCCTCCACTCTACACAATCATCACTATTCATTGAATGAAATAAAGGTTCATTGGTAACAGATATATAAGTACACAAAGCCTACTGTACCCTGCATTGAAAGTAAAAAAGTTTAATACGAAAGTCAAAGCATGAATTTAGTAAATGATTAGGTACCTCTGAAGAGACACAGCTATAGACAGACAGACACTCTATCAAAGTTGATAAATTAAGGCTGTGCATTTACTAAAGGTTGCTGAACAAATGCAAGCATAAAAATAATAAAGAGGTTGGGTAAGTAAATAATACAATCTAGGTATATTTTGACAACTGTATCTAGGCCCAACACTGGCTTTGGGCTACATCGTTCCACCAAAGAAATGTTTGTTATACAGTGGTACCTCAGGTTATGAACAGCCTAGTTAGCGAACATTTTGGATTATGACCACTTCAAACCCAGAAATGAGTGTTTCGGGTTGCAGTTGTGTTTTTTTTTGTGTACGAACAGATGTTCAGGGGTACCACCACATTTTCCCATCCTCCAAGGCTTCTCTCTCCTTCCTCCATGAGCCTGGGCAGCCCCCTGGGTTGTTGGTTCTTTGGCAGTGGCGGTGGGGGAAAAGCAGTGGGCAGTGGGTCAGGCATGGAAGGCGGAGAAGGAGGGCCGAGAGCGGCGGCGGCAGAGCTGCCACTGCACAAAGGCACTTTGTTCTGCTTCAATAGGCAGCGCGATGCCTCCCTTCCCATTGGAGCCGCCCCAATCCCATTCCTACTTGCGTGCAAGCAGGAGGGGGCAGGGATCCCTCAACTGGGAAGGGAGGCTTCGCACTGCCTGAGAGATCCCTGCCCCCTCCTGCTTGCACGCAAGTAGGAGTTGGGATTGGGGCTGCTCCGATAGGCAGCACGAAGCCTCTCTTCACAGCTGAGAGATCCCTATTCTTATGTCAGCACCCATGAGAGTTACTTAACCCATAGGGTTAAGCATGGGAATGCAGAAATTTGCATACATTTGGATAATGTTGTCTTCTCTCCCAGTGTTCCTTCTTTCTTTTTCACTCTGCCTTGGCCCAGCCCCACTCTCACAAAAACAAAGCAGCAACCAAAAACGAAATCCCATGGCAGAGGCAGAAGTAAGGTATGGCATTTACTGAGCATGCTAGAGCAATTTATTTTCATCAGATGAAAATGAAATGCCAATGTTTCAATTTGAGAAATGATCCAATTGGTTCTTCATTTATATAGAAAGGCACTATTTAATTCAATGTATCTGGTAGGGGCATTGATTCTGTTTAGTGCAGGGGTCAGCAAACTCTTTCAGCAGGGGGCCGGTCCGCTGTCCCTCAGACCTTGTGGGGGGCTGGACTATATGGGGGGGGGAGAGAACGAATTCCTATGCCCCACAAATAACCCAGAGATGCATTTTAAATAAAAGCACACATTCTACTCATGTAAAAACACTAGGCAGGCCCCACAAATAATCCAGAGATGCATTTTAAATGAAAGGACACAGTCTACTCATGTAAAAACACGCTGATTCCTGGACCATCTGCGGACTGGATTTAGAAGGCGACTGGGCCAGATCCAGCCCCAGGGCCTTAGTTTGCCTACCCATGGTTTAGTGATTAACTGTATGGTAAACGGGTTTATGTAAAATTAACCTAGTTATTACTTACAATAAACTTTTTTTACAATAAAGATTTAATTTTTTAAAAAATACAATTTGCCAGGAAACAAATCATCCCCCACAAGAATACAAAAGTTACCCAAACCTGATTTACACTGAATTAGCCTGGTTTTTGTTATCTATCATACACCAGTCACCTCCTATCTGAACTACAACAATATGTTGTACGTAGGACAGTTTTTAAATATAGCGTGGAAGTTTCAGTTAGTTCAGAACACAGCTGCAAGATTGCTAAATGGAACAGGAAGGTATATCTCACTAAACCTGTACAAGCTTCATAGGTTCCTAGTCTTTTTCTAGCTCCGATTCAAATTGCTGTGTTTTTACTTTTAAATCCATTCACAGCTTGAAACGAAGCTATGTTGAAGAATTGATTGCCACCATATGTACTTATCCAGACCTTGAAGATCTTCTCAGGCCCTTCCTTGGATGCTCCACCAGGCATCAGGCATCTACAGAAGGAAAGCCCTTCACAGAGGTTGCATCCCCACTACAGATTGCCCTCCCCAGAGCAGACTGTCTGGTACCCACACTGATGTCATTTCTGTCATTTATCCCATTCTGTCATTTATCCCACCTGTTAGATAGCTCTGCTGGTAAAGCATGAGACACTTCATTTCAGAGTCGTGCGTTTGAGCCCCACATTGGACAAAGGATTCCTGCATTGCAGGGGATGGACTAGACAACTCACATGGTCTCTTCCAACTCTACAATTCTATGATTTCACAATGCCATGTAAATATATTTTTAACTTATCAGGCAAGATGGGCCCAACTTTTTAAAATTACATATTATCTTTATTATACTTAAGTATCTCAGTTCTAAATACCCTCATTTTCCTTTCCCTTCCTCGTTAGTCTTGCCCCTCCTCTGACCAAAAGATGGCCATAGCATGACCATTCCCCAGGAAAAGTTGTGAGTGGTCAGCGATCGAATGCTGTAAAAGACAGCAAAATGTTAAAGATTCGTTTCAATTCACTATACTTCTCTCACACTGATTTTTATATAAACAACCTTAAAGCAATGTATTAGAAAAGGGAATGTGCCTTCCGCTCTCTGACTGAAAGCCAATAATGCTCATGAATTTTTTAGCTAACACACAGATGCCACTGGGAAGACAATGTAATAAACACATTAGGCAGCAAATGGGCAGCAGGAGCTCTTTACCACATATTGTAACCATCAGATACATGACTAAGATTCATGATCATGATTACTGGTACTTAAAAGCACATGCCTTAGCATCTCTGTCTCTAAAATAAAAGGCTTCCTTTCAAATACTGAGAACTTCAGCTCTGGCAAATCCAAATATCGTTTTTCTACTTTAAGCTATAACTACAACCAGGGAAAAAATTAGCTAGTCTGACATCAACACAAAATGGCTTCTAGTATCTGTATTCCCATACACTAAGGTTCTTAATATAGCTGTTCACTGAGCTGCTTACATATTAGACTACGTCAGCCACCTCTAATAAGCCCCTCTAATAAGCCCCAAAATAGCAGGAGAAGGTTTTAACACCACAACAGAAAAGAAAGTTGCATTCTTTGAGTAATGTACAGGAATTTTGATTCAGTCTTCACTCATTCTGCAACTGATGCAAGGCATTTTGCTTCATCAAAAATCACAGCAAAAAGCCTGAATGCTTTTAAAAAGAAAAGTGAGGTCTGAGGAAGGGACCAACACAATCAATGTTAAGTCACATAACTTATTTTTAAAAAATCTACTGCTATTGCTGACAGCCATTTCAGATACTCGTTTTACAAAATGACAATAAACAACAGCTGAATTATCACAAGTCTTCCACTGAGAAGCCAGGAGCACTACAGAGATTATTGTGAGAACAAAATCCTGTTTCTTAACCACATTATAAACATGTGCACTGTATTAATACGTCAAGACTACTGAAAGAAAAAAAGAAAGAAAGAAAGAAAGAAAGAAAGAAAGAAAGAAAGAAAGAAAGAAAGAATTCCATAGGGTTAGGAAGAAAAGGGGATATAAGTACTGTTAACTGATGTGTTATTTCATCTAGGTTTTGCTGAGCATGAAAATGAGATAAAATGCAATATGCTACAAAATATGCAATACGCTACAAACTATAAGTAGAATTAAGTTCTCTATGGCCATCAACTTCAAGTAGCATTTGACTGAAGTAATACTGAAGTGTTTTCAGGACAGTTGTTGCTTTAGATATACAACTCAGCCTACCCCAATTGCTATACAAAATATAGACCCGTCACAGAGAAATTTGAATTATGAAGAGGAAATCCTTAATGCTGAACATATAAAAATGCTGCATGCAAAAGTATAATATCATCTGGCTAAAAAGTTCTCTTCAGAAATCCAATAAAAATAACAAATTAATCAGTTGTAATTCATGAGCTATGGCGCTTGCTAAACATCTTTTCAATGTGATATTTTGTATTTCTTTTGCAAACAAACAGGAGACATTCATTCTAGTCTGCAAACTGCCAGGGTGTGGAGAGCAGGAAAACAGCACACCCCTACACTTTGCGGAGTCAAGTTAGGACGCAATCGGTACACATTAAAAACTGGAGTCTTATTACAATTTTGCCCAAATGTTACCCAAGGTAGTAGCAAGGTAGAAACATATTCTGCAGCTTCCAAAACAAATCCAAAATGTCACTGTGATGTACTTTATGTGGGGCTACCCTTAGGTCTGAACCATTAACTTCAGTTGCAGCAGTTCAGCTGCTGATGGGAGTAACTTTATGACAGTATGTAACACCTGTAATGTCTATATAGGTTCAAAGTTTTGATACTCATGTTCAAAGATTTGTATTCAAAGCAATGTTGAGTAGCTCCTTTTGTGAGCAGAACAACCTGTTTACGCAACAGGGCTCCCCCCACCCCAACTGTTTTGGGGGTTCTTAACAACTTCCCATCAGCTACTCAATTGGCACAGAATGAAATCACAGCATGATTTACAAAATGGAACTTAAGCTACAAATCTGTTACGATTAAACCTTTCTTGGTGCAGATACCTATTTGTAACAGAGCAAGTCCAAATATCAGCCATAAAGTACACAAAACCTTTTGCAACAAAACCACAACCAATGAATTTCAGCTGAGATGGAGGCTAACAAATGATATGATTTTCATTTTATTTTATGTCTCTTCATGAATTGGATTAAAATTGAACAGAGATGAAGCTCAACACAATGTACGTTTGTATTTGTTTTACATAACACAGACAAAAATACCATATTTTTGTGACATTACCATTCTGTATGTGCTGGTAGAGAACCTTATGTCATACAGTCATACCTCGTGTTGCATTAGGTTCATGTTGCGTCTTTTCGGCTTGCGAACACGGTGTATACTTCCGGCTTTGCTGAATGCACAGAAGTGTTCTGCGTGCTTTGCACATGCACAGAAGCACTCTATGGCGCTCCGTGTTTGTGCAGAAGCACCGCTCTAGTTGCGGGCTTTTTGGGGTACGAACGGCACCCCGGAATAAATCGTGTCCACCACTAGAGGTACCACTGTATTTCCAAATAAAATGTGGAACACACTGTATCATCTTAAAACTAAAATCGGAAACATACCATAGTTCTTAATAGAGAGATAAGATACAAATTTATCAGAGCCTGAACTTCTAAAAATTGGGGTAAAGCTGTACTTTCACTGCAAGCATTGTTATTCAGATTTTACATGTAGCCTAGCATGCTTTAGGAAATTTACTGGTACATAGAAAACAAAAATCATTGAGCACTGTCATGCAGGCTTACAAAACAATCTAATAAGACATCCTTAACCACATAATCATGTGCCACATTTTTATAGTAAAAAAGCAAAGAAGGTTCATCAAACACAGCCTGCAGAGGCAAAAATGAAAGTGCAGCCACATGTCATATGGTATAATGAAAGGGGAAAATGTAAATTAAGAAGTCTATAGGATCACCATTCTGTCACTCCTGGGAAAATGTATTTCTAACCACTAATGGAAAATCAGCTAGATC